>NC_133455.1:12601785-12928571 GCF_048565385.1 Saimiri boliviensis
TGGTGCAATCTTGGTTCACTGCAACCTTGTCCCCTGGGTTCAAGCTATTCTCGTATCTCAGCCTCCCAAGTAGCTAGGATTACAGGCATGCGCTACTATGCCTGGCTAATTTGAGTTTTTGTTGTTGCTGTTGTTTGTTTTTTTTAGCAGAGACAAGGTTTTGCCATGTTGGCCAGTCTGGTCTCAAACTCCTGGCCTCAAGTGATCTGCCCTCCTCAGCCTCTCAAAGTGCTGGGATTACAGCCATGAGCCACTGCGCCCAGCCCTATTACTATTTTTAATAGAGACAGTCTCACTCTCACCCAGGCTGAAGTGCAGTGTGCAACTTTGTCTCCTGCGTTCAAGCTGTTTTCGTGTCTCAGCCTCCCAAGTAGCTGGGAGCACAGGAGCATGCCACCATGCCCGGCTAGTGTTTTTTAAATTTTTTGTAGAGATGGGATCTCACTATGTGGCCCAGGTTGGTTTGAACTCCTGGCTCAAGCAATCCTCCTCTGCCTCAGCCTCCCAAAGTGCTGGGATTACAGGCATGAGCCACCACACCTGGCCCACAAAGATTTTTTAAGATGAACGATGCCCAGCCTTGGTAAAGATACGGGAGAAGCAAGTGAGTACAGTGGCTCAGCGGTTCCCGGGGCAGTCTGGCATGTTTGTCCCAGTTTCAAACATTCATGCCCTTGGACCCAACAATTCCACTTCCAGGCATTTATTTTTAAAACTGCAAATAATTGAAATACCCATCAAAAGGAGGGTGGTTAAACAAATTAGTGTATGTGTACAGTGGTGTAGTATACAGCTATCAAAACAGGATACCTTGGCCGGGCCTGGTGGCTCACACCTGTCATCCCAGCACTTTGGGAGGCCGAGGCTGGCGGATCACCTGAGGTCAGGAGTTCAAGACCAGTCTAGCCAACATGGTGAAACCCCGTCTCTACTAAAACTTGGCTGGTGTGGTGGTGCGTACCTGTACTCCCAGCTACTCAGAAGGCTGAGGGCCAAGAATCGCTTGAACCTGGAAGGCAGAGGCTGCAGTGAGCCAAGATCAGGCCACTGCACTCCAGCCTGGGCAACAGGGTGAGACTCCATCTCAAAAAATAAAAAACAAAAAACAGGATACCTTGACTTGTGGGACTGTGTACATGGCCATCACAGTGTCTATCCAGATGATGGGAGACGAGACCATTCATTTATGAGTCCTATTCCAGGAAAGAGGTATGAGCAAGACGGACAAATTCCTCTCTATTTCACAGGACAAAAATCAAGTGAACATATGCTATAATTCCAGAATGTGCGTGAGAGGGTTATTTTAGATGTGGGGTTCAGAGAAAGTATCTCTGAGAAGGTGACATTTGAATAAATCCAGCCATTCAAAATCTGGGGAAAGAGCCATCCAACCAGGGAACAGAATATGCTAAGTCTGGCTGGGTATGGTGGCTCACATTCGTAATCCCAGATCTTTGGGAGGCCAAGGCAGGAGGACAGCTTGAGGCCAAAAGTTTGAGACCAGCCTGGGCAATATAGTGAATCCTCATCTCTGCTACAACAATAAAAATGAGCAGGGTGTGTTTGCCTTCACCTGTAGTCCTAGATACTACCTGTAATCCCAGATTCTCAGGAGGCTGAGGCAGGAAGACTGCTTGAGCCTAGGAGGTTGAGTTTGCAGTGAACTATGATTGCTGCTACTGCACTCCAGCCTGTGCAACAGAGCCAGACCCTGTCTAAAAAAATAATGAGAAAGTAGCCAGGCGCGGTGGCTCACGCCTGTAATCCTAGCACTTCGGCAGGCTGAGGCAGCTGGGTCACCTGAGGTCAGCAGTTCGAGACCAGCCTGGCCAATATGGCAAACCCCGTCTCTACTAAACATATAAAAATTAGCCAGCCAGGCGTGGTGGCTCATGCCTGTATTCCCAGCTACTCCGGATGCTGAGGAAGGAGAATCGCTTGAACCTGGGAGGTGGAGGTTGTAGTGAGCCAAGGTCGCGCCACTGCACTCTAGCCTGCGAGACTCCCAGCTCGAAAGAAAAAAAAGGAAAAGAAAGTGGGTAGTGAACAAAGCTCCCTAGAGGGAACTGGGGAAAGCTGCTCATGTCCCGGGAGCCCCCATAACCTCCCCGCTATGTTCCCAGCGCCCCGGCCCGCAACTGACTGAGGACCGCGAGTGAGCCAGCAAGGGGGCGGGAGACCTCAGCCGCAGCCGCCGCCCCCTCCCCCGCAGCGACTCGGACCCGCTACTGCCTGCCCCCCACTCCCCGGGCCCGGCCCCTGCCCTGCCGCCCCCGACGGCGTCTGGCTCCCTTACTAACGTCCCCCTCTTCCGCCCTCGCCCCGGCCCTACCTGCCCCTCGCCCGGCCCCACCCGCTTTTATTTATTTTGGATTAGCCGGTTGCCCCCCCCCCGCCCCGCCCTCTGGTCCCCCCGTCTCGGGTCTGCGCCCCTCCCTCCCTGCCTCGCCCCCCTAGGACCGCCCCCTCCCCAGCAGGCTTTGGATTGTGCATAGCTAGAGTGGAGGCGGAGGGAGCCTGCCACGGGCCGCAGCCCAACCCCTGTTTTTTATTCTGATTTGCCCTCCTTTGCTCTTTCCTTTTTTTTTTTTTTTTTTTTTTTTTAAAGAAACTGTTTTTAAACTATTTCTAGGTTTGTGAATGTGAAGCCCCAGGCCGCAGGGGGCAAGGGGCCAGGTGCCCCCCACCAGCTGAGAACAAAGTATCTATCTGGGTGTGGGCCCCTGGCCGCCTCCCTCCAGCCCTGGAGAGGAGGGCGGGCTGCGGGGAGGCCAGGCCGAGCCCCTGGAACCATCCCGTCCTGTATCATATGTAAATACTGTGAGGTGATGCGCCCACCCCTCTCGAAGGCCCCTGGGGTGAGGGGCTCCCCCCTCCCCTGTTTCTGTCCCCTCAGACACCGTTACTGTAAGCTTGCAGGCCTCGGCTGTGGCCGCGGCAGGCCGGCTCTCTCAGGCCCTCGGGGTCAAGGCCTTGGTTGGGCCGGCCCACCCCAAAAACCCGGTGTGGGGTCGAGGGGCGCGGGAAGAGCAAGGCTTGCCCGAGACACTGCTGGACGGGAATTAACTCTCCAAAGGGCCCCCCTGCCCCTACCTAGGTTGGGTCTTCATGGTTTCTGCTCTGAGCCTCTCCCCCTTCCCCCTCGACCCCCGCCATGAATGGGCACCAGGGGACGCTCTGGCGAGGGCAGCCCCTAGGGGAAAGCAAAGGGCGTCTCAGGGAACCCCCACATTCTCTCACTGACGTTCCCCACCAGGATGACCCCACAGCCCGCGTCCCTTGGCAGCCCCTCACCCCAGAGCCCCGTTCTAGGAAAAAGAGAGGCTCCGGGCGGGGGGCCTTCATGAACAGTGGCCTGGCTGGCGTGGCAGGGCCGAGGCCCACCCACTGCCACCCCCTTCTCTGTGTCCCTGTCCCCCAGGTCTGAGGCCCAGGGCCCCAGCTCTCTTCCCCAGCATCGCCCCGCCCGGAAACCCGGCCTTTGGAGAGTTAATTGTCTGTGTGAGGTGCTTAACCTATCAGCCCTGAGAACACAAAGCAATAATCTTTGTTACTGAGATACGCGGCGGTTCGTGTTTTGGGTTGTTTTTTTTTTTTTTTTTTTTTTTTTTAATGTTTCCTAATAAAAGAGAAGCTGCATTTTATTGGTTTTTATTTTTAATTTTCTACATGTTTGAGCTGAGTCCTGAGACACTTAGCTCCCCCTCTCCCATCCCCTCACCCTTCCACCCTGCTGGGCCCCACCACGGGCTCAGGACCCTGGAATTCCGTTTTCTGATTTGTTTGGGATTTTTTTTTTTTTTTTTAAAAGATGTTACATGGTGTTTCCAAGCCAACAAGTTACCACCTCCGGTGTCTCTTCTCTCCACATCTGTAACTTCTTTTTCCAGGTTTTATTTTCAGTTTTAAATTCCTAATAAATTATTTGAAAACGGTGCTGGGCTTGTGAGTGTCTTGTGTCTCTGTGCATTCAAGGATACCTTATTTTCCTGCTCTAGGGATGGCAGGACTCACCTCGATCCTCTTAGGGTCCTTGCTGGGTCCAAGAATTAAACTGACATAAAATAGATGAACAGGGACAGGTGTGGTGTCTCACGCTTGTAATCCCAGCACTTTGGGAGGCTGAGGTGGGCGAATCACTTGAGGTCAGGAGTTCCAGACCAGCCTGGCCAACATGGTGAAACCCTGTCTCTACTAAAAATACAAGAATTAGCCAGGTGTGGTGGCAGGCGCTTGTAGTCCCAGCTACTCAGGAGGCAGAGGCAGGAGAATTGCTTGGACCCGAAAGGTCAAAGCTGCAGTGAGCTGAGATCATGCCACTGCACTCCAGCCTGGGTGACAGAGTGAGACTGTCTCAAAAAAAAAGAGAACAGGAAAAAAGCATGCACATTTATCAAAAGTTCTGCGTGGCATGGGAGCCTTCATAAAGAAATGAAGGTGGAGTGTAGTGGTTCAAACCTATAATCCCAGTACTTTGGGAGGCCGAGGTGGAAGGATTGCTTGAGGCCAGGAGTTCAAGACCAGCCTGGCAACACTTCGCAACTCTCATCTAAACAAAATATTAAATGATTTAGGCATGGTGGCACAAGCCTGTTGTCCCAGCTACTCAGGGGACAGAGGTAAGAATATTGCTTGAGCCCTGGGAGTTGGAGGCTACAGTGAGCCGTGTTCTTGACGCTGCATTCCAGCCTGGAGGACAGAGCAAGTTGCTCTCACTCTCAAAAAAAACAAAAAAGAAGAAGTGAAGACCTAAAGAAGCAGTTAGAGTTACTTACGTACTGGATTGGACAAAGAATAGTAAATTATGAAAAAGCCACTCAATTATGTGGAGAAGCTTAAAAGATAAAGAGCTATTTTGGGCCAGGCACGATGGCTCTCGCCTGTAATCCCAGCACTTTGGGAGACCAGGAGCTCTGGGATCGCCTGAGCTCAGGAGTTTGAGGTTGGGCAACATGGCAAAATCCCGTCTCTACTAAAATACAAAAAATTAGCCAGGTGGCGCACGCTTGTTAATCCCAGCGACTCGGGAGGCTGAGGCACAAGAATCACTTGAGCCTGTCAGGCAGAGGTGGCAGTGAGCCAAGGTTGTGCCACTGCACTCCAGCCTGGGTGACAGAGTGACTCTGTCTTAAAGAAAAAGAAAGCTATTTTAGCTGGGCACAGTGGCTCACAGCTGTAATCGAAGCACTTTGAGAGGCTGAGGCAGGCAGATCCCGACACTTTGAGTCCAAGAGTTTGAGACCGGCCTGGGTGATGCGGTAAAACCCCATCTCTACAAAAAATACAAAAATTAGCTGGTTGTGTGGTGGCACATGCCTGTAGTCCCAGCTACTTGGGAGGCTGAGGTGAGAAGATTGAGCCAGGGAGGCAGATGCTGCAGTGAGCCAAGATTGTTCCACTGTACTCCAGCCTGGGTGACAGAGCAAGACCCTGTCTCAAAAAAAACAAAGTTACTTTAACAAGGTCTGCACAGAATTATCTCCGTGTCTACTTCTCGGCCTTGAAGATAAGGATGCTGCCTTTCCTTCTAATATAGGTTGGGGATCTTTCACTCAGGAATATTATCGTCTTCTGCTTTTCAGAAACAGCACAAACATGAGCATGATCGTCTTGTTCCTGCTGTTTTTCAAGTGCCTTTAACTTAAATAGAGTGAATATTTTTAAACATTCTCTGCACTTTCTCCCTCCTGTTTTCTCCCGGGAAGGTCTTTACTTTCCACTTGACCTAGAGATTAGTGTTGACAATGAGATACCACTTCACACTCATTAGGAAAGTGACTATTTAACAATTTTTTTTTTTGAGACAGGGTCTTACTCTGTGGCTCAGGCTGGAGGCACTGCTCTGATCTCAGCTCACTGCAGCCTCTGCCTCCTGGGTTCAAGCAATTCTCCTGCCTCAGCCTCCCGAACAGCTGGGATTACAGATGCCCACCACCACACCCAGCTAATTTTTGTATATTTAGTAGAGACAGGGTTTAACCATGTTGGCCAGGCTGGTCTCGAACTCCTGACCTCAGGTGATCCACCCACCTCAGCCTCCCAAAGTGCCAGGATTACAGGTGTGACCTACCGTGCCTGGCCTAAAAATAATTTTTTAAATGGACAGGGCAGGGTGCGGTGGTTCACGCCTATAATCCCAGCACTTTGGGAGACTGAGGTAGGCAGATTCACTTGAGATCAGGAGTTCAAGATCAGTCTGGCCAACATGGTGAAACCCCATCTCTACTAAAAATTAAACAGCCAGGCCTGGTGGCACACGCCTCTAATCCCAGCTACTCGAGAGGCTGAGGCAAGAGAATTGCTGAAACCCGGGAAAGAGAGGTTGCAGTGAGCCAAGATTGCCCAACTGCACTCCAGCATGGGTGACGGAGTGACTCTGTCTCAAAAAAAAAAAAGTTGGTGAGGCTGTGGAGAAATTGAACCTTTGTGCCTGCTGGTGGGAATGCAAAATGGTGCAGCTGCTTTGGAAAACATATCAGCGGCTCCTCAAAAGATTAAACAGAATTAGCATAGGATCCAGCAATTCCACTCCTAGGTATATACCCTAAGGGACGGAAAGCAGAGATTCAAACAGATTTTTATTTTCTTGAGACAGGGTCTTGCTCTGTTGCCCCAGCTGGAGAGAAGTCTTGACCCCCTAGTCTCAAGTGATCCTCCCACCCCAGTCTCCTGAGTAGCTGAGAATACAGGTGCATAACACCATGCCTGGCTAATTTTTGTATTTTTTTGGTAGAGACAAAGTTTTGCCACGTCACCCAGGCTGGTCTCAAACTTCTGAGCTCAAGCGATCCTCCTGCCTCAGCCTTCCAAAGTGCTGGAATTACAGGTGTGCACCACCATACCCAGTCCTTCAAGCAGATATTTGTGCACCTGTGTTCACAGCAGCAGTATTCATGATAGTCAAAAGGTAGAAACAACCCAAAAGTCCATTAAAGGATAAATGGATACGTAAAATGTGGTCTATCTATACAATAGATTATTTATTCAGCCCAAGAAAGGAAGGAAATTGGGCCGGGCACAGTGGTTTATGCCTGTAATCACGGTACTTTAAGAGACCGAGGCAGGCGATTCACCTGGGGTCAGGAGCTCTAGACCAACATGGTGAAATCCCTTCTCTACTAAAAATACATAAATTAGCTGGGCATGGTGGCAGGCACCTGTAATCCCAGCTACTTGGGAGACTGAGGCAAAAGAATTGGTTGAACCTCGGAGGTAGAGGTTGCAGTGAGCCAAGATAGTGCAACTGCACTCCAGCCTGGGTGACAGAGCAAGACTCTGCCTCAAAAAAAAAAAAAAAAAAGGAAGGAAATCCTGTCACATGCTACAACATGGAGGAAACGACATTACATTGTGTTACGTCAAATAAGACTGAATGAAATCTTGTATGATTCCACTTACATGAGGTACTAAGATTAGTCAAATTCATAGAAACAGAAAGCAGAATGGTGGTTACCAGGGCCTGGGGAAAGGGAGAAAGGAGATTTGTTTAATGGGTGCAGTTTTGGATTTGCAAGATGAAAAAGGTGGCCGGGCACAGTGGCTCAAGCCTGTAATCCCAGCACTTTGGGAGGCCGAGGCGGGTGGATCACGAGGTCAAGAGATCGAGACCATCCTGGTCAACATGGTGAAACCCTGTCTCTACTAAAAATACAAAAATTAGCTGGGCATGGTGGCGCATGCCTGTAGTCCCAGCTACTAGGGAGGCTGAGGCAGGAGAATTGCTTGAACCCAGGGGGCGGAGGTTGCGGTGAGCCAAGATAGTGCCATTGCACTCCAGCCTGGGTAACAAGAGCGAAACCCTGTCTCAAAAAAAAAAAAAAAAAAAAAAAAAAAGATGAAAAAGGTTAGCAATGTGAATATACTAAACACTACTGAACTGCCTTTTCAAATATGGTTAAGATGGTAAATTTTATGAGTTTTTTTTACCAGAACAAAAACAATTCTGGCCAGGCACAGTGGCTCATGCCTGAAATCCCAGCACTTTGGGAGGCTAAAGCAGGTGGATCACAAGGTCAGGAGTTTGAGACCAGCCTGGCCAATATGGTGAAACACGTCTCTACTAAAAATACAAAAGTTAGCTAGGGATAGTGGCATACACCTGTAATCCCAGCTATTCAGGAGGCTGAGCCAGGAGAATTGCTTCAACCTGGAAGGCAGAGGTTGCAGTGAGCCGCCAATATGCCACTGCACTCCAGCCTGGGAGACAGAGCAAGACTCCATATATAAAAAAAAAAAACCCTCGTAAGTTTGAAAGCATACAGAAGTGCTTATGAAATGACTTGAGAGCTATGATTTGCTTTAAAATCGCCACTAAAAAAGAAGTATGTGGGTGATATAGTTTGGCTCTGTGTCCCACCCAAATCTCATCTGAAATTGTAATCCCCATGTGTCGAGGGAGGGACCTAGTGGGAGGTGATTGGATCACGGGAGTGGTTTCCCTCGTGCTGCTCTCATGATAGTGGTGAGTTCTCACAAGATCCAACTGTTTAAAAGAAGCACTTGCCTGGGCGTGGTGGTTCACGCCTGTAATCCCAGCACTTTGGGAACCTGAGATGGGTGGATCACACGAGGTCAGGAGTTCAAGACCAGCCTGGCCAACATGGTGAAACACCCATCTCTACCAAAAATACAAAAAAATTGCTGGGCGTGGTGGCTGGCACCTGTAGCTACTGTGGAGGCTGAAGCAGGAGAATCGCTTGAACCCAGGAGGTGGAGGTTGCAATGAGCTGAGATCGTTCCATTGTACTCCAGACTGGGCAACAAGACCAAAACTTCATCTCAAAAAAAAAAAAAAAAGTAGCACTCTCCACTCTGCTCTCTCTCTCCTGCTGCCATGTAAGACGTGCCTTGCTTCCCCTTTGCCTTCTTCCATGATTGTAAGTTTCCTGAGACTTCCCAGCCACATGGAACTATCAAACCTTCTTTCTTTATAAATTACCCAGGCTCCGGTAGTATCTTTATAGCAGTGTGAGAATGGACTAATGCAGAGAATTGGTACCAGATGTCATAAGATCTTCTGACTATATAAGGGGGAGTTTTCCTGCACAACATCTCGTGTCTTGCTGCCACGTGAAACATGCCTTTCACCTTCTGCCGTAATTGTGAGGCATCTGCAGCAAGATAGAACTGTAAATCCATTAAACCTTTTTTTTCTTCCCAGTCTGCTGCAGAGGCAGAGCCCTCATGGAAAACCTCTGCTAGGGCAGTGCAGAAGGGAAATGTGGAGTTGGAACCCCCACACAAAATCCCCACTGGGGCACTGCCTAGTGGAGCTGAGAAGAGGGCCACCATCCTCCAGACGCCAGAAAGGTAGATCCACTGACAGCTCACACCTGGAAAAGCCACAGGTACACAGCCCATGAAAGCAGCCATGGGAGCTGTACCCTGTAGAGCCACAGGATGGAGCTGCTCCAGGCCTTGGGAGCCCACCCCTTGCAGTAGTGTGCCCTGGATGTGAGACATGCAGTCAAAGGAGATCATTTCAGAGCTTTAAGGTTTAATGACTGCACTGCTGGGTTTCGGACTTGCATGGGGCCTACAACTCCTTTGTTTTGCCCAATTTATCTCATTTGGAATGGGAACATTTACCCAATACCTGTACCCGCATTGTTTCTTGGAAGTAACTGACTTGTTTTTTATTTTACAGGCTCATAGATGGAGGGACTTATCTTGTCTCAGATGAGACTTTAAACTTGAACTTTTGGGTTATTGCTTGAATGAGCTAAGACTTTGGAGGACTGTGGGGAAGACATGATTGGTTTTGAAATGTAAAAAGGACATGAGATTTGAGAGGGGCGAAGGGAGGAATAATATGGTTTGGCTCTGTATTCCCACCCAAATATCATCTGAAATTGTATTCCACACATGTGGAGGGAGGGACCTGGTGGGAGGTGACTGGATTATGGGGGCGTTTTCCCCTGCCCTTCAGTTTCCTGAGGCCTCCCAGCCAGGTGGAACTGTGAGTCAATTAAACCTCCTTTCTTTTTTTTTTTTTTTTTTTTTTTTTTTTTTTTTTTTTTTTTTTTTTTTTGAGACGGAGTTTCGCTCTCGTTACCCAGGCTGGAGTGCAATGGCGCGATCTTGGCTCACCGCAACCTCTGCCTCCTGGGCTCAGGCAATTCTCCTGCCTCAGCCTCCTAAGTAGCTGGGATTACAGGCACGTGCCACCATGCCCAGCTAGTGTTTTGTATTTTTTAGTAGAGACAGGGTTTCACTATGTTGACCAAGATGGTCTCGATCTCTCGACCTCGTGATCCACCCGCCTCGGCCTCCCAAAGTGCTGGGATTACAGGCTTGAGCCACCGAGCCCGGCCAAACCTCCTTTCTTTACAAATTACCCAGTCTCAGTCTCAGGTAGCATCTCCTTTTTTTTTTTTTTTTTTTTTTTTTTTTTTTTAGGCAGAGTCTCACTCTGTCACCCAAGCTGGAGTACAGTGGTGCAACCTCGGCTCACTGCAACCTCTGCCTCCCAGGTTCAAGTGATTCTCCTGCCTCGGCCTCCTAAGTAGCTGGGACTATAGTCATGCACCACCATACTCAGTTAATTTCTGTATTTTTAGTAGAGACAGTGTTTTACCATGTTGGCCAGGCTGGTCTCAAACCCCTCACCTCGTGATCCATCTGCCTTGGCCTCCCAAAGTGCTGGGATTACAGGCATGAGTCATTGTGCCTGGCCTCAGGTAGTATCTTTACAGCAGTGTGAGAACAAACTAATACAGTGGAAATGTACATGAAATAACATTGGGAAATGTTGATAAGAACTGAAGCTGAGGTTGGGTGCAGTGGCTCACTCCTGCAATCCCAGCACTTTGGAAGGCTGAGCCAGGTGGACTGCTTGAGCCCAGAAATTTGAGAGCAGCCTGTGCAGCACAGCGAAACCCCAGCTTTACTGAAAAGTATAAAAAATTAGAGGGGTATGCTGGTGTGCACCTGTAGTTCTAGCTTCTCAGGAGGCTGAGGCAGGAGGATCACTTGAGCTCAGAAGGCAGAGGTTGCAGTGGTCTGTGATCACACCACTATACCTCAGAGGCAAACCTATTTTGTCTCGAATATGAGACAGAAGCAAATCCTCTCTCAAAAGAAAGAAAGAAAGAAAGAAGAATGAAAGAAACTGGGTTAGTTACATGGGTTTCAATATACTATACTCTCTACTTTTGTATATTTGGTATTTTCATTAATAAAAATTTAAATTAAAGAAAAAAGGAGAAAGAAAAAAAATATATGGTATATATGAATTCTAAAGCATAAGACTATAAAAATACCCAGGAACCTCTACCCAACCCAATGGTCATTTCTAAAAAATAAAAATAAAAATAAAAGTTTAAAACTACTTAATTGGCTGGGCGCGGTGGCTCAAGCCTGTAATCCCAGCACTTTGGGAGGCCGAGGCGGGTGGATCACGAGGTCAAGAGATCGAGACCATCCTGGTCAACATGGTGAAACCCCATCTCTACTAAAAATACAAAAAGTTAGCTGGGCATGGTGGCACGTGCCTGTAGTCCCAGCTACTCAGGAGGCTGAGGCAGGAGAATTGCCTGAATCCAGGAGGCGGAGGTTGCGGTGAGCTGAGATCGCGCCATTGCACTCCAGCCTGGGTAACAAGAACGAAACTCCGTCTCAAAAACAAAACAAAACAAAACAAAAAAACTACTTAATTATCAGACTCACCTAGACAATTTTTTTTTTAAATAAAAAAAAGCAGCCAGACATGGTGGTTCATGCCTGTAATCCCAGCACTTTGGGAGGCCGAGGCTGGCAGATGACCTGAGGTCAGGTTTTCAAGACCCATCTGGCCAACATGGTGAAACCCCATCTCTACTAAAAATACAAAACATTACCCAGGTGTGGTGGTGCACGCCTGTAATCCCAGTTACTTGGGATTACAATCCTTGGCTGGAGGATTACTTGAACCCAGGAGGCAGAGTTTGCAGTGATCCAAGATCGCACCACTGCACTCCAGCTTGCGCAACAGAGCCAGACGTTGTCTCAAAAAATAAAAAGAGAGAGACAGCATAAATTTCACTGCAACCTCTGCCTTCCAGGCTCAAGCAATTCTTCTGCCTCAGGCTCCCGAATAGCTGATTACAGGCATGCGCCACCATGCCCAGATAATTTTGTATTTTTAGTAAAGAAGGAGTTTCTCCATTTTGGTCAGGCCGGTCTTGAACTCCTGAACTCAGGTGATCTACCCGCCTCAGCCTCCCAAAGTGCTGGAATTATAGGCGTGAACCACCATGCTCGGCCTAGATTTTAGATCCTTATACCCAACCTGCATATCTTATGTTCCAATCATCTGTATTACTTTTTTGTTTTTTGGAGACAGGGTCTCCCTCTGTTCCCCAGGCTGGAGTACAGACATGCAATCGCAGCTCAATATGGCCTTGAATTTTTGAACTCAATCAATTGTCCTGCCACCGCTTCCCAAGGAAGCTGGGATTGCAAGCCTGAGCCACTATGCCAGGACTGTATCACTCTTTAAAGTTTTCCAGGGGAGTTCGGGGCTCAGTCAAGTTTGGGAAACACTGGCTGCACTATCCCTTCTCTGAATAGACGGGGAGGTTGACATTGCCATTATAGCAGTTAGGAGGCTGTCAGGAAGATCTGGATACTGAGGATGGTGGCTTTGGGAGTGGAAAAAGGTTTAGATACACTGGTATACTGCCTCAATTTGCTTATTGGCCCCTGATGGTGGGCCAGCCTATGTAAGGCTCTTAGTATCCTTCCTGGCACAGCTTCACGGCATGTTAACTGCTGCTGCCGCCGTTGTTATCACTGGGGAGATAGCAGGAATCAGAGGCAGGTAGACACAGATTCAAATTTTTTCTCCACCACTTTCTAGCCATGTGACTTTGAGCAAGTTACTTAAACTCTCTGAATGTGCTTCATCATCTGTAAGATGGGGAAGATGATGACAACCATCACAGCAATAGTAACCATATCAGAAGAGTGTTAGGCTGAAAGACAACGTATGTAAAGCACAGTGCTGACACGGTGCCAAGCGCAGAGAAACACTCAGCAAATGGTATTTGGTTGCTGCTGTTAAGCAATTCCCAGAAACAGGCGCCTTAGCTTTTAGAAGTCAAGTAGACATGACCTTGCTAAAGTGTGGGTATGCCGTCACCTGAAGGAGTCAAGAAGCTATCCTTAGCTGTTCTTTCCATTAAAGAATGTGTTTTTCCCAGGCTGGGAGAGGCTGTGCTTCGCACACCTGTGCAGGGATCTGGGGTTGTGGAAGGTCAAGGTACAAAGAGCGTAGAAGTTTGGGGAGCTACCCAGTGCCCTTCCAGGTCCCTTCTGCTGTCACCTCTGTGGCAGGGGCTGCAGAGGTCCAGGCTCTCACAGTTAGCATGTCTCTTTCCAGGGGGAGACAGTGTGGCAACAGCCTGACCCCCTCCCTACCACGTGCTTTGTCTAAACTCCACCACGTGATAATTTGCCCAGATTGTCCTTTTAGAAGGCTTTCATTGCTTGGGGAAGGAGGGAAGTCATAGGTTGGACTGAATCTCTTCCTGTACTCAAGGGACTTTCAGTACTCCCTGGCCTGAGATGGTAGCATGAGAACCAGAGCCAACCCATATCTTGGTCCCGCTGTGTGACTATGGGACAGTCACTTAACCTCTCTCAGCCTCAGCTGTCTTCTCTGTAAAATGGAGTTTGTAATTGGACCTACATCAAGCTTTATGCCAGTTCTTAGCATATGGGACCTGGGATGGAGTTAGCACTTACTTAATAGTAATTCATAGCCAGGTATGGTGGCTCACACCTATATTTCCAGCACTTTGGGAGACTGAGGTGGGCAGATCACTTGAGGCCAGGAGTTTGAGACCAGCCTGGCCAACATGGCAAAACCCTCTCTCTAATAAAAATACCAAAATTAGCCAGGCATGGTGGTGCATGCCTGTGATCCCAGCTACACAGGAGGCTGAGGCAGGAGAATTGCTTGAACCTGGGAGGCAGAGGTTGCATTGAGCCAAGATCACACCATTGCACTCTAGCCTGGGCAACAAGAGCAAAATTCCATCTCAAAAAAAAAGAGAGAGAGAGAGAGAGAGAGAAGCAGATTAGCAGTTACTAGGGCTGAGGGAGCATGACTTCTAATGGGTACAGGGTTTCCTTCTGGGGTGATAAAAATGTTCTGGAACCCCACAGACGTGATGGTTGCACAACATTGTGAATGTACTAAATGCCACGAAATTGTTTATTTAAACTTGGTTAATGATATGTGAATTTCACCTAAACAATATCATATAGACAATTGATATGACAGTTCTAAAGCCCATTATTATTTTATAAGTCAGACCCCGACCTTTGGAATCCAAAGCCCAGGTTTTTCTCACAAACTCACTCTGTGGAGGGAAGTGGTATTGGCGTGGTGGGAAAAAATAAAATCTGTGGCCGGGCGCAGTGGCTCACGTCTCCTGGGTTCAAGCAATTTCCTGCCTCAGCCTCCCGAGTAGCTGGGATTACAGGCACACCATGCCCAGCTAATTTCTGTATTTTTAGTAGAGACAGGATTTCAACATGTCAGGCTGGTCTCGAACTCCTGACCTCAGTTGATTCACCCACCTTGGCTTCCCGAAGCATTGGGATTACAGGCATGAGCCACTGCGCCCAGTCAACATTTTTTTTTTAGAGATGAGGTCTCTCTATATTGCCCGGGCTGCACTTCCTTCTAGTCTCCCGTATCCCAGCGTCTGACTGAACTGACAGCTTTGCTTTCCCCCAACCAGCCCATGAAGTTGGACTTAATACAAAGTGGTAGGTATGAGGGTCAAGATGCTAAGATCTGAAAATTCAGAAACCATCCCTTTGGTTCACAGTTGTTAAGGAAAAATGAGTAACATTTTTTTTCCAGTGCTCCCATGCTGACAAATTGTCAGGGTCATTCCCAAGACAGATAGATTCAAGGCCAGCCCTAGACTCAGCCAAGAGCAAAGCAAACACTCCAGCCTTATCTCAGGACGAGGGTGTGGAGACTGATTATAAACAGGGGAGGACTGGTCATCTCAGTTCTCTTCTCACTTCGACTGCAAGATGAAACTCCTTGTGCTGGCTGTGCTGCTCGCAGGTAGGCAAGTCTCCCCCGCTCTGCCCGCCCCTCTCCCAAGTGAGCTGAGATCTCACTCCTCCGGAATGGGGGCCACAGACCACAGCAGACAGGGCTGGCCAGGCCCGCAGTCTCAATTCGAGGTTCCCAGTGGGGCTTACGAGCTCCTCTATTAGGGTTCCCTCAAGGCTGGCACCTTTTCATCCTGCAAGTCTGAACTCAGACTGCCTGAGCTAAGAAAGCCTGCCTGTATTTTCTTTTTTCCAGGCAGGGTTTTGTAGTTCAGTGGCGGAATCGTAGCTCCCTGCAGCTTCCAACTCACGGGCTCAAGCGATCCTCCTACCTTAGTCAAATAAGTAATTGAACCAATCTCCATTTTACATTTTATTTTATTACTTTATTTTATTTTTGAGACAGGGGCTCTGTCGCCCAGGCTGGAGTACAGTGGTGTGATCTCAGATCACTACAACCTCTGCCTCCTGGGTTCATGATTCTCTTGCCTCAGCCTCTCAAGTAGCTGGGACTTGTAGCTCTCAAGTAGCTGGCATGCGCCACCACACCTGGCTAATGTTTTTGTATTTTTTTGGTAGAGATGGAGTTTCACCATGTTGGCCAGGCTGGGTAACCTCCCTTTTAGATTCGCCTCATCCAGCTCTATTTTTCCCCTTTTTAATGCAGTATCGTTTCCTGACTTACCACATTTATTATTTATTGTTTTTCTCTCCCACTAGGTTATAAGCTCTGTGAGGTTAGAGATTTATTATTATTATATCTGTCTGCTGCTATATCTCTAGCTCCTAGGTCAGAGCTTGGCATGTAGTAAGTGCTTAATAAATAGTCACTGGATAGGCCAGGTGCAGTGGCTCACGCCTGTAATCCTAGCACTTTGGAAGGCTGAGGCGGGTGAATCACCTGAGGTTGGGAGTTCAAGACCAGCCTGACCAACAGGGAGAAACCCCATCTCTACTAAAAATACAAAATTAACCAGGTGTGGTGGTGCATGTCTGTAATCCCAGCTGAGAGAGGCTGAGGCAGGAGAGTCACTTGAATCTGGAAGGTGGAGATTGCGGTGAGCCGGGATCACGCCACTGCCCTCCAGCCTGGGCAATAAAAGGAAAACTCCGTCTCCAAAAAAAAAAAAAAAAAAAAATTAACTGGATAAACAATGCAGATAGTTTTAAACTCTCTGGCCTGGCTTGATGACACATGCCTGTAATCCTCGTCCACTGTGGGAGTCTGAGTCGGAAAGATCCCTTGAGCCTAGGAACCCAGAGACCAACCTAGAATATATGGGAAAATCCTGTATCTACAGACAATACAAAAAATTACTGGGGTGTGGTGGCTGGTGCTTGTAGTCCCAGCTACTTGGGAGGCTGAGGCGGGGGATGGCTTGAACTCCCACCGGGAGGTTGCAGTGAGCCACGATCATACCACTGCACTCCAGCCTGAGTGACAGAGTGAAAGCCAAAAAGAAGAATGTGTGTGTGTGTGTGTGTGTACCTATACATATACACATATAAACTTTATATATAAGTTTTCATTTAAAAGAAAAAAAACCCTCAGCCAGGCATGGTGGGTCACACCTGTAATCCCAGCACTTTGGGAGGCCAAGGCGGGTAGATCCGGAGGTCAAGAGATAAAGACCATCCTGTCCGACTTGGTGAAACCCTGTCTCTACTAAAAATACAAAAATTAGCTGGGTGTGGTGACACACGCCTGTAGTCCCAGCTGCTCCGGAGGCTGAGGCAGGAGAATTGCTTGAACTCGGGGGGTGGAGGTTGCAGCAAGCTGAATTCATGCCACTGCGCTCCAGCCTGGGCGACACAGCCTGGGCGACACAGCGAGACTCCTTTTCAAAAACAAACAAATAACACCTCTACCCACTTTCACTTTGCCAGGGCCAGTGGTCTTCGGAGGAGGCAGCTGGCAGGGATCAGGGAGGCAGTGTGGGGCCTGAGGGACAGGCAGGCAGTGAGTTCCCCGGGTGCTGGCAGACGGATTTGAACTCTGGTCATGTCTTTTTGCAGTGGCCGCCGCCGAGAGCGGCGTCAGCCCTCGGGCCTTGTGGCAGTTCCGCAAAATGATCAAGTGCACGATCCCGGGGAGTGACCCCTTGTTGGAATACAACAACTACGGCTGCTACTGTGGCTTGGGGGGCTCAGGCACCCCTGTGGATGAATTGGACACGTGAGTAATCCACCTGGAGGGAAACTGGAGTGGCTGCTGGGGGCAGGGAGGGCACAAGCCAAGGATCTCACTAGGCATACAAAGGGGACTTGCATATTTGTTAAGGATACATATTTTCACCTCTTGTCTTATAAAGAAACGTGTTCCAAGAGAACCCTGCAGCGAATGCTCCTCGTTAAGAGATCTAAACAACGCCCGACGTACAAAACAGTGGGCGACGCTGCCCTCCAGTGGCCGAATATGGCACCAGTAAACGTCGCAGCGGCAATCCACGTGTCATTTTTCCAGCAGTGGTTAAAGTGTCACTGCACCTTCCGAATACAGGATTTTACTGTATTCTTGCAACCATGTTAAAAATCGCTTTCAGGGGCCGGACGCGGTGGCTCACGCCAGTAATCTCAGCACTTTGGGAGGCTGAGGCGGGGGAATTAGGAGGTCAAGAGATCGAGACCATCCTGGCCAACATGATGAAACTCCGTCTCTACTAAAAATACAAAATAGTTAGCCGGGCGTGGTGGCACTCGCCTGTTGTCCCAGCTACTCGGGAGGCTGAAGCGGAAGAATCGCTTGAGCCCAGGAGTCGGAGGTTGCAGTGAGCCAAGATCCTGCCACTGCACTCCAGCCTAGGCAACAGTGGGAGACCCTGTCTCAAAAAACAAAAAAAAAAACAACACAAAACACAAAACACAAAACAAAACAAAACAAAACAAAAAACAAAAAAAAAAAATTGCCCCCAATAAACATATGATAAAAAGGATTTATATTTTTTCAAGGCATAGGACCATTTCTCCCAGAGCATCTTGGTGAAGTCATCGCCACCTTTCCTGAGAGAGAGCAGGTGAGGGCTGACCTACTGCTCTGCCCTTACTCCTGTTTCAACTGTCCCTCCCACTTTCCAGGTGCTGCCAGACACATGACCACTGCTACGACCAGGCCAAGAAGCTGGACAGCTGTAAATTTCTTCTGGACAACCCGTACACCAATACCTACTCATACTCGTGCTCTGGCTCTGAAGTCACCTGTAGCAGTAGGTTTACCCCTTCCTTGACCTATGAATTCTAGTAGGTTCTCAGTAGGCCAAGGGCAATAACAGTACTAACAGCCATCATTTAGTGGTAATTTTCTCGGTGCTGGACAGTGTCTCCTTTAACCCTCACAACAACACTATGGGATAGGTACAATTATTATCCCCACTTACCAGATAAGAAAACTGAGGCTCAGGCTGGGTGTGGTGGCTCACGCCTGTAATCTCAGCACTTTGAGAGGCTGAGGCAGGCAGATCACCTGAGGTCAGGAGTTCAAGACCAGCCTGATCAACCTGGAGAAACCCTGTCTCTACTAAAATTACAAAATTAGCCGAGCATGGTGGTGCGTGCCTGTAATCCCAGCTATTTGGGAGGCTGAGGCAGGAGAAACATCTGAACCCAGGAGGTGGAGGTTGTGGTGAGCCAAGATCGTGCCACTGCACTCCAGCCTGGGCAACAAGAGCGGAAACTCCATCTCAAAAAAAAAAAAAAGAAAGAAAGAAAGAAAAGGAAAGAAAACTGAGGGGCCGGGCGTGATAGCTCATGCCTGTAATCCCAGCACTTTGGGAGGCAGAGGCGGGTGGATCACTTGAGGTCAGGAGTTTGAAACCAGCCCGTCCAAAATGGCAAAACGCCATCTCATTTAAAAAAAAAAAAGAAAGAAAGAAAACTGAGGCTCAGAGGCTGAGCTATTTGCCCAAGATCACGAAGATTGCAAGTGGTGATGGGTTTTTTGCTGTCGTTGTTGGGTTGGGTTTTTTTGAGATGGAGTCTCACTCTGTCACCCAGGCTGGAGTGCAGTGGCGTGATCATGGCAACCCCCGCCTGCTGGGTTCAGATGTTTCTCCTGCCTCAGCCTCCTGAGTAGCTGAGACTGCAGGCATGAGTCACCACACCCAGCCTTGTTTTGTTTTTGTTTAGAGACAGGGTCTCACTCTGTCACTGCAGCAGGAGAACAGCACTGCAACCATAGCCCACTGCAGCCTGAACCTCCTGAGCTCAAGGGATCCCCTAGTCTCAGCCTCCAGTGTAGCTGGGACTACAGGCCTGCACCACCATGCCTGGCTAATTTTAAATTTGTTTTGTAGAGACTGGGTCTTACTACATTGGCCAGGCTGGTCTTGAACTCCTGGCTTCAAGCAATCTTCCCACCTTGGCCTCCCAAAGTGCTGGGATTACAGGAGTAAGCCGCCATTCCTGGCCACTTATTTATTTATTTTCCATCTTTCCAATAGACTGTAAGATCCACAGGACAGGGATTACTGTCTATTTTCTTCCTTTCTTTTTTGAGTCTCGATCCATCACTGAGGCTGGAGTGCAGTGGTGCAATCTCAGCTCACTGAAACCTCCGCCTCGCAGGTTCAGACAATTCTCCTGCATCAGTCTGCTGACTAGCTGTAATTACAGGAATGAACCACCATGCCTGGCTGATTACTGTCTGTTTTCTTTATTGCTATATCCCCAGATCTAGAGTAGTGCCTGGCAAATAGTAGGTGCTCAATAAATATTTGATAAATACATAGCTTAGATATAAACTTTCCTTTTCTTTTTTAAATACGATCTTGCATTCTGCCTTTTCCCACTTACCACCTAGTCATGACTTTTACATATTGCCTCAAACCTTTATTGTTACCGTTTTTATTTGTTACTATTTTAATCACTGAATAATTTGCTTACACATGCTCCTGTTCCACTTTAGAAAGGCCAAGTTTACAAATCTGATGAAAACCATGAACCCTCTCCCCAGGGAAATACACACACGCATGCGCGCGCGCACACACACGCACGGAATTCTTTTTAATGTTTGCAACTAGGACAAGAAATCTGCATTAGAGGATGTTTGTTTGTATTAATTAAAAATATCTCAGGTCAGACATGGTGGCTCAAGCCTGTAATCCCAACACTTTGGAAGGCTAAGGTGGGTGGATCACGAGGTCAGGAGATCAAGACCATCCATCCTGGCTAACAGGATGAAACCCGTCTCTACTACAAAAAATTAGCCAGGTGTAGTAGCACGTGCCTGTAGTCCCAGCTACTCAGGAGGCTGAGGCAAGAGAATTGCTTGAATCTAGGGGCGGAGGTTGCAGTGAGCTGAGATTACAACACTGCACTCCAGTCTGGGCGATAGAGCAAGACTCCATCTTTAAAAAAGCAAGCAAGGGCCGGGCGCGGTGGCTCACGCCTGTAATCCCAGCACTTTGGGAGGCCGAGGCGGGTGGATCACGAGGTCAAGAGATCGAGACCATCCTGGTCAACATGGTGAAACCCCGTCTCTACTAAAAATACAAAAAATTAGCTGGGCATGGTGGTGCATGCCTGTAATCCCAGCTACTCAGGAAGCTGAGGCAGGAGAATTGCCTGAACCCAGGAGGCGGAGGTTGCGGTGAGCCGAGATCGCGCCATTGCACTCCAGCCTGGGTAACAAGAGCGAAACTCCGTTTCAAAAAAAAAAAAAAAAAAAGCAAGCAAGCAAGCAAACAAACAAACAAACAAAAAACCTTAGCTAGGCACAGTGACTCAAACCTGTAATCACAGTACTTTGGGAAGCCAAGGTGGGCAGGTCACTTGAGGTCAGGAGTTCAAGACCAGCCTGGCAAATATGGTGAAACCCCATCTCTACTAAAAATTAGCCGATGTGGTGATGCACCCTGTAGTCCCAGCTACTCAGGAGGCTGATGCAGGAGAATCGCTTGTACCTGGGAGGTGGAGGTTACAGTGAGCTGAGATCACACCACTGCACTCCAGCCTGGGTGACAGAGGGAGACTCTGTCTCAAAAAATTAATAAAATAAAATAAAATAAAGGATCGGAGAGAAACAAAACTAATAAGATTGTTGACAGCAAGCAGAGATACATAAATTATATATAATAAAGTTCAAATGCATTTTAAATGTAATCTTACTGTTTCTTTTGGTTATAAAAGTAAAGAAGCCAAAAGGAATGCAACTTCAAACTCTACGTAAATATCTATTATGGAAAACAGAAGGCATCTATAATCCTACCACCCAAAGATAACCAGTTAGATACATATTCTTCCAGATTTTGTTTGGCATACACTAGCTTTTTTTATTTGGGAAAGTTTCCATGTGCAGGCATACTTAATTTTTCTAAATGCCTATGTAATATTCCATTTAAGGACATTCCATAATTTTTTTTTTTTTTTGAGACGGAGTTTCGCTCTTGTAACCCAGGCTGGAGTGCAATGGCGCGATCTCAGCTCACCGCAACCTCCGCCTCCTGGGTTCAAGCAATTCTCCTGCCTCAGCCTCCTGAGTAGCTGGGATTACAGGCACGCGCCACCATGCCCAGCTAATTTTTTGTATTTTTAGTAGTGACGGGGTTTCACCATGTTGACCAGCATGGTCTCGATCTGTTGACCTCGTGATCCACCCGCCTCGGCCTCCCAAAGTGCTGGGATTACAGACTTGAGCCACCGCGCCTGGCCCATAATTTTTTAAATATGTGCTTTAAAGCAGAAAAACTAGGCTGGGAGTGGTGGTTCACACCTGTATCCCCACATTTTGGGAGGCCCAAGCAGGCAGATCACTTGAGGTCTGGAGTTCGAGACCAGCCTGGCCAAGATAGTGAAACCCCTTCTCTACTAAAAATACAAATATAGCCGGGCACGGTGGCTCAAGCCTGTAATCCCAGCACTTTGGGAGGCTGAGGCGGGTGGATCACGAGGTCAAGAGATCGAGACCATCCTGGTCAACATGGTGAAACCCCGTCTCTACTAAAAATACAAAAAAATTAGCTGGGCACGGTGGCACATGCCTGTAATCCCAGCTACACAGGAGGCTGAGGCAGGAGAATTGCCTGAACCCAAGAGGCGGAGGTTGCGGTGAGCCGAGATCACACCATTGCACTCCAGCCTGGGCAACAAGAGCGAAACTCCATCTCAAAAAAAAAAAAAAAAAAAAAAAATACAAATATTAGCCAGGTGTGGTGGCAGGCACCTGTAGTCCCAGCTACTCAGGAGGCTGAGGCAGAAGTATCGCTTGAACCCAGAAGGCGGAAGTTGCAGTAAGCTGAGATCACCCCACCATACTCCAGCCTAGGCAACAAGAACGAAACTCCGTCTCAAACACACACACACACACAACACACACACAAGATGCCCAGATAAATCTGACTTTCAGATAAACAATGGCTAATTTTTTCGGTCTATGTCCCAAATATTGCATTCATTGTTTATCTGAAAGTCAAATTTAACTGGGCATCCTCATGTATTTTATTCACCTAATCTGTCAACCCTAAATGTACATCAGTGGAATGGCTGCCAGCTTATTCCAATCAATTCTTCTTGCCCCTGGATTATACAAAGCAGGGTCCACCTTGGCTCAGTCCTCTCCTCTTGTCCCTCTCCAGGCAAAAACAAAGAGTGCGAGGCCTTCATTTGCAACTGCGACCGCAATGCTGCCATCTGCTTTTCAAAAGCTCCATATAACAAGGAACACAAGAACCTGGACACCAAGAAGTATTGTAAGACTTGACTCTCACCTCTGAAAAGCATCGCCGCTAGCTGCTCATCTCACACTGTGTCCTCCAATAAAGCACCTTGTTGAAAGACCTCATGTTTGGAGATCGCTTTTTTTTATTCCCTGTCTATAAACTAGGTCTCTGCCTAGTCCTTTGCTTACTTTTATTTTTTTGAGACAAGATCACACTCTGTCACCCAGGCTGGAGTGCAGTGATGCAATCTCATTTCACTGCAACCTCCACCTCCCGGGCTCAAGCAATCCTCCCACCTCAGCTTCCTGAGTAGCTGGAACCACAAATGTGTACCACCATGCCTGGCTGGTTTTTGCATTTTTTTTTTTTTTTTTTTTTTTTTGAGACGGAGTTTCGCTCTTGTTACCCAGGCTGGAGTGCAATGGCCCGATCTCGGCTCACTGCAACCTCCGCCTCCTGGGTTCAGAGAATTCTCCTGCCTCAGCCTCCCGAGTAGCTGGGATTACAGGCACGCGCCACCATGCCCAGCTAATTTTTTTTTTGCATTTTTAGTAGTGATGGGGTTTCACCATGTTGACAAGGATGGTCTCGTTCTCTTGACCTCGTGATCCACCCGCCTCGGCCTCCCAAAGTGCTGGGATTACAGGCGTGAGCCACAGCGCCCGGCTGCATTTTTTGTAGAGACAACATTTCACCGTGTTGCCCAAGCTGGTCTCAAACTCCTGAGCTCAAGCATTCAGGCCACCTCTGCCTCATAAAATGCTGGGATTACAGGAGTGAGCCACCACACCTGGCTACTCTGCCTAGTCTTTTGTGAACATGCTTTCATCCAGCCTTGGAAGCTAAGCTGAATTAGAAGGACACTTCCAGGAACCAAGCAAGCACCTTGAAATCAGAATAATGATGAACAATCACCATTTACTGACTATTTATCCTGTACGAGGACTGTGTCCATAGATCGACTTGACAGCCCTATGAGGTATTGGCACTGATAGCAAATCTTCTTTTCCTAAGCTGAGGTTCAATAGGAGTGGTCACTTTTCTGATGCTGTCATCCAGCAAGAAGCAGAGAAGAAATTTGAACCGGGCAAGTCTGACAACAAACCACTACCCTTCCCTGCCTGAAGTGGTAGGCTTTAGTTTGAGCCAGATCTTGCTCCTGTCTCATGATTCTGCCTCCATTTTCAACTGTATTAAACCATTTTTCTACAATGATTTTCTTTTCTAAACCCATAAAAGACTTCACCACACTCTACGAGCTAATTTTGATATCGTAGTCATGAAATATAATAAACATTAACAAGCTGGGCATGGTGGCGTGTGCCCATAGTCCCAGTTACTCGGGAGGTTGAGACAGATGAATCACTTGAACCTGGGTGTCGGAGGTTGCAGTGAGCCGAGATCGTACCACTGCATTGCAGCCTGGGTGACAGAGCAAGACTCCATCTCAAAAAGAAAAGAAAAGTTGAGAAAAGACCATAGGAACTATGAAAAAGTACCACTGAGCAGTTTCGGACCACTGGCGATGGACGGAACAGCCACCACTTCTGGGTATGTGGTGGGCAGTAAAAGACCTTCTTCCATTTGAAGAGGGGAGTGTATGAGGACTTATCTTTTGGCATAATTTCTCCCTCATCTTATTCATCCATTCAATGATTATTTGAACACTTACTCTGGGCCAGGCACCATACAAAATGTTGATGATATAATGTATTTGGGTCTGGCCACAAGACAATAATTTAATGTTAGTATCTGTCTACAATTCAGTCTTCTCTGAGACTTTTGTTCCTACTCCTCAAACTGGCATCCTTATATGTGATATGCTGTATGCTCCAGAGGTGTCATTTCTTTTGCACAATTATCTTGTCTTCCAAGTTCTATAGTTGTAGGTACTGTTATATCCACAACTTACAGATGAGGAAACTGGCTTAAAGGTGCAAGGGATTGCCAAAAGTCACTCATTCCTGGGTGGCATAGCTGACCTTGGAACCCAAATCTAGATAATTCAGAGGAGATGTGCTATCAGATTATGAACTTGTTGAAGGCAGAGTGAGGTGTCTTAGCCACTTTTGTTTCTCTACCTGCCTGTAGGAGACACTCAATAAATTATTGCTGAATGCTAAATGAAGTGTTAGTCACATCAGTGCTCAGGGTCTTTTTGATTCTTTGGCAGGTAAGATGGGTCTGTTCTCAAATTCAAATTCAACAAGCATAGACTGAAGAACCCTTTTTTTGCATACTGTGCTATGAAGAATTTCAAGGGATGCAAAATCAAATTAGACCTGGCCTTATTCTTCAACGAACTGTGAAGGCCATAAAAAAGTATTTCTTTGGCAGAAAGAAATTGGAAGTCCCTGTTGGATCGAAGAAAAGTGGGCTTTTAGGAGAATGGTTCTTACTTCTTTCTTTCTTTCTTTTTTTTTTTTTTTTTTTTTTTTTTTTAGGTAACAGAATAAACAAGAGAGAGAACAGTCACAGGGCTACTGAAGGCTCTAAAGATATCCTCTGATGTAAAAATCTATCTCTTGGACTAGGCGTGGTGGCTCAGGCCTGTAAATCCCAGCACTCTGAGAAATCGAGACAGCTTACTTGAGTCCAGCCTGGGAAACCAGTGAAACCCTCTCTGTAAAAAAATTAGCAAGGTGGTGTGTGGCTGTAGTCCCAGCTACTCAGGAGGCTGAGATGGGAGTATTACCTGAGCCCAGAAGGTTGAGGCTGCAGTAAGACTGCACTTCAGCCTGGGTGATAAAATGAGACTGTCTCAAAGAAAGAAAGAGAGAGAGAGAGAAAGAAAGAAGGAAAGAAATAAAAAGAAAGGAAAGAAGGAAGGAAGGAAAGAGAGAGAGGAAGGAAGGAAGGGAGGGAGGGAGGAAGGGAGACAAAGAAAAAGAAAAAAGCAAACAAGCCAGGCACGGTGGCTTACGCCTGTAATCCCAACACTTTGGGAGGCCAAGGTGGGCGGATCACCTGAGGTCAGGAATTGGAGACCAGCCTGACTAAAATGGAGAAAACCTGTTTCTACTAAAAAGACAAAATTAGCCGGGCGCGGTGGCTCAAGCCTGTAATCCCAGCACTTTGGGAGGCCGAGGCGGGTGGATCACGAGGTCGAGAGATCGAGACCAACCTGGTCAACATGGTGAAACCCCGTCTCTACTAAAAATACAAAAAATTAGCTGGGCATGGTGGCGCGTGCCTATAATCCCAGCTACTCAGGCGGCTGAGGCAGGAGAATTGCCTGAACCCAGGAGGCGGAGGTTGCGGTGAGCCGAGATCGCGCCATTGCACTCCAGCCTGGGTAACAAGAGCGAAACTCCGTCTCAAAAAAAAAAAAAAAAAAAAATTAGCGGGGCGTGGTGGCGCATGCCTGTAATCCCAGCTACTCGGGAGGCTGAGGCAGGAGAATCGCTTGAACCCGGGAGGCGGAGGTTGCAGTGAGCCGAGATCGCACCATTGCACTCTAGCCTGGGCAACAAGAGCTAAACTCCGTCTCAAGAAAATAATAATAATAATAATAAAGCAAACAAACAAACAAAAACAAAATAACCTCTTTTTCATTATCAAGGCTTGTGAGAGACAGAATAAATTCTCTTAACAATCTTTAAATGAGCATTTGTATGAAAGTACTATACGGGAAATCAGTTGAACGGCTAGAATGAAGAAACAAGGAAATAAGCTGGACAGAGTAATTTGATGGAGAGATTACAAATTCTAGCAACCACGGTATCTTCACAGTGTCTATTGCATCACATATGTTCATTAAATAATAGTTCAGCGAAGGCACAGTGTGACATAACGGTTCGCCGAAGCCAAGAAGAAAAAGCCACGTGGCTGTATTTACCTTTTCATGTCACGTGATGCTGCCTGCCCGACCGGGTCAAACTAGTCCACCGCCCCCCACCCCTGGCCCGAGGATTTGATTGTAATTGGTTTTCTTATGGGCACGTGGCTCTCGATCTCCCTTTTCTATTGGTGAATAGCGGCCCAGCCCCCCCCCCGGTCTCCTTCTGCTCGGCCAGCCCGTCTCAAGCTCCGCCCTTCTCGCGCTGGCTCGGGAAACGCAGGTCTGCGCAGGCGCGGTGGCTGGTAAATGAGCGCCCCAGGCAGCGTCTGCTTGAGGTTGTGGCGGCCGCGGCTTCCTGGGGTCCTGGCGGCGCTCTTCTCCTGAGCCGGAATCCAGAAGGAA
This sequence comes from Saimiri boliviensis, assembly GCF_048565385.1. Lineage (NCBI taxonomy): Eukaryota > Metazoa > Chordata > Mammalia > Primates > Cebidae > Saimiri > Saimiri boliviensis. Next base: position 12,628,678 of record NC_133455.1, read on the forward strand.
GGACAGAGTGAGCGCTAGAGTGTGAAAAGAGGGCGAACCCCTGTGGATGTGACTCTCGAGGTCACTTTTCCCAGTCCCCCCAGCTTCCCCCATGCCGGTTGTCTGTGGGCATCGCCTTTGCTTTTATCCCGCGGACGGTGGGGTGCAGGGAACGAAGGGCAGCGGAGGAGAGATGTCCAAGCAGCGAGGCGAGGGGATGTTGGGCGAGCTACAGGCCCCTGAGGCGCCCCAAATCTACACTTAAATTTTCACCCAAACGTTGAAGGGGTAAAAACCCGAAGAGATTTGCCGGTCTAACGTGCGTGCCTTTGCATGGGTTGCTTCCTCCCTTTTCCTAACTGGCGAAGGCATGTTTGTCTTTCAGAACCCAGCCTGGGTCACTTCTGGAAGTTTCCTGAGCTTTGTCCTTCCCCAGGTACAGCTGCTGGTACCCCAGCGGGTTTCTACAGCAGAAAGTCCAAGAGCGAGCTTAGAACTGGACAGACTGGTCTTCACTCCTGGCCTAGTCACGCTCTTGGTAACCTTGGGCAGGTTACCCAAGGTCTCCAAGCTTCAGTCTTCACCTTCAAAAGGAAATAATAGTGCTCATAGATATCATAGGGTTGTGGGAATTAAGTGTGCAACTATGTCGTGTAAATGCTTCCCAAGTGCTTGTTGTATAGTAAATGTTCAATAAATCTTACTTTCCTAAGGGGAAGGAGAGGAAAGGATACACACCTTAATTTTTCTTGAGAAAGTCCTTATTGGGCGGACGCAAAGATGGCTGCAGCGTGTCGGAGCGTCCAGGGCCTGGTGGCGGTAATAACCGGAGGAGCCTCGGGTCTGGGCCTGGCCACCGCGGAGCGACTAGTGGGGCAGGGAGCCTCTGCTGTGCTTCTGGACCTGCCCAACTCAGGTGGGGAGGCCCAGGCCAAGAAGTTAGGAAACAGCTGCGTTTTCGCCCCAGCCGATGTGACTTCTGAGAAGGATGTGCAAACAGCTCTGGCTCTAGCAAAAGAAAAGTTTGGGCCGGGCGCGGTGGCTCAAGCCTGTAATCCCAGCACTTTGGGAGGCCGAGGCGGGTGGATCACGAGGTCGAGAGATCGAGACCATCCTGGTCAACATGGTGAAACCCCGTCTCTACTAAAAATACAAAAAATTAGCTGGGCATGGTGGCACGTGCCTGTAATTCCAGCTACTCAGGAGGCTGAGGCAGGAGAATTGCCTGAACCCAGGAGGCGGAGGTTGCGGTGAGCCGAGATCGCGCCATTGCACTCCAGCCTGGGTAACAAGAGCAAAAACTCCGTCTCAAGAAAAGTTTGGCCGTGTGGATGTAGCTGTCAACTGTGCAGGCATCGCAGTGGCTATCAAGACATACAACTTAAAGAAAAGCCAGGCCCATACCTTGGAAGACTTCCAGCGAGTTCTTAATGTGAATCTCATGGGCACCTTCAATGTGATCCGCCTGGTGGCTGGTGAGATGGGCCAGAATGAACCAGACCAGGGAGGCCAACGTGGGGTCATCATTAACACTGCCAGTGTGGCTGCCTTCGAGGGTCAGGTTGGACAAGCTGCATACTCTGCTTCTAAGGGGGGAATAGTGGGCATGACACTGCCCATTGCTCGGGATTTGGCTCCCATAGGTATCCGGGTGATGACCATTGCTCCAGGTCTGTTTGGCACCCCACTGCTGATCACCCTCCCAGAGAAGGTACGAAACTTCTTGGCCAGCCAAGTACCCTTTCCTAACCGACTGGGTGACCCTGCTGAGTATGCTCATCTGGTACAGGCCATCATCGAGAACCCATTCCTCAATGGAGAGGTCATCCGGCTGGATGGGGCCATTCGTATGCAGCCTTGAAGGGAGAAGGCAGAGAGAACACACACTCCTCTGCCCTTCCTTCCCCTGGGGTGCTACTCAGTAGCCATTTTGTAACTGCCCATCAGTCGCCCTCTGTGCCTAATAAAGTCTCTTTTTCTCCTTTTTCTTTTTTTCTTTCTTTTTTTTTTTTTTTAGATAAGAAGAGAGAATGGGGAGGAAAGGTGGGACAGAAGGAAAGGAGATTAGATTTTTTTATATATAATAGGAAAAAGAATAAAGAAGAGGAAGAAAGAGAAAGAGGAAGAGAGAGAGAGGATGGGGGTATTGCTTTATTGCCCGGGCTAGAATGCAGTCTAAATATGGGTATGCCTATAATTGTCCTTAATAATGGGGACATGAAAGAAAATGAGGGAAGAGAATAACAAACAAGGAGCCAACCAAGATTTCGTTTAAACTTCTAAGTTGATATGATGTGGTACTGATAAGAGTGTATATTTTGTGTATTTAAAGTGGAGAGTTCTATAAATGTTAATTACGTTTACTTGTTCCAGATCTGAGTTCAAGTCCTGGATATCTTTGTTTTCTGTCTCATTGATCTGTCTAATATTAATGTTGAAGTCTCCCACTATTATTGTGTGGGAGTCTAAGTCTCTTTATAAGTCTTGAATGTCTGGGTATTCCTGTATTGGGTGCATATATATTTAGGATCTTTAGCTCTTCTTGTTGTTGCATTGATCCTTTTATCATTATATAATGTCCTTCTTTGCTTCTTTTGATCTTTGTTGCTTTAACGACTATTTTATCAGAGGCAAAAATTGTAACTTCTGCTTTTTATTTATACATTTTAGCTCTCTGGTTGGTAAATCTTTCTCCATCCCTTGTTTTGAGTCTTTGTGTATCCTTGAATATGAGATGGGTCTGGATGCAGCATACTGATGGGTTTTAGTTTTTTATTCAAATTGCCTGTCTGTCTTTGGATTGGGGGATTTAGTCAATTTAAATTTAGAATTAATAATGATATATGTGAGTTTAATACTGCCATTTAATATTAACTGGCTATTTTGCCCATTAGTTGATGTAAATTCTTCATTATATTCATGCTCTTTTTGGTATTTTTTAGAAAGGCTGATACCGTTTGTTCCTTTCTATGTGTAGTGGTTCTTTCAGAAGCTCTTGTAAAGCAGGCCTGGTGGTGATGAATTCTCTGAGTGCTTGCTTGTTCACAAAAAACTTTATTTTTCCTTCACTTATGAAGCTTAGTTTGGCTGGATGTGAAATTCTTGGTTGAAAGTTCTTTTCTTTAAGGATGTTGAATATTGGTCCCCACTCTCTTCTGGCTTGTAGGGTTTCTGCTGAGAGATCTGCTGTAAGTCTGATAGGCTTCCCTTTGTGGGCAACCTGACCTTTCTCTCTGGCTGCCCTTAGTATTTTCTCCTTCATTTCAACCCTGGTGAATCTGACGATTATGTGCCTTGGAGTTGCTCTTCTTGAGGAATATCTTTGTGGTGTTCTCTGTATTACCTGGAGTTGTATATTATCCTGCCTTACTAGGTTGGGAAAATTTTCCTGAATAATGTCCTGAAGCATATTTTCCAGCTTGGATTCATTCTCTTCGTCACATTCAGGTACACCTATCAAGCGTAGATTAGGTCTTTTCACATAGTCCCATATTTCTTGGAGACTTTGTTCATTCCTTTTTATCCTTTTTTCTCTAATCTTGTCTTCTTGTTTTATTTCATTGAGTTGGTCTTCGACCTCTGATATCCTTTCTTCTGCTTGATCAATTCGGCTGTTAAAACTCGTGCATACTTCACGTAGTTCTCGTATTGTGTTTTTCAGCTCCATCAATTCACTTATATTCCTCTCTAAATTGTGTATTCTTGTTAACATTTCGTCAAACCTTTTTTCAAAGTGCTTAGTTTATTTAGATTGTGTTATAACAAGTTCTTTTAATTCACAGAAATTTCTCATTATCCACATTTTGAAGCCTGCTTCTGTAATTGGAACACACTCGTTCTCCATCAAGCCTTGTTCCGTTGCTGATGAGGAACTGTGATCCCCCGCTGAGGGAGAGGCGTTCTGATCTTGGGTATTCTCAGCCCTTTTTGGCTGTTTTCTTCCCTTCGTTGTAGATGTATCCATCTGTGGTCTTTATAATTACCGTCTTTGTAATTGGGTTTCTGAGTGGACGTCCAACTTATTGATTCTCAGCGCCAAAATCTGAGCAACCCACTGCGCCGACTAAATCAGCGGCGTTAAGATTGATGGTGCTTTTCTGACTCTGCACCAAGAACCGATGCTCCGAGGCGCTGGCAAAACCGCCTCGCCGGCCACAAGAGTCGCGCTGGCGACCCGTGGGGCTCCTCCGCTGGGAATCGCCTGGTGTGTGAGCAACAAGAATTCATGTGAAGGTGTGGCGTCCTCTCATTCTTTGTGCTTTCACTGGGAGCTACAATCCCGAGCTGCTAGTGATCAGCCATCTTGGATCAAAAGTCTCTTTTTCTCATACACACACCAAAAAAAGTATTACATTAAGCAAACCTTGATTTGTAATATTTTCCATTTTTTTAACCTATTATTATTATTTGAGATGGAGTTTTGCTCTTGTTGCCCAGGCTAGAGTGTAATGGCAAGATCTCGGCACACTGCAACCTCTGCCTCCCAGGTTCCAGCAATTCTCCTGCCTCAGCCTCCCAAATAGCTGGGTTTACAGGCGCCTGTCACCATGCCTGGCTAATTTTGTATTTTTAGTAGAGATGGGGTTTCACCGTGTTGGTCAGACTGGCTGGGTTCGAACTCCTGAACTCGGGTGATCCACCTGCCTCGGCCTCCCAAAGTGCTGGGATTACAGGCATCAGCCACTGCACATGGCCTATTATTATTATTATTACTTTGAGTTGGAGTCTTGCTCTATTGCCCCAGCCAGAGTGCAATGGCACAATCTCAGCTCACTGCAGCCTCTGCCTCCCAGGTTCAAGCAATTCTTGTGCCTCAGCCTCCTGTGTAGCTGGGACTACAAGTGTGCACCACCACACCTGGCTAATTTTTGTATTTTTAGTGGAGGCAGAGTTTCACCATGTTGGCAAGGCAGGTGTCAAACTCGTGGCCTCAAGTAATCCACTCACCTTGGCGTCCCAAAGTGCTGGGATTACAGGCATGAACCACTTGTCTGGCTACCTAAGAGTTTTAATTTCATGCTATATTCCTTTTCTAATAAATTGGGGGGGGAGGGGAGGAGAAACCTAGGCCAGGTGTGGCTCACACCTGTAATCCCAGCACTTTGAGAGGCCAAGACAGGCGGATTGCTTGAGGTCAGGAGTTCAAGACCAGTCTGACCAACATAGTGAAGCCCTGTCCCTACTAAAAATACAAAAAATAGCCAGGTGTGGTGGCACGTGCCTGTAATTCCAGCTACTTGGGAGGCTGAGGCAGGAGAATTACTTCAACCCGGGTGGGGTGGAGGTTGCAGGGAATAGAGATCATGCCATTGAACTCCAGCCTGGGTGACAGAGTGAGACTGTCGCCCAGGCTAGAGTGCAGTGGCACCATGGCGGCTCACTGCAGCCTCCTGCCTCCCAGGTTCCAGCGATTCTTCTGCCTCAGCCTCCCAAGTAGCTGAGATTACAGGCACACACCACCACTCCTGGCTAATTATTTTTGGATTTGCAGTAAAGATGGTGTTTCACCATATTGGCCAGGCTGGTCTCGAACTCCTGACCTCAGGTGATCTGCAAGCATTGGCCTCCCAAAATTCTGGGATTATAGGCGTGAGCCACCATGCCCGCCTCTTAGATTAGTTTAATTTCTGTCTTCATGAAGTGGAATTTAGCTGTTCTGTGACATAAGTAAAAAATCTGTATCTCAAAGCAGGGTATTGAATCTCAGCAAGGATAATATATTTTGAATTAATTATTATATCTGGGCTTGTTGTGTGTGTTGGATGAGTCAGGGTGACCAACTCATCCTGGCTTTAACACAAAGTCCTGCATCTTGTGAAACCCCCTCAGTACTGGGCAATCTGTGACAGATGGTCACACTACCTAGGAGTGTTGGATTTCCTATTGGTCCTTCCTTTGATCCACTCAGAAAAGCTTCAGGATAGTTCACTTTTGCAAAAGTTCACCTTTATGTATGCCCAAGCATCTCTTGGGAGGTACTGTCATTAAGTGAGTTAATGTATTGTTAAGTGCTTTGCACAGTGTTTGGATTATGGTATGTGCTCAATAAATGCTTGGTTTTTTGTTGTTGGTGGTGGTGGTGGTGGCAGTTTTTTGAGACAGACTTTTTCACTCTTGTTGCCCAGGCTGGAGTGCAATTGCACGATCTCGGCTCACCTCAACCTCTGCCTCCCGGGTTCAAGCAATTCTCCTGCCTCAGCCTCCTGAGTAGCTGGGATTACAGGCGCCTGCCACCATACCTGGATAATTTTTTGTATTTTTGGTGGAGACAGTATTTTGCCGTGTTGGCCAGGCTGGTCTCAAACTCTTGACCTCAGGTGATCCACCCACCCCGGGCTCCCAAAGTACTGGGATTACAGGCATGAGCCACCACACCAAGCTAATAAATGCTTGCATTTGAGAGATGAGAAAAGGATATCTGTTTATGAGAGCACGAAGAGGAAGAATATGAGTTAGTGGGGAGGAAGTTTCCAGTCTTATGTACCTGTTTACCTATATGAATTCCACTTAACAAAACCATGACAGCAGAGCGGAACTGCCAAAGCAGCAGAAGCAACTGAGTGGGGACGTGACCCAAAGTCATGCCCAAGGCTGGTCTTGTGCAGTTGGGACCACAGAACCAGACCAGTGGCAAACTGATAGCACCCCCTAGTTTCTTACTCTAACCAAGGGCACATACAGGTGGGTTAGGGGCTGCCATGTTGATAGAAAGCAACAGACTTAAAGCAAAGAGACAGACATGAGGAGTGGCAGCTTCAGGAAATACCAGGTTCCTCTTGGGATGCATTTTTTGGTGGAGAGAATTCCACCTCAGGAGGAAATATGAACAAAGCAAACATTCCAGAGGCTCTCCAGCCTTGATTTCGTCATTCGTGCCAGTTCTGAGGTGCTGAACGAGCCTGCCTTCCCTCCCTGGCTGCCTAATCTGCTCTCCGTTGGGCACTAAATTTTTTTCTTTTTTTAAGTGCAGAAATCCTGGGTAAGGCCACTCCATTGTAACCATTCCTGATCTCCTTGGCCAGGTGTACTACGGGTTTTTATTTCAACTTTAGGCTGGACCACCTTTGCAGTGGTCCATAATCTGTAATCTGATCATAATCTGCAGACAAATTAGATTGCTAAAAAAATAAAAAATAAATACTCCACACACAGTGGCTCATGCCTGCAATCCCAGCACTTTGGGAGGCCAAGGCAGGCAGATCACCTGAGGTTAGGAGTTCAAGGCCAGCCTGACCAATATAGTGAAACCTCATCTCTACTAAAAATACAAAAATTAGTTGGATATAATGGTGCACGCCTGTAATCCCAGCTATTTAGGAGGCTGAGGCAGGAGAATTGCTTGAACCTGGGAGGCAGAGGTTGCATTGAGCCAAGATGAAGCCATTGCACTCCAGCCTGGGTAACAGAGTGAGACTCTATCTCAAAAAAAAAAAAAAAAAAAAAAAAAAAAACTGGAAGGAACGTCTACTTGGATTCTTGTCCTGGCTCTGACATTATATAGTGTGGCCTTAGGTAAATCTGGATTTTAGTTTCCAATAAATGACATGAGGCTAGGCACAGTGACTCACGCCTGTAATCCCAGCATTTTGGGAGGCCGAGGCAGGTGGATCACCTGCGGTCAGGAGTTCAAGCAGACTGATCAATATGGTGAAACCCCATCTCTACTAAAAATACAAAAATTAGCCGGTCATGGTAGTGTGCTCCTGCAGTCCCAGCACCTTGGGAGCCTGAGGCAGGAGAATTGCTTGAACTTGGGAGGTGGAGGTTGCAGTGAGCCAACATCACACCACTGCACTCCAGCCTGGGCGACAGAGCAACGCTCTATCTCAAAAAAAAAAAAAGAAAAGAAAAATGAAAAAAAGAAAAAAGTAGGATAGACTAAATTTTCTCTGATTCTGTCATTCTGTGTGATATGTGTGATACTCTGACATTTTTTATTAGAGAATGGGGTGGGAGGGGTGGCGGTGGGGAAACAGTATATTCTCTTCCAGCCACTTGAGGACAAGAAGTTGTATCTTTGTATCCTTACTACCTTTTTTTTTTTTTTTTTTTTTTTTGAGACGAAGTTTCGATCTTGTTACCCAGGCTGGAGTGCAATGGCATGATCTCGGCTCACCGCAACCTCTGCCTCCTGGGTTCAAGCAATTCTCCTGCCTCAGCCTCCTGAGTAGCTGGGATTACAGGCATGCACCACCATGCCCAGCTAATTTTTTGTATTTTTAGTAGAGATGGGGTTTCACCATGTTGACCAGGATGGTCTCGGTCTCTTGACCTCATGATCCACCCGCCTCGGCCTCCCAAAGTGCTGGGATTACAGGCTTGAGCCACCGCGCCCGGCGTATCCTTACTACCTTAATACTACTACTGTGTCTGTCAATACCTTGATGAAGCTGGGCACTGTGGCAAGTACCTGTGATCCCACCACTTTGGGAGGCCGAGCCAGGTGGATTACTTGAGCCTAGAACTTCAAGACCAGCCTGAATAACAGAGTAGGACCCTGACTCTACAAAAAAATTTTAGTCCCAGCATGGTGGCTCATGCCTGTAATCCCAGCACTTTGGGATGCCAAGACAGGTGGATCACCTGAAGTCAAGAGTTTGAGAGCAGCCTGGCCAACATTGCAAAACCCCGTCTCTACTAAAAATACAAAAATTAGCCAGGCGTGGTGGCACATGCCTATAATCCCAGCTACTCGGGAGGCTGAAGCAGGAGAATTGCTTGAACCCGGGAGGCGGAGGTTGCAGTGAGCTGAGATCACACCATTGCACTCCAGCGTGGGCAACAAGAGTGAAACTCCATCTCAAAAAATACTACTACTACTAATTTTTTTTAATTGTTGATGAGATTTGTGGATGACAGTGGCTTGAGATTCAAGCCAGATTTTAATACAATTGTTAGTACTAACTTTGGGTAACTGAGGAAATCTGGTTGAAAGCAATTCAGGATCCCCATCCACAAAAAAGCTGGAAAGAGATTTACTTACAACCTTACGCCTCTTCAGATTAATGACCATGAGCAAACCTGCAGTGGCTCAGGTGAAAAGAACTCTGTGTTTTCACAATCTTAGGTTATCCTAGTTGACTGAAATTTGCTACCTGGGCAGGTGCAGGATGAACATGTATTGACTGCCCTAATTTTAGACAAAAAGCTATCAGGGCTGGGCGCAATGAATGGCTCATGCCTGTAATCCCAGCACTGTGGGAGCCCGAGGTGGGTGGATCACGAAGTCAGTAGTTCGGGACCAGCCTGACCAACATGGTGAAGCCCAATCTTTACTAAAAATACAAAAATTAGCTGGGTGTGGTGATGCATGCCTATAATCCCAGCTACTTGGGAGGCTGAGGCAGGAGAATCACTTGAACCCGGGAAGAGGAGATTGCAGTGAGCTGAGATCGTGCCACTGCACTGCAGCCTGGGCAACAGAGCAGACTCCATCTAAAAAAAAAAAAAAGAAAGAAAGATAGAAAGAAAAACACGCTATCAGGAATGTGGATCTTTCTTTCATCCACCTCATTTTTTTTTTTTTTTTTTTTTTTTTTTTTTTTTTTTTGAGACAGAGTATCGCTCTTGTTACCCAGGCTGGAGTGCAATGGCGCAATCTCGGCTCACCGCAATCTCCGCCTCCTGGGCAAGCAATTCTCCTGCCTCAGCCTCCTGAGTAGCTGGGACTACAGGCACGCACCACCATGCCCAGCTAATTTTTTGTATTTTTAGTAGAGACGGGGTTTCACCACATTGACCAGGATGGCCTCGATCTCTCGACCTCGTGATTCACCCGCCTCGGCCTCCCAAAGTGCTGGGATTACAGGCTTGAGCCACCGCACCCGGCTCTTTTTTTTTTTTTTTTTTTTTTTTGAGACATAGTTTCGCTCTTGTTACCCAGGCTGGAGTGCAATGGCGCGATCTCGGCTCACCGCAACCTCCGCCTCCTGGGTTCAGGCAATTCTCCTGCCTCAGCCTCCCGAGTAGCTGGGATTACAGGCACGTGCCACCATGCCCAGCTAATTTTTTTTTTTTTTTTTTTTTTAAAGATAGGGTCTTGTTCTGCAACCCAGGCTGGAGTGCAGTGGTGTGATCATGGATCACTGCAGCCTCGACCTCCTAGGTGCAAATGATCCTCCACCTCAGCCTCCTGAGTAACTGGGACTATAGCCACATATCACCACACCCAGCTAATTTTCAATTTTTTTGTAGAGATAGGGTCTCACTATGTTACCCAGGCTGCAGCTCACTTTTGATGAGATTGTGCAGAAAGCTTTAGCCTGGTACATAGATTCTTTTTGGCTAACTCGGGCATCTAACAAGTCTTGCTTCTTTCCTCTGTGGAAACAAATCAACTTAAGTGCCCATTTAGGAATGAACTGTTCCTACAGACTAGGTTCAATCCAGGTGTCTACTCTGACAGCTTAAATGGAACAGAAATCAGTCCTTAGAAAACTGTTATAAAGCCTCATTCTCTCCGGGCATGGTGACTCACGCATGTAATCCTAGCATTTTGGGAGATTGAGGCAGGCAGATCATTTGAGGTCAGGAGTTCGAGACTAGTCTGGCCAACATGGTAAAACCCCATCTCTATTAAAAATACAAAAATTAGCTGGGCGTGGTGGTTCATGCCTGTAGCCCCAGCTAATTGGGGGCTGAGACAGGAGAATTACTTGAACCCAGGAGGTGGAGGTTGCAGTGAGCCAATATTGTGCCATTGCACTCCAGCCAGAGTGAGACTCTGTCTAAAAAAAAAAAAAAAAAAAAAAAAAAAAAAAAAAAGGCCAGGCACAGTGGCTCAAGCCTGTAATCCCAGCACTTTGGGAGGCCGAGGCGGGTGGATCACGAGGTCAAGAGATCGAGACCATCCTGGTCAACATGGTGAAACCCCGTCTCTACTAAAAATACAAAAAATTAGCTGGGCATGGTGGTGCGTGCCTGTAATCCCAGCTACTCAAGAGGCTGAGGCAGGAGAATTGCCTGAACCCAGGAGGCGGAGGTTGCGGTGAGCCGAGATCGTGCCATTGCACTCCAGCCTGGGCGATACTCTGTCTAAAAAAAAAAAAAATTCATTACTTATTTTTTCAAAAATTATATCAAAATGGTTCAGTTAAAGACACTTAGTCATTTGGATTATAAATTTAGTCATTTCCTTCTACCCCTGCCCCCAAAATTAGTGAGATCCTTGGGTTAGCACTCCAGAGACCATTCTAGCCTATATATGTCCTAGGCCATTTCTCCTGCCAGGTGAAATAAAAATGAATGCAGCTGCTTCTTTGAAAAAGTCTGTCTTCAGGGGCAAATCTCATCAGCCTACCTAGACCTTAACTCAGGGTCTGGGAAAGCTACAGCATGAGACATGGGATGGCAGAGAGATAGTGGTTTGTCGCCCTCTGCAGGCTGCACTCAGTGAGCTTCGATTAGGTTTGAGAAAAAAGGGATGCTCCATAAACAAGTTAATGCCAAGATAAGCTGGGGGTGGGATGCAGGAAATGCTTGTGACCATCAGCCTATCATTCAAAATACCATAGCACTTAGGACATGGAAAGATAACCACTATATATTGTTAAGTGAAAATAGGATGTAATAAAACACTAAGCACAGCTTGATTCAATTTTCAGAAAAACAGATTTAGTCATACCAGAATGTTAAGCTTCAGCTCTCTCAGTGCTGAGATTATGGGTAATTTATATTATCCTCTTACATGTACCGCTTAACTTTCTACAATAAATATATATTATTCTAGTCATAGGAAACTAGTTTAAAAGTGTTTTTGTTGTTGTTGTTGTTTTGTTTTGTTTTGGAGACAGTTGTGCTCTGCTGCCCATGCGGGAGTGCAGTGGCACAACCACCACTCACTGCAGCCTTGACCTCTTGGGCTTAAGCAATCCTCTCACCTCAGGCTTCTGAGTAGCTGGGACTAAAGGTATGTGCCACCACACCTGGCTAATTTTTTATTTTCGTAGAGACAGGAGTCTTGCTATGTTGCCAGGGTTGGTTTTGAACTCCTGGGCTCAAGCAATCCTCCTGCCTCAAACTCCCAAAGTGCTGAGAGTATAGGCATGAGCCACCAGGCCAAGACAGTATCTTTTATTTTATTTTATTTTAATATTTATTTTATTTTTTGAGGCAAGGTCTCATTCTGCTGTCCAGGCTAGAGTGCAGTGGCGAGACCATGGCTTACTGCAGCCTCGAATTCCTGGGCTCAAGCAGTCCTTCCATCAGCCTCCCAAGTAATTGGAACTATAGGCACATGCCACCATGCTGACTAATTTTTTCTATTTTTTTGTAGAGATGGGGGTCTCGCCATGTTGTCTAGACTGGTCTTGAACTCCTGGGATCAAGCAATTCTCTCGCTTCAACCTTAAAAGTATCTTTTATTTTTATTTATTATTGTTTTGAGTCAGGATCTTGCTATGTTACCCAGGCTGCAGTGCAGTGGCACAATCATGGCTCACTGTAGCCTGGACCACCTAAGTTCAAGTGATCCTCCCGCATCCCCTCCCAAGTAGTTAGGACCACAGGTTTGTGCCACTATGGCTAGAAAATTTTTTTGTATTTCTTTCTTTTTTTTTCTTTTTTTTTTTTTGAGACAGAGTTTTGCTCTGTCACCCAGGCTGGAGTGCAATGTCGCCATCTCGGCTCACTGCAACCTCCACCTCCTCCTGGGTACAAGCAATTCTCCTGCCTCAGCCTCTCCATCAGCTGGGATTACAGGCACCCACCACCATGCCTGGCTGATTTTTTTTGTATTTTCAGTAGAGATGGGGCTTCGCCACGTTGGTCTGGCTGGTCTCGAACACCAGACCTTAGTGTCAAGGAAACAAAGGCTTAGGGCCGGCATGGTGGCTCACGGCTATAATCCCAGCACTTTGGGAGGCCAAGGAGGGCAGATCACTTGAGGTCAGGGAGTTTGAGACCAGCCTGACCAACATGGTGAAACCCCATCTCTACCAAAAATACAAGAAATTAGCCAGGCATGGTGGCAGGCGCTGGTAATCCCAGCTATTCAGAAGGCTGAGGCAGAAGAATCTCTTGCACCTCTGAGGCAGAGATTGCAGTGAGCCAAGATCGTGTCACTGCACTCCAGACTGGGCAACAGAGCAAGACTCCATCTCAAAAAAAGCGCATATTTTTAAACGTGGTGGTGCCAGTAACATTCTTTACCTTGATCTGGATGCTGTATGTCTTCATCAAGTTGTCCACTTATGATATGTGCATTTCTCTGTGTATATAGTATACTTCAATTAAGATAGATTTTAGCTGAGCACGGTGGCTCAAGCCTGTAATCCCAGCACTTTGGGAGGCCGAGGTGGGTGGATCACGAGGTCAAGAGATCGAGACCATCCTGGTCAACATGGTGAAACCCTGTCTCAACTAAAAATACAAAAAACTAGCTGGGCATGGTGGCACATGCCTGTAATCTCAGCTACTCAGGAGGCTGAGGCAGGAGAATTGCCTGAGCCCGGGAGGCGGAGGTTGCGGTGAGCCGAGATCGCGCCATTGCACTCCAGCCTGGGCAACAAGAGCGAAACTCCGTCTCAAAAAAAAAAAAAAAGAAAAGAAAAAAAAAAAAAAAAGATGGGCTAGGTGTGGTGGCTCATGCCTGTAATCTCAGCACTTTGGGAGGCCTAGGTGGGTGGATCACCTGAGGTAGGGAGTTCGAGACCAGCCTGGCCAACATGGTGAAACCTGTCTCTACTAAAAATACAAAATTAGCCAGTATGGTGGCACATGCCTGTAGTCCCAGCTACTTGGGAGGCTGACACAGGAGAATCGCTTGAACCTGGGAGGCAGAGTCTGTAGTAAGCTGAGATGCAGCCACTACACTCTAGCCTGGGCAAGACAGAGCAAGACTGTCTCAAAAAAAAAAAAAAGGGCTGGGCGCACTGGCTCACGCTTGTAATCCCAGCACTCTGGGAGGCCAACGTGGGCGGATCACAAGGTCAAGAAATTGAGACCGGCAATATGCGTGATTGGGGAATTCATGTGGAGGTCAGAGTGGAAGCAGGTGTGAGAGGGTCCAGCAGAAGAAAACATGGCTGCCAAAGTGTTTGAGTCCATCGGCAAGTTTGGCCTGGCCTTAGCTGTTGCAGGAGGCGTGGTGAACTCAGCCTTATGTAATGTGGATGCTGGGCACAGAGCTGTCACCTTTGACCGATTCCGTGGAGTACAGGACATTGTGGTAGGGGAAGGGACTCACTTTCTCACCCATGGGTACAGAAACCTGTTATCTTTGACTGCCGTTCTCGGCCACGTGATGTGCCAGTCATCACTGGTAGCAAAGATTTACAGAATGTCAACATCACACTGCACATCCTCTTCCGGCCCATTGCTAGCCAGCTGCCTCACATCTTCACCAGCATCGGAGAGGACTATAATGAGCGTGTGCTGCTGTCCATCACGACCAAGATCCTCAAGTCAGTGGTGGCTGGCTTTGATGCTGGAGAACTAATCACCCAGAGAGAGCTGGTCTCCAGGCAGGTGAGCGACGACCTTACAGAGAGAGCAGCCACCTTTGGGCTCATCCTGGACGATGTGTCCTTGACACATCTGACCTTCGGGAAGGAGTTCACAGAAGCGGTGGAAGCCAAACAGGTGGCTCAGCAGGAAGCAGAGAGGGCCAGATTTGTAGTGGAAAAGGCTGAGCAGCAGAAAAAGGTGGCTATCATCTCTGCTGAGGGCGACTCCAAGGCAGCTGAGCTGATTGCCAACTCACCGGCCACCACAGGGGACGGCCTGATCGAGCTGCGAAAGCTGGAAGCCTCGGAGGACATACCAGCTGTCACGCTCTCGGAACATCACCTACCTGCCGGTGGGGCAGTCCGTGCTCCTCCAGCTGCCCCAGTGAAGGCCCACCCTACCTGCACCTCCACAGGCCGACTGGGCCACAGCCCCAATGAGCCTTGACACCGCCTTCCTTCTGCCCCCACCCCAGAAATCACTGTGAAATTTCATGATTGGTTTAAAGTGAAGGAAATAAAGGTAAAATCACTTCAGATCTCTAAAAAAAAAAAAAAAAAATTGAGACCATCCTGTCCAACATGGTGAAACCCCGTCTCTACTAAAGAAACAAAAATTAGCTGGGTGTGGTGGGCTCTGTCTGTAGTCCTAGCTACTTGCTGACGCAGGAGAATTGCTTGAACCCAGGAAGTAGCGGTTGCAGTGAGCCAAGGCCATGCCATTGCACACCAGCCTGGGCAACAAAGCAAGACTCCATCTAAAAAAAAAAAAAAAAAAAAAAAAAAAAATGAAGTTTGGACAGAAACTCTCATTCATTGGTGGTGAGGATGCAGAATGGTACAGCCACATATGGAAGACAGTTTGACGGTATGTTACAAAACGAAACATACTTTCACTATAAGATCCAATAATTGGAGGCTCCTTACTATTTATCCATGAGTCTATAGAAACCTGAACATGGATATTTACAGCACCTTTATTCATAATTGCCAAAACTTGGAAGCAAACAAGATGTCCTTCAGTAGGTGAATGGGTAAATCCTGTGTGGCTGTGTAGGAGCAGGGCATATGAGAACTCTGTTGTAACATCTGCTTGATTTCACTGTCAAACTAAAAACTGCTCCAGGCTGGGCACGGTGGCTTGCATCTGTAATCCCAGCACTTTGGGAGGCCGAGGTAGGTGGGTCACTTAAAGTTAGGAGTTCAAGACCAGCCTAGCCAACATGGTAAAGCCCTGTCTCTGCTAAAAATACAAAACTAGCCAGATATGGTGGTACATGTCTGTAATCCCAGCTACTCAAGAGGCTGAGGCAGGAGAATCGATTGAACCTAGGAGGAAGAGTTTGAAGTGGGCCGAGATTTCACCATTGCACTCCAGGCTGGGAGACGGAGCAAAACTCCATCTCAAAAAAGAAAAAAGAGATAATCCAGGGAAATCCTAAACTGAGGGAATATATTTGATGATGTTATGGAATTATTTTTGTTTTTTTTTCAACAATGATTTTTGGCAGTGATAGTTTAAATTTTTTTAATGTGATTATAATATTGTAATTAAAAAGAGATACATATTAAAGTATCTATAAATGGAATAAAATAATGTTTGGTATTTGCTTTAAAATCTAGTGGCAGGAGTGTGAGAAGTAGGGGGGATAGAGATGAGACAATCATCCATGTGCTATTACTAAAGCCTGGTGATGGGGACACAGGGATATTTACATATACAAAAACAGATAGAAAAATAGAATAGTACATTTCCTGTACACTATTGTCTCTTGTCCCGACCTGCAGGACAACAACAGGGGCCCGAAGGGAGGGAGTGGGGATGGATGGGCAGGAGACGCGAGAAATGGAGACAAGACAGGAGTCTGATCAAGTCTCGTTTATTGTTGCTGAGCTCACAGCTTAAATAGACCAGGCAGGGAGGCAGGGCAAAGGAAGCTTGCAGTTGGAAAATTCCGGCCTGGTGTGCCTCGTGCCGCTACCAGCCCCGTGACGCCTCGTGCCGTCCACGGGCTGGACCTGAATCATCAGGACTTGAGCCTTCCACAAGCGGCACCTGGGCTCTCTTGGCCCCAGAATTTGGCCTGTGCTCACAGCTTCCCACAAGCGGCACCTGGGCTCTCTTGGCCCCAGGATTTGGCCTGTGCCGCTCCCCACAGTCTCTATTTTTGTATATGTTTGAAATGTGCTAAAATTGAGAGGTAGAACAATTTTTCCCCGATTTTTCTTCATTTTTCGTACTTCCTAATACTTTAACCTATTTTATCCCTATTTTGTATTTTTTTTTTTTTCGAGACAGGGTCTCACTCTGTAGCCCAGGCTGGAGTACAGTGGCACAATCCAGGCTCACTGCAACCTCTGCCTCCCAAGATCAAGCAGTTCTCTCACTTCAGCCACCCACTTCAGCTGGGATTACAGGCTTGTGCCACCACTGTCCCCGGCTAATTTTTGTATTTTTAGTGGAGACAGGGTTTTGTTATGTTGGCCAGTCAGGTCTCAAGCTCCTGGCCTCAAGTGATCTGCCCACCACAGCCTCCCAAAGTGGTGGCATTACAGGCACCATGCCCAACCTCTATGTTGTATTTCTGTTAAAAATGTTTATCCAGGGGCCGGGCGCGGTGGCTCAAGCCTGTAATCCCAGCACTTTGGGAGGCCGAGGCGGGTGGATCACGAGGTCAATAGATTGAGACCATCCTGGTCAACATGGTGAAACCCCGCCTCTACTACAAATACAAAAAATATTAGCTGGGCATGGTGGCGCGTGCCTGTAATCCCAGCTACTCAGGAGGCTGAGGCAGGAGAATTGCATGAACCCAGAAGGCGGAGGTTGTGGTGAGCCGAGATTGCGCTATTGCACTCCAGCCTGGGTAACAAGAGCGAAACTCTGTCTCAAAAAAAAAAAAAAAAAAAAAATGTTTATCCAGAATGTAATAATAGGAAAACAGACAAATACAAACACAATCTGCAAAACAATTCACCTGGATTCTTCAGAATGCTCTGAAAGACAAAGTCTGTGGAACTGTCCTAGATTAAGAGCAGCTAAAGAGACGTGATAACCAAATGTAGTATCTGAACCAAGATTAGATCCTGAATCATGAGCAAACTTACCAAGGAAATTATTGGGACTACTGGGACATTTGAATATGGGCTGAATATTACATACAAATGTTTTATCAGCCGGGCACGGTGGCTCACACCTGTAATCCCAGCACTTTGGGAGGCCAAGGCAAGTGGATCACAAGATCAGGAGATCGAGACCAGCCTGGCCAGTATGATGAAACCCCACCTCTACTAAAAATACAAAAATTAGCCAGGTGTGGTGGCATGTGCCTGTAGTCCCATCTACTCGGGAAACTGAGGCAGAAGAATCACTTGAACCCGGAAGGCCAAGGTTGCAGTGAGCCGAGATTGTGCCATTGCACTCCAGCCTTGGGAAACGGAGCAAGACTCTGCCTTAAAAAAAAAAAAAAAAAAAGTTTTGCCTGGGTATGGTAGCTCATGCCTGTAATCTTAGCACTTTGATAGGCTAAGGCGGGCAGATGGCTTGAGCTCAGGAGTTCAAGACCAGCCTGGGTGACAAAGTGAGACCTGTCTCTATAAAAAATACAAAAAATTAGCTGGGCATGGTGGTGGTGCACACCTATAGTTCCAGCTACTTGGGATACAGAGGTGGAAGGATGGCTTGTACGTGGGAGGCAGAAGTTGCAATGAGCCACGGTCAGGCCATTGCACTTCAGCCTGGGTGACAGAGGCAGATCCTGTCTCAAAAATAATTTTAGTGATTCCTTCAGCAGCACATATACTTAAATTGGAACAATATGGAGAAAATTAGCATGACCCCTGTGCAAGGATGACACAAAAATTCATGAAGCATTTCATATAAAGCCAAAAATATATTTAAAAAATGAGTTTTAATTAAGAACAGTCACACATTAAGATACCTAGAACCTTCTATATTTTGTCAGTGCACCCTACTCTGTCGAATGGGAACTGGAATCCATTATCTGAGAAGGCATTTACCTTTAGCAGCAAGATTCAAGTCAAAGTCCCTGTTCCACATTCTGGAACATCAGGCTGTAGTCAGTGTGGGTCTATCAAAGGCAGCAACTCTCCACAACGAGAATTCAGTTTCAGACATGCCAAGTCATCTGACCGTGTGGGCCCAATGTTCAGTATTGCAATTGGCAGCTTCTTCTCCTGGGCAGTGAGGATAAACCTGTAACCAGAGTACACCTGCATGGGAAAAGACACACATAAGAATGTATAGGTTCTCCAGATATAGAAAAAGTTAAACCAGCCAGGCACGGTGGCTCACGCCTGTAATCCCAGCAGTTTGCGAAGCCAAAGCAGGCAGATCATGAGGTCAGGAGTTTGATACCAGCCTGGCCATGATGGTAAAACCCTGTCTCTACTAAAAATACAAAAATTAGCCAGGCGTGGTGCTAGGCGCCTGTAATCCCAGCTACTTGGGAGGCTGAAGCAAGAGAATTGCTTGAACCTGGGAGGCGGAGGTTGCAGTGAGCTGAGATGGCACCATTGCACTCCAGCCTGGTGACAAAGCAAGACTCTGTCTCAAAAAGGCCGGGTGCGGTGGCTCACGCCTGTAATCCCAGCACTTTGGCAGGCCGAGGCGGGTGGATCACGAGGTCAAGAGATCGAGACCATCCTGGTCAACATGGTGAAAACCCCATCTCTACTAAAAATACAAAAATTAGCTGGGCATGGTGGCACACACCTGTAATCCCAGCTACTTGGGAGGCTGAGGCAGGAGAATTGCCTGAACCCAGGAGGCAGAGGTTGTCGTGAGCCGAGATCACGCCATTGCACTCCAGCCTGGGTAACAAGAGCGAAACTCCATCTAAAAAAAAAAAAAAAAAAAAGATCCAGGCTCAGTGGCTCACACCTATAATCCCAGCACTTTGGGAGGCTGAGGCAGGCAGATCACAAGGTCAGGAGATCGAGACCAAGACCATCCTGGCTAACATGGTGAAACCCCGTCTCTACTAAAAATACAAAAAATTAGCTGGGCATGGTGGCATGCGCCTATAGTCCCAGCTACTCAGGAGGCTGAAGCTGGAGAACCGCTTGAACCTGGGAGGTGGAGGTTGCAGTGAGCCGAGAACATGCCACTGCACTCCAGCCTAGGTGACAGAGTGAGAGCAAGACTCCCTCTCCAAAAAAAAAAAAAAAAGTGAAACCAAACAGGGGGGTCTCTCTAGGACTTCCAGTTCCGCACAAGGGGTAGTTACCACTCTAGCCAACTCAGATACCTGCAAGGATGATCCCACCACCAAGAGGGAGTCAGCTTCTTTTACACGCTTGTGCACAAAATCAACCTTGTCAGGGTTCACTGTGTCTCCGAAGAAAACGACATCTGGTTTCAGACGGCCTCCACACTGAATGCAGGATGGGACCTGAAAGCTCCGGACTTGCTCCTCTGATAGAAAGACGTCACCATCGGGAGCCAGGCCATGGGCCTCCGCACTCCAGGTGGGGTTCAGGACTTGGAAGCGCTCCTGCAGCACCCCCCGGGGAGTCTGTTCCCCACAATCCAAGCACAGGACCCTGGAAGGAAGGAAGACGCCGACTGAACAGCCTGTCCTTGGGAGGCACACAGCTGCCAGAGACGTTTCATCCCAACCATTTCCAGCCCTTCCAGCACTGCTGCTTTCCCTCACACACAATCCCCACCCGGCTTTAGGCATACTTTCTCTTTTATTTTTTATTTTTGGAGACAGGGTCTGGCTGTTGCCCAGGCTGGAATGCAGTGGCATGATCTCAGCTCACTGCAGCCTCGACCTCCTCCTAGGCTCAAGTTATCCTCCCACCTCAGCCTCCTGAGTAGCTCAGACTACACCACAAACATGTGCCACCATGCCCAGCTAAGTTTTGTATTTTTGGTAGAGACGGTGTTTTACTATGTCACCCAGGCTGGTCTCAAACTCCTGGCCTCAAGTGATCCTCCCACTTTGGCCTCCTAAAATGCTGCGATTATAGGCATGAGCCACTATACCCAGCCCATCTGTTTCCTTCCTGTACACTCCTTCCTAACCTTCTGCTATAGCTCACTAATATCCTTAACATGACTGCAAACGTCTTGCCTGCTGATTTCCTTAGTGCCCAAACGTGCGTTTTTTCCCTCTATCCTTTCCCTTGTTGATCTGCTGCATTTGCCACTGTCTATTACCGTCCTCTCTAAATACTTCTCCTTCTTGGTTTCCAGGACACAGTGTCTCCTGGTTCCCTTCTCACTTCTCTAAATCATCAGAGCTTGAGCTTGAGCCGCTGATGGGGAGAAGTTTGTGTTTTGTTTTTTTTTTTAGTCAAAGTCTAGCTCTGTCACCTAGGCTGGAGTGCAGTGGCACAATCTCGGCTCACTGCAACCTCCACCTCCTGGGTTCAAGCTATTCTCCTGCCTTAGCCTCCCAAGTAGCTGGGATTAAAGGTGCATACCACCACGGCCAGCTAATTTTTGTATTTTCAGTAGAGGCGGAGTTTCACCATATTGGCCAGGCTTATCTCAAACTCCTGACCTTTTGATCTGCCTGCCTCAGCCTCCCAAAGTGCTGGGATTACAGGCGTGAGCCACCATGCCCAGCCAATGTTTTTGTTCTTGTTGTTGTTGCTTTTAAGAGACAGGGTCTTGGCCAGGTGTGGTGGCTCATACCTGGAGTGGGCATGATCATAGCTCACTGCAACCTTGAACTCCTAGGCTCAAGAGATCCTCCTGTGTTGGCCTCCTAAAGTGCTGGGACTATAGGTGTGAGCTACCACACCCAGCCTTATTTTTCTCCTTTTAGTTCTAGTCAGCCATCAGATTATGTTGATTTTCTTCTTTTAAAAGGCCCCCTGTGGCTAGGCGTGGTGGCTCACACCTTATAATCCCAGCACTTTGGGAGAGTGAAGTGAGAGAATTGCTTGAGCCCAGGAGGTCCAGACCAGTCTGGGCAGACAGCAATACCCTGTCTCAAAAAAAAAAAAAAAGAAAAAAACAAAACAAAACTTTTTTTTTTTTTTTTTGGTAGAGACAGGGTTTTGCTCTGTCACCCATGCTGGCGTGCAATGGCACGATCTCGGCTGACTGCAACCTCTGCCTCCCAGGCTCAAGCAGTTCTCCTGCCTCAGCCACCAGAGCAGCTGGGATTACAGGCACCCACTACCATGCCCGACTAATTTTTATAGTTTTTGTAGAGATGGAGTTTTGCCATGTTGGTCATGCTGGTCTCGAACTGACCTCATGTACTGCCCACCTTGGCCACCCAAAAATGCTGGGACTTCAGGCATGAGCCACCACACCCAGCTAAAGTTTTTTTTTAACTAGCTGGATGTGGTAGCATGTGCCTAGAGTCCTAGCTGCTGCGGAGGCTGAGGCCAGAGGATTCCTTGAGCCCAGGAGTTCTAGGTTACAGGGAGCTATGATGGCACCATTGCATTCTAGACTGGGTGTCAGAGCCAGAACCTGTCTAAAAAAAAAAAAGGCCAGGCCACGCACAGTGGCTCATACCTGTAATCCCAGCACTGGGAGGCCAACGAGGCAGGCAGATCACCTGAAGTCAGGAGTTTGAGACCAATCTGACCAACACAGTGAAACCCCATCTCTACTAAAAATGCAAAAATGAGCCAGGCGTGATGGCGGGTACCTGTAATCCCAGATAGTCAGGAAGCTGAGGCAGTAGAGTTGCTTGAACCTGGGAAGTGGAGGTTGCAATAAGCCAGGATCATACCACTGCACTCCAGCCTGGGTGACAGAGTGAGACTCTGTCTCAAAAAAAAAAAAAAGGTTGGGCATGGTTTCTCATATCTGTAAGCCTAGCACTTTGGGAAGCCAAGGCTGGTGGATCACCTGAGTTTAGCAGTTCAAGACCAGCCTAGCCAACACGGCAAAACGCCGTTTCTACTAAAAATACAAAAATTAGCGAGGCGTGGTGGTGCACACCTGTAATCCCAGCTACTCAGGAGGTGAACTGCTTGAACCTGGGAGGTAGAATTTGCAGTGAGCTGAGATCTTGCCACTGCACTTCAGCCTGCATGATGGGAGGGAGACTCCATCTCAAGGAAAAAAAAAAAAAGCCCCTGTAAAATATCAAGAAGTCCTGGATTTGTTTTCAAATGCTTAAGAAGAGACAGGGAGAGCATGGATAAAGTAGACATGACAAAATCTTGATAAAACCTTGGAATCTGGGTGATGGTATATGAGAATTCACTATACTATTCTCTTTTGTAAACGTTTGAAATTTTCATTACTTAAAAAAAAGAGATTTTTATCATGAAAAAATTATTTTAATGAACCCATAAGCATCATTAACTCAAATTCCCTAGATACTCTAATCTAGGTTCTTCAGGCTGACCTCCCTGACGTGCTCTTTTCAATGCTGTCTAGCCATCCTCAAACGCTATTTTTATCATGTTGCTTTCTTGCTCCGAAACCACTAATAAACCCCTTTGGTGTCTCACAACAGACCCAACTGCACTGCCTGATTTTCAAATGCAATCATGATTTCGGTCTAACTTTCCCAGATACTCTGGTCTCTACAATTTCCAGGTCCAAACCTCTACAGAGGCCAGGCCAGAGTCTTCTTGGGTCTACTATTTCCCTTCATCTGGAAAGCCCTGTTTCCCTCTTTTGCCTAGAGAAATCTGAGCCAGTCTCAAGCCCCCTATGCCCATAAAAGCTTTCTTGGGTCTGGGTGCGGTGGCTCACGTCTGTAATCCCAGCACCTTGGGAGGCTGAGGTGGGCGGATCACCTGAGGTCGGGAATTCAAGACCAGCCTGACCAACCTGGAGAATAAACCCCACCTCTACTAAAAATACAAAATTAGCCCAGCGTGGTGGCACATGCCTATAATCCCAGCTACTTGGGAGGCTGAGGCAGGAGAATACCTTGTACCCAGGAGGCAGATGTTGCAGTGAGCCGAGATCCTGTCATTGTACTCCAGCCTGGGCAACAAAAGCAAAACTCCACCTCAAAAAAAAAAAAAAAGGCTGTATTGGGCCAGGTGTGGTGGCTCATACCTGTAATCCCAACACTTTGGAAGACTGAGGCAGGAGGATGGCTTGAGCTCAGGAGTTCGAGACCAGACTAGACAACACAGCAAGACCCTGTCTCTATTAATAAATAAATAAATACATACATACAAAGCTTTCTCAACTGATTATCCAGTCTTTACTAAATCTGTGAATTTGAACATGCACAGCATATAAGTCAAGAACCACACTATTTAGCAATCATGCATTGTCACTTATCATTAATTATGGGTTTTGTTTGTTTTGTTTTTGAGAAGGAGTTTCACTTTTGTTGCCCAAGTTGGAGTGCAATGGCGTGATTTTAGCTCACTGCAACGTCCGCCTCCCAGGTTCAAACAATTCTCCTGTCTCAGCCTCCTGAGTAGTTGGGATTACAGGCATGTGCCACCATGCCCAGCTAATTATGTATTTTTAGTAGAGACAGGGTTTCATTATGTTGGTCAGGCTGGTCTTGAACCCCTGACCTCAGGTGATCTGCCCACCTCAGCCTCCGAAAGTGCTGGGATTACAGGCGTGAGCCACCCTGCCCAGCCAATTATGTCATTTTCATGTACCCCCAAATATTACAAAATTCTTGCCTATAAAGTGGACCATGTTTTATACTTTGTTGTTGTTGTTTAGTTTTTGAGACAATATCTTTCTGTCGCCCAGGCTGGAGTGCAGTGGTGCGATTTCGGCTCACTGCAACTCTGCCACCCATGTTCAAATGATTCTCCTACCTCAGCCTCCCGAGTAGCTGAAAATACAGGTATGCACCATCACGCCCAGCCAATCTTTGTACTTTTAGTAGAGATTGGGTTTCCCCATATTGGCCAGGCTGGTCTCAAACTCCTGAGTTCAAACTGTCAGCCCCCACTCAGCCGCCCAAAATGCTGGGATTACAGGTGTGAGCCACTGCGCTCAGCCTATACTTTGGTTTTGACCTCTCCACACCACTAAGGGGCACAATAGTGTTATAATGTGCTTCATAGTATAATGTATGTATATCATACATTCTAGGCACCCAGTAAATATTTCACCATTGGCCGACTGATTTCAGTCCTCAGAGAAGCCTCTCTGGGGCTTAAAGAAATAGTCTCCAGGCTGGGCACAGCGGCTCACGCCTGTAATCCCAGCACCTTGGAAGGCCAAGGCAGGCAGATCACGAGGTCAGGAGTTCAAGACCAGACTGGCCAACACAGTGATACTCCATCTCTACTAAAAATACAAAAAATTACCCGAGTGTGGTGTACTCCTGTAGTCCCTGGGAGACTGAGGCATGAGAATTGCTTGAACCTGGGAGGCAGAGCTTGTGGTGAACCGAGATCATGCCACTGCACTCCAGCCTGGGCTACAGAGCAAGACTCCATCTCAAAAAAAAAAAAGAAAGAAAGAAAGAAAAAGAAATAGTCTCTAATTAGCTACAATTATTGCCAGACCCACAAGCATGATACCCTCCCATGTATTTGTTCCCTCATTATTCATTGACTTCTGACTATATGCCTGGCTACATTGTGTTCTAGGCATCCTAGGCATCGGAGACCCAGCAGTTGGTAGCACATGCTATTGGTGATGAGCTCATGTCTTCCTCAGAACATGCTAAAGGCCACTTGTGAACAGTTTCCTTTCTTTTCTTTTTTTTTTTTTTAATTGAGATGGAGTCTCACTCTGTCACCCAGGCTGGAGTACAGTGGCATGATCTCGGCTCACCACAGCCTTTGCATCCCAGGTTCAAGCGATTCACGTGCCTCAGTCTCCCAAGTATCTGTGACAACAGGAGTGCACCACCAAACTCAGGTAATTTTTTGTATTTTTTAGTAGAGATGGGGTTTCACTGTGTTGGTCAGGCTGGTCTTGAACTCCTGACCTCAAGTGATCCGCCTGCCTCAGCCTCCCAAAGTGCTGGGATTATAGGCATGAGCCACCATGCCCAGTCCAGTTTCCTTTCTTAAAAAAATGTTTGGCTGGGTGCAGTGGCTCACTACTGTAATCCCAGCACTTTGGGAGGCTGAGGCCTGCAGATAACCTGAGGTCAGGAGTTGAGACCAGCCTGGCCAACATGGAGAAATCCCATTTCTACTAAAAATACAAAATTCACTGGATGTGGTGACTCATGCTTGTAATCCCAGCTACTCAGGAGGCTAAGGCAGGAGAATCGCTTGAATCCACGAGGTGGAGTTTTCGGTGAGCCAAGATTGTGCTGTGCCATTGCACTCTAGCCTAGGCAACAAGAGCGAAACTCTGTCTAAAAAAAAAAAAATTTTTTTTGTTCAGCTATTTGGGCGGCTAAGGCAGAAGAATTGCTTGAACCCGGGAGGTGGAGGTTGCAGCGAGCCAAGATCCTGCCACTGCACTCCAGCCTGGGCGACACAGCAAGACTCCATGTAAAAAAAAAAAAAAAAAAGTTTTTGTAGAGACTGAGTCTGGCTGTGTTACGCAGGCTGGTCTTGATCTCCTGGCCTCAAGCAATCCTCCTGTCTCAGCCTCCTGAGTTGCTGGGATGACAGGTATGAACCACAGCACCTGGTGCACAAGCAGTTTCCTGTGTCTCTCTTGCCTTGGGTGTTGTCTGCCCATGGAAGCCTCCTTGGGAGGAGCAGAGTCAAAGTGCTAAGGAGTTAATTCCCCTAGAGCAATCCTGGCCGATGAGGGATGAAAGATGGTGAATAAACACCTCAGCTTCAAGGCCAAGCACAGTGGCTCACACGTATAATGCCAGCACTTGCAGATGCCAAGGCAGGAGGCTCACATGAGCCCAGGAGTTCGAACCCAACCTGGGCAACATGGTAAGACTTTGTCTCTACAAAAAATAAAAATAAAATTTAAAATTAACTGAGTGTGGCCGGGCGCGGTGGCTCAAGCCTGTAATCCCAGCACTTTGGGAGGCCGAGGCGGGTGGATCACGAGGTCGAGAGATCGAGACCATCCTGGTCAACATGGTGAAACCCCGTTTCTACTGAAAATACAAAAAATTAGCTGGGCATGGTGGCGCGTGCCTGTAATCCCAGCTACTCAGGAGGCTGAGGCAGGAGAATTGCCTGAACCCAGGAGGCGGAGGGTGCGGTGAGCTGAGATCACGCCATTGCACTCCAGCCTGGGTAACAAGAGCGAAACTCCGTCTCAAAAAAAAAAAAAAAAAAAAAAAAAAAAATTAGCTGAGTGTGTTGGTGTTTGCCTGTAGTCCCAGTTACTTAGGAGGCTGGGGTGAAAGGATCACTTGAGGCCAGGAGATTGAGGCTGTAGTGAGCTGTAATCACACCACTGCACTCCAGCCTGTGTGACAGACTGAGATTCTAGATTCTGTCACACACACACACACACACACACACACACACACACACACAAAGAAAAAAAAGAAAAAATCACCCTAGCTTGCTCAATTTTCTTTCTTTCTTTCTTTTTTTGAGACAGAGTCTCTCTCTGTCACCCAGGCTGGAGTGTAGTGACATGATCTCAGCTCACTGCAACCTCTGCCTCCCAGGTTCGAACGATTCTCCGGCCTCAGCCTCCTGAGTAGCTGGGATTAGAGGTGTGTGCCACCACACCCAGCCAATTTTTGTGTTTTTAGTACAGATGGGGTTTTGCCATGTTGACCAGGCTGGTCTTGAACTCCTGACCTCAGGTAATCTGCTGGCCTTGATCTCCCAAAGTGCTGGGATTACAGCCGTAAACCACCACATCTGGCCTCAACTTTCTTTTTAAAAAAAGACTGGGCGCAGTGGCTCAGGGCTGTAATCCCAGCACTTTGGGAAGCCAAGGCAGGTGGATCACAAAGTCAGGAGTTTGAGACCAGCCTGGCCAACATGGTAAAACCCTGTCTCTACTAAAAATACAAAAGTTAGCTGGGTGTGATGGCTATAGTCCCAGCTAATTGGGAGGCTGAGGCAGGAGAACTGCTTGAACCCAGGAGGCAGAGGTTGCAGTGAGCTGAGATCACACCAGTGCACTCTAGCTTAGGTGACAGAGGGAGATTCTGTCTCAAAAAAAAAAAAAAAAAAAAAAATCCATTATTTTATTTACTTTATTTTTACAGAGACAAGATCTCTGTTTTAAGCCTGCTAAGAAAAAGAAAAAAAAATTTTTTTTTTTTTTGAGATGGAGTTTCGCTCTTGTTACCCAGGCTGGAGTGCAATGGCGCGATCTTGGCTCACCGCAACCTCTGCCTCCTGGGTTCAAGCAATTCTCCTGCCTCAGCCTCCTGAGTAGCTGGGATTACAGGCATGCGCCACCATGCCCAGCTAATTTTTTGTATTTTTAGTAGAGTCGGGGTTTCACCATGTTGACCAGGATGGTCTCGATCTCTTGACCTCGTGATCCACCCGCCTCGGCCTCCCAAAGTGCTGGGATTACAAGCGTGAGCCACCGCGCCCGGCTAGAAAAATAAAAAAAATTTAAAAATTTAAAAAGACAGGATTTCACCATGTTGGCCAGGTTGGTCCTGAACTCTTGGCCTCAAGCAATCTTCCTGCCTCAGCTAGGATTACAGGCATGAGTCATCGTGCACAGCTCTCAACTTCTTTTTTTCTTTCCTTTCCTTTTTTTTTGGGGGGGGGGGGCGGATGGAGTCTTCTCTGTCGCCCATACTGGAGTGCAGTAGTGTGATCTTGGCTCACTGCAACTTCTGCCTCCCAGGTTCAAGGAATTTTCCTTCCTCAGCCTCCCAAGTAGCTGGGATTACAGGCGTGTGCCACCACACCCGGCTAATTTTTATATTTTTAGTAGTGACGGAGTTTCACCATGTTGGCTGAAGCTGGTCTAGAACTCCTGAGCTCAAGTGATCTGCCCACCTCAGCCTCCCAAAGTGCTGGGATTACAGGCATGAGCCACAGCATCCAGCCCCAGCCCTCAAGTTTCAGTGAGACAATCCTCAGCATGTCCTAGACAGTTGGAGGGTCCTCACAGGACTGAACCCCAGTGCCCAAAGCAGTAACCCACTCATTAACACACCCTTTCTTGGCTTTCCTCTCTTTCCTGTTTTATGTCCCCACTCAATGAATTGACAGGAGTCAACTCCAAAATAAACAACTTGCTCTGAAATCCTTTCTCAAGGTCTAAGACTGTGGTGATCAAGTCAGCCAAGGTCCCTACTCTCCCAAAACAACACACGTGTTTGTGTTCAAACTGTCTACACCTCCTGCACCTGTGCATGCATCCGTGGAGCTCTGTCAAACGCCGACTCCCCGCCTTGGTGTGCAGGGCATCCACGTTTTGGGTCACCAACCAGTACAGCTTTCCAAGTTTCTCCCAGGTGCTCAAAGCCCAGTGTGCAGGGTTAGGCTGGTGGGAGGAGAATTGAGGCCAGCCCACAAAGCTTCTTGCCCAGTACCGCTGGCGGATTGGGGCACTCCGGACAAAATCGCTATGTTGGATGGGCCTGCGGTCAGTGCGGGCATAAAGCCCCACGTTTTCTGACCTGTAATCTGGTATTCCCGACTCGGTGGAGATTCCTGCCCCAGTCATCACAAGGAGTCTCTTGGAAAGGGTGATAAAGCGCTGTAACTCTTTGACCTTCTCAGGGTCCAAAGGAGGACTTGCTGGCACAAATAACCGACTGGAGCCTTTTGAGCACTGCCGGCTGGGGTTTGCCATCCCACGGCCTTTTGCTGACCTGAAAGTCAACCCAAAGCTCATCTTCATTCTAGAGAAAAAGAAACCTCACGTGAGAAACTTGGGTGTTTTTTTCCCACTCTCTCTCTCTCTCTCTCTTTTTTTTTTTTTTTTTGAGACAGCATCTCCCTCTGTTGCCCAGCCTGGAGTGCAGTGGTGCAATCACAGCTCACGGCAACCTCCACCTCCTGGGTTCCAGCAATTCTCTTGCATTAGCCTCCCAAATAGTGGGATTACAGGCGTGCACCACCACACCTAGCTAATTTTTCTGTATTTTAGTAGAGATGGACTTTCACCATGTTGGCCAGGCTGGTTTTGATCTCCTGACTTCACGTGATCTGCCTGACTTGGTCTCCCAAAGTGCTAGGATTATAGGCATAAGCCACTGTGCCAGGCCATGGTTTTGTGTGTGTGTGTGTGTGTGTGTGTGTGTGTGTTCTTTTTTTTTTTTTTTTTTTTTGAGACAGAGTCTGTACCCTCCCCCTCCTGGATTCAAGTGATTCTTCTGCCTCAGCCTCCTGAGTAGCTGGGACTATAGGCAAGTGCCACAATGTCTGGCTAATTTTTGTACTTTTAGTAGAGACGGGGTTTCACCATGTTGGCCAGGCTGGTCTCGAATTCCTGAGCTCTATTGATCCATCTGCCTCAGCATCCCAAGGGGCTGGGATTACAGGCGTAAGTCTTGGAGGCTGACCCTAGCAGGTCAGGTTTTGTTTAAGTCCTTTTCAGTGACCAAAGGAGGACTTGCTGGCACAAATAACCCAATGGAGACTTTCAAGCACTGCTGGCTGGGGTTTACAATCCAACGGCCTTTTATACCTTTTAGGGTTTTGATTTTGTTCATGTAATTAAGCACACACACACTCCTTTTCTGTTTTCTTTTTTCTTTTATTTTATGTTTATTTTTTTGAGACGATGTTTTGCTCTTGTTGCCCAGGCTGGAATGCAATGGCTCGATCTCTGCTCACTGCAACCTCTGCCCACCAGGTTCAAGCAATTCTCCTGCCTCAGCCTCCCAAGTAGCTGGGATTACAGGAATGTGCCACCACACCCCACTGATTTTGTATTTTCAGTAGAGACGGGGCTTCTCTATGTTGATCAGGCTGGTCTCAAACTCCCGAACTCAGGTGATCTGCCCGCCCCAGTCTCCCAGAGTGCTGGGATTATAGGCGTGAGCCACAGTGCCTGGCTTCCTTTCATTTTTCCATTTCCCCCTTATCATTTTAGTTTACCCTCCCCTGCAAACTCTGCTACTTGGACACAGCAGAGAGACAAGATCCCATGCCAGTCAGCTTTTCTAGGTGTAAAAATAGAGGGCTGGGCGCGGTGGCTCACGCATGTAATCCTAGCACTTTGAGAGGCCAAGGCAAGTGGATCATTTGAGGTCAGGAGTTCGAGACCACCCTGGCCAACGTGGTGAAACCCCATCTCTACTAAAAATACAAAAAAAAAAAAAAAAAAAAAAAAAAAAAAAAAGCCAGACGTGCTGGCACGTGCCTGTAATCCCAGCTACTGGGGAGGCTGAGGCAAGATAATTGCTTGAACCTGGGAGGCAGAGGTTACAGTGAGCCGAGATGGCACCATTGCCCTACAGCCTGGGAAAAAAAGCAAGGCTCTGTCTAAAAAAAAAAAAAAAAAGGGAGTCCGGGCGCGGTGGCTCACGCCTGTAATCCCAGCACTTTGGGAGGCTGAGGCGGGTGGATCACGAGTCAAGAGATCGAGACCATCCTGGTCAACATGGTGAAACCCCTTCTCTACTAAAAATACAAAAAACTAGCTGGGCATGGTGGCGCACGCCTGTAATCCCAGCTACTCAGGAGGCTGAGGCAGAAGAATTGCCTGAACCCCAGGAGACGGAGGTTGCGGTGAGCCGAGATCGTGCCATTGCACTCCAGCCTGGGTAAAAAGAGCGAAACTCCGTCGGGGGAAAAAAAAAAAAAGACTTTGACATAATATTTGATAAAATGCACAAATCCTCTAGTGACATGCACCCCGTATGTAAACATTATTTTATGCTTTGCTTTCCAGATTTGAGATCAGGACCCCGCTTTCTCCTTGACATTTCACAGCAACATGTGGACAGCTAAGCAAACGCACAGTCTGGTTTCCTGAGACCAAAGGGCCAGGGAAACCCCGCTGAAAACGTCCTTCAGTGGAACAGCTGCTCTCTTCCCGGTCCCCCCAAGGGCAAAGAGGAGAAACAGAATCCCTCACAAGAAATCCACAACTTCAGAAACCCGCAGCCCTCACAGAACACACTTACCTCTTATAGTTCCAGGACCACCTCACAACCCACAGTGGGATTGCATGATTGCACTTGCCTTTTGGGACATGTAGTCCAGAAAGCTTAAGTGATGCGACAAAAACTACAAGTCCCACAATCCTCCGCGTCTCGCAATTGACTGCCCCAGATCGTCCAGGATCGCCTCCTGTCGGCTCTTTCTGGTCAGAGGTTCTCCCTTAATATAAAAGCTTTTACTCGTGGATTTGTTTTGTTTTGTTTTGTTTTCAATTTTTGTAGGCACATGGTAGACGTATATATTTATAATGCACATATGATTTTTTTTCTTTTCTCTCTGTTTTTTTTTTGAGACGGAGTTTTGCTCTCGTTGCCCAGGCTGGAGTGCAGTGGCGCGATCTCGTTTCACTGCACCCTCACCCTCCTGGCTTCAAGTGATTCTCCTGCTTCAGCCTCTCGAGTAGCTGGGATTACAGGTGCCCGCCACCACACCCAGTCATATTTTTTTTTTTTTTTTTTTTTTGGTATTTTTAGTGGAGACGGGGGTTTTGCCATGTTCCCCAAGCTGGTCTTGAACTCCTGACCTCAGGTGATCTACCCGCCTGGCCCTTCCAAAGTGCTGGGATTACAGGCGTGAGCCACCACGCCCGCCCATCTTTTTTCTTATTTTTGTCTTTTTTTCTTTTCTCTGTGTCTATCTATGCTTTACCCACATGAGACGTTTTGGTACAGACGTGCAATGAGAAATAAGCACGTCATTAATCATGGATCTAGATTTGACTTTTTTTTTTTTTTTTTTTTTGAGACGGAGTTTCGCTCTTGTTACCCAGGCTGGAGTGCAATGGTGCGATCTCGGCTCACTGCAACCTCTGTCTCCTGGGTTCAAGCAATTCTCCTGCCTCAGCCTCCCGAGTAGCTGGGATTACAGGCATGTGCCACCATGCCCAGCTAATTTTTGTATTTTTAGTAGAGACGGGGTTTCACCATGTTGACTAGGATGGTCTCGATCTCTTGACCTTGTGATCCACCCGTCTCAGCCTCCCAAAGTGCTGGGATTATAGGCGTGAGCCACCGCGCCCGGCCCACTTTTTTTTTTTTTTTTTTTTTTTTTTTTAAGTTTTTGTGTTTTTAGTAGACAGAGTTTCACCATGTTAGCCATGCTGGTCTCAAAGTCCTGATCACTCAAGTGATCCGCTGGCCTCCGCCTCCCAAAGAGCTGGGATAACAAGCCTGAGCCACTGTGCCCGGCCTAGATTTGACTCATTCTAAATGTCAGTGTTCATGATCCTTTTCATTCACAACGACAGAATCGGGTTCTCTGCTTTTGGTAAAATACCTTAAACTTGTGAAGAAATATGTTCATAAATATTTGAAAAAGTGATGTTTTTGCAGTTAATATGAAGCCAAATATAAATGAACTAATGTACTTAACTTGCTTGGATTCTCCAATTTTTTTTTTTTTTTTAAGATGGGGTTTCACCATGTTGGCCAGGCTGGTCTTGAACTCCTAACCTCAGGTGATCCGCCCGCCTCGGCCTCCCAAAGTGCTGAGATTACAGGCGTGAGACACCGCCCCCCGCGGATTCTCCAATTTTATTTATCATCTTGGCTTTTTATTAAGTTAATCAGTACAATGCCTGCATCTCAATCCCAGTGATTCTGATCTACAAATTTCCAAATGTCCCTAATATGTAGACAACAGAACCGCTGCTCTACAGCATAACCCAAATAAGATGTCAGTAAATTTGTGAGTGTTTTTGGACATAAAGATGGCAGCTAGCAGGAGCCTTAAAGACCACCTTCCCCCATTTTAAGATGAGTGGCTCCCACCTGTAATCCCAACACTTTAGGAGGCCAAGACAGGAGGATCACTTGAGTCCAAAAAGTTTAATAGCAGCCTGGGCAAAATAGTGAGACCTGATCACTACAGAAAAAAAATAAAATTAGCTGGGTGTGGTGGTGTGTGCCTCTAGTCCCAGCTACTCAGGAAGTTCAAGTGGGAGGCACTTTTTGCTCAGGAGGTCGAGGCAACCCTCAAACTCCTGAACTCAAGGAAAGCTGTCGCCTTGGCTTCCCAAAGTGCTGGGATTACAGGTGTGTGCCACCACACCTGGCCTCCTTATCGACTTGCCAGCATCCTTTCACAAATCCCCTGACTCTGTGACAACATGCAGCTTTCCAGAAAGGTGCTTTGAAGACACGACAGGATAGAGCACACAGCCCTCCATGTCTCTTCCCTAAGTTGCTATATTCATTGAAAGATAAATGACCCTGGTCCTTGCCTTTTCCTGCACAAGATAATGTCTGATGGGGTTAGCAATGATATCTCTGTAATCTATAACCAGATATACTCTTGCACCCAAACCTTGATGTGATTGTGCTTTAATGTATCTTTCAAGCAAGTTTAACGTGAATTCTCAGGTACTGAACACTCACCACTTGTATGTAAGTAGGCTGAAATTCTGTGTTGGACCAGTCTGATGGAACTGCTCCCACTCAATAGTCCTTGGTCTATAATCCTCAGTAAGGCTTGTAAGTAAAACTAACTTTAACTCTTTTTTTCTTTTTTAATTTGAGACAGAGTCTCGTTCTGTTGCCAGGCTGGAGTGCAGTGGCTCCATCTTGGCTCACTGAAACCTCCCCCTCCTTGGTTGAAGCTATTCTCCTGCCTCAGCCTCTGGAGTAGCTGGGATTATAGGCACCTGCCACCACACACAGCTAATTTTTATACTTTTAGTAGAGATGGGGTTTCATCATGTTAGCCAGGCCAGTTTTGAACTCCTGACCTCAGGTGATACACCTGCCTCAGTCTCCCAAAGTGCTGGGATTACAGGCGTGATCCACTGTGCCCAGCCACTTTAATTCCTTTTTTTTTTTTTTTTTTTTTTTTGTAGAAATGGAGTGTTGCTCTGTCGCCAGACTGCAGTGCAGTGGTGCAATCTCACCTCAGCTCACTACAACCTCCGCCTCGAGGGTTCAAGTGATTTCCCCTGCCTCAGTCTCCCCAGTAGCTGGGACTACAGGCGCATGCCATCACGCCCAGCTAATTTTTTGTATTTTAGTAGAGATGGGGTGATCTGCCTGCCTCAGCCTCCCAAAGTGCTTGGATTACAGGCATGAGCCACCCTGCGCAGCCACGAAAACCCTTTTGAATTAACATATGATCCAGCAATTTTACTTCTAGGCATATGCCCCAAGGAAGAGCAAACAGGAACTTAAACTGATGCCTGTGCACACCAATAGCAGCATTGCCTAGGCAACAGGAGTCAAACTTCATCTCCAAAAAAAAAAAAATGAATGGCCGGGCGCGGTGGCTCAAGCCTGTAATCCCAGCACTTTGGGAGGCCGAGGCGGGTGGATCACGAGGTCGAGAGATCGAGACCATCCTGGTCAACATGGTGAAACCCCGTCTCTACTAAAAATACAAAAACTTAGCTAGGCATGGTGGCGCGTGCCTGTAGTCCCAGCTACTCAGGAGGCTGAGGCAGGAGAATTGCTTGAACCCAGGAGGCGGAGGTTGTGGTGAGCCGAGATCGTGCCATTGCACTCCAGCCTGGGTAACAAGAGCGACACTCTGTCTCAAAAAAAAAAAAAAAAAAAAAAAAAAAACCATTATTCTAAGTGAAATAAGAGTGACCCCAAAGATCAAATATTGTATGATTCCATTTATATACATATATAAGGCCGGGCGCGGTGGCTCAAGCCTGTAATCCCAGCACTTTGGGAGGCCGAGGCGGGTGGATCACGAGGTCGAGAGATCGAGACCAACCTGGTCAACATGGTGAAACCCCGTCTCTACTAAAAATACAAAAAATTAGCTGGGCATGGTGGTGCGTGCCTATAATCCCAGCTACTCAGGAGGCTGAGGCAGGAGAATTGCCTGAACCCAGGAGGCGGAGGTTGCTGTGAGCCGAGATCGCGCCATTGCACTCCAGCCTGGGTAACAAGAGCGAAACTCCGTCTCAAAAAATAAAAATAAATAAAAATATATACATATATAAAGTACCCACAGACTCATAGAGATACAAAGTCGAAAAGAGGTTGCCACGGGCTGGGAGAAAGGAACAGGTGGTAAGAGTTTAATGGGTACAGTCCCAGTTTCCACCCGTGGGTATGGAAGATAAAGTTCTGGAGATCAGTGGTGGTGATGGTTGCACAATGAGAATATATATTCTATGCAGGTGAATTTACTTAAAGGTTAAAATGGTACATTGTATGTTTACTTTGCCACAAGTAAAAAAAAAAAAAAAAAAAAAAAAGACAAAACAATAATTGTCTTTGGAGAAGTCACTTACACTGAATCTGGAGCCAAGTGAACAGAACCCTGACTTAAATCCCTTTTCTCTCAACAGCCCTGTGCAATCTCTGAATTAAGTCTATTAGCATGTTCCTCCCATAATGCTTTGCTTTATATCCACCAAAACCTCGTTAAGTGAAATAAGCAACAATATGTAGAAACTATCTACGTAGTTCAAAAACATATTCCTATGATGGAATAATTTTCAAACAAACAATAATTGAAGATTTTTCCATGGGCCCTAAACTCAGCTTTGTGAAATAGGAAGCGGACTTATTGGGAGTGACGGGCAGGGGGCGGAACATTTCAGCTTTGCGCAGTGGCAGTATCGTAGCCAATGAGGTTTATCCGAGGCGCGATTATTGCTAATTGAAAACTTTTCCCAATACCCCGCCGTGACGACTTGCAATATAGTCGGCACTGGCAATTTTTGACAGTCTCTACGGAGACTGATATTTTTCGTACCAAAAAGCAGAATTTTTTTATTTATTTAGTGTTTTCTGAAATGGAAACTGTGGCAACCTGTGATTTAGTTAGTTACTTTTTCTCACCTAGTAAGCGCTTTGCGTTTAAGTCCTAGTTGCTGTTGCCGTGATCTCTACGTAGAAGTAAATTTAAGACGATATTATAGTGAGGTTTCTTGTCTGCCAGCTTGGGTTGTTCGTTCTATTTTCTTGCTCTTGCGCTGTGTTCTCCATTCTGATTTTGTCACAGAGACGTCTTAAAATTTTTCCCAGCACTCTCTGCTCCCTCGAACTGTTTATCGTTCCTCTGTGCCCTCCGGCTCACTTTTCTCACTGCCTA
The DNA here is from genome assembly GCF_048565385.1 of Saimiri boliviensis. Lineage (NCBI taxonomy): Eukaryota > Metazoa > Chordata > Mammalia > Primates > Cebidae > Saimiri > Saimiri boliviensis. Next base: position 12,665,052 of record NC_133455.1, read on the forward strand.
CTTTCATCGCTCAAAATTCGAGTCTGAACCCTGTCATCTCTGTGACGTCACGTTGATTTGCATAAGATTCCCCAGCGTCCCAAGCGAATGTTCTTACAGTTTCCCAAATCTGAATGTTCGACACGAGATGTTCCAACAACAAGAAACCTCCCACGCAGATGAGCGTTAAATACAGCCGGTGGAGTGGGAACACGTCGTATCCACGGACGCGCTGGCAGGCACTCACCCTCAATGAAATAAGAGTCATCATCCGTGGGGGAGCGGCGTGAGGCCCACGTTTCTTCAGCTTTGCGCAGTGGCAGTATCGTAGCCAATGAGGTTTATCCGAGGCGCGATTATTGCTAATTGAAAACTTTTCCCAATACCCCGCCATGACGACTTGAAATATAGTCGGCATTGGCAATTTTTGACAGTCTCTACGGAGACTGAATAATTTCAAGTTTGAAAGAAAAGCTGATAGTAATTTTCAGTTCTCCTGCCGTGTGTGTTGTTTCTCTTTATGCAACAATTAGTTTTGTTCTGGTTTTTCTATATTATTGGAAGTTCAGTGTTATGAGTTTTCGTGTGAGTATTGTGCCATGTTCTCTAAGATGTAAGACATGCTGTCTTTAGAAATTGGGTTCCCAGTCATCTCTGATCTTCTTTATATACATGCATCTAGCGAGTGGGTCGAATCCACCTCGTTTGTCACTGAAGGCCACAGATTCCCATAAAGGGAAGGCGAACTCAAACAAACAAATCAACACATTTAAAGTCTATTACTTATGTTTTTTTTTTTTTTTTTTTTTTTTTTTGAGACGGAGATTTCGCTTTTGCCCAGGCTGCAGTGCAGTGGCACGATCACGATCTGGGCTCACTACAACCTCTGCCTCCCTGGTTCAAGCCATTCTCTGTCTCAGCCTCCGGAGTAGCTGGAGTTATAGACGTGCACCACCACCTCCGGCTCGTTTTTGTGTTTTTTTGTTTGTTTGTTTCTTTGTTTGTCTTTTTGAGACGGAGTTTCGCTCTTGTTACCCAGGCTGGAGTGCAATGGCGAGGTCTCGGCTCACCGCAACCTCCGCCTCCTGGGTTCAGGCAATTCTCCTGCCTCAGCCTCCTGAGTAGCTGGGACTACAGGCACGCGCCACCATGCCCAGCTAATATTTTGTATTTTTAGTCGAGAAGGGGTTTCACTATGTTGACCAGGATGGTCTCGATCTCTTGACCTCGTGATACACCCGCCTCGACCTCCCAAAGTGCTGGTATTACAGGCTTGAGCCACCGCGCCCGGCCGTTTTTGTGTTTTTAGTAGAGACTGGGTTTTGCCTTCTTGGGCAGGCTGGTCTGTAACTGACCTCAGGTGTGATCCACCTGCCTCGACCTCACAAAGTGTTGGGATTACAAGCGTGGGCCACCGCGCCCGTCCCAAAGTCTTCCTTTTAAAGCGGCTAAGAGGGAAAAGGACACAGGAGACTTGCTTAGGTCCTACTTGTGGAGTCCCTGGCGGAGCTGGAGCTGATAGCAGGCCCTCTTGCCCCTAGTGTTGTGCTTGTTTCCACTACACCAGTTTCTTCCAGTCTTATCTTTTTAGGAAGACCTGGGCTGTCCATGGACAGAGATCCTTAGGAGTCATAACCATGGACATGGTGGATCCAGCTAGACCTGTTTAGGACACAACCTGTCAAACACTCCTCCATCCTGTATCAAAAAGATGTGGCAAAAAGGGTGGCAACAATACCTACAGGGTCAAAGGCCATGCTGGGAAAAACAGCTGCAGTGGCAAGTTAGACTCAGTCCCCAGTTCAAGGACCTCACAGTTTGGAGACATGGAGATGGAGGTTGCAGCGAGCTGAAATCGGTGGCTCACGACTTGTGATCCCAGCTCTTTGGGAGGCTGAGGTGGTGGGTGGATCACGAGATCAGGAGATAGAGAACAGCCTGGCCAACCTGGTGAAACCCCGTCTCTACTAAAGATACAAAAAATTAGCTGGATGTGGTGGGTGTAATCCCAGCTACTTGGGAGGCTGAGGCAGGAGGATCGCTTGAACCTGACAGGCGGGGAGGTTGCAATCAGCTGAGATCAGACCATTGCATTCCAGCCTGGGCGACAGGGTAAGACTTCATCAAAAAAAAAAAAAAAAAAAAAGAAGAAGAAGAAGAAAAAAGCAAGAATAAAAAAAGAAAAGAAAAAATTCCTGGCCAGGTGCAGTAATCCCAGCACTTTGCGAGGCTAAGGCAGATGAATCACGAGGTCAGGAGTTTGAGACCAGCCTGGCCAACACGATGAAACCCCGTCTCCTTCTTCTCCGAGGAAACACCAAATGGTGGATGACACTCGTGCAGTGTGGCGGGGGTTGGGAGGGGACCGGGGGCGCCAGCGGCCTTGGATGGGGAACCTCAGTGGCTTCTGCGGAGGTTTCGGCAGTAGCATCCAGGACCAGGTGAGGCCGCAGAGCTCGCGGAAGCAAGGCTGAGGATAAGGAGTGGATGCCCGTCACCAAGCCGGGCTGCCTGGTCAAGGACATGAAGATAAAGTCCCTGGAGATCTACCTCTTCTTCCTGCCCATCAGGGAATCTGAGATCATTGACTTTTTCCTGGGGGTGTCTCTCAAGGATGAGGTTTTGAAGGTTATGCCGGTGCAGAAGCCGACCCAGGTGGCCAGCACACCAGGTTCAAGGCATTTGGGGACTGCCATCCGTGGGGACATCATCCTGGCCAAGCTCTCCATTGTCCCCATGTGCAGAGGCTACTGGGGAAACAAGATCGGCAAGCCCCACACTGTCTCTTGCAAGGTGACAAGCCGCTGTGGCTCTGTGCTAGTGCGCCTCATTTTCATGCCCAGGGGCACTGGCATTGTCTCTGTGCCTGTGCCCAAGATGCTGCTCATGATGGCTGGTGTCAATGACTGCTACACCTCAGCCAGGGCTGCACTGCCACCCTGGGCAACTTCGCCAAGGCCACCTTTGATGCCATCTCTAAGACCTACAGCTGCCTGACCCCTGACCTCTGGAAGAAGACTGTATTCACCAAGTTTCCCCATCAGGAATTCACTGACCACCTCCTCAAGACCCACACCAGAGTTTCAATGCAGAGAACCCAGGCTCCAGCTGTGGCTACAACATAGGTTTTTTGTTTGTTTGTTTGTTTGTTTTTTGTTTTTTTTGAGATGGAGTTTCGCCCTTGTTACCCAGGCTGGCTGGAGTGCAATGGCGCGATCTCGGCTCACCGCAACCTCCGCCTCCTGGGTTCAGGCAATTCTCCTGCCTCAGCCTCCTGAGTAGCTGGGATTACAGGCACGTGCCACCATGCCCAGCTAATTTTTTGCACTTTTAGTAGAGACGGGGTTTCACCATGTTGACCAGGATGGTCTCGATCTCTTGACCTCGTGATCCACCCGCCTCGGCCTCCCAAAGTGCTGGGATTACAGGCTTGAGCCACCACGCCCGGCGCTTGTTTTTTTAACTCATAAAAATTGCAGAGCTATCCTAAACATAGGGTTTTTATACAAGAAAAAGAAAGGGAATTAACCCTGAAAAGGAAAGAAGAAAGAAACCCCGTCTCTACTAAATACACAAACCATAGCTGGGCACGGTGGCACACATCTGTAATCCCAGCTACTTGGGAGGCTGAGGCAAAGAATCACTTGAACCTAGGAGGCAGAGGTTGCAGTAAGCCAAGATTGTGCCAATGCATTCCAGCCTGGGTGACAGAGACAGTCTGAAGAAAAGAGAAAAGAAAAGGGAAGGGAAGGGAGAAGAGAAGGGAAGAGAATTGTATCATCCCTGAGTAAGACAAATTAACATCAATCACTTCTCTGGAGCCCAGGGTAGGTTTCTGAGGACCAATGTGTCAGAACTGAGCAAAAGTGATGGAAAGAGGGACTTAGTGAGAACGACTCAAAGAGACATCCTGGAGACCCCAAGCTGACGATGGGAACTGCAAGAGGAACTGGTGTGTGCTGCCAGGAAGCTGAAATATCAAGAAGCCTTGACTAGCCGGGTGTGGTGGCTCACGCCTGTAATCCAACCACTTTGGAGGCCAAGGCAGGTGGATCACCTGAGGTCAGGAGTTCAAGACCAGCCTGAACCAACATGGTGAAACCCCGTCTTAAATAATAATAATAATAAAATTAAATTTTAAAAAAGTTTTAACTAAGTCTAAAAATACACTCCAGTCATTTTTTAGTCTCAGTTGGTTGCTGAGATGCCCACCTGGGTGTCTGTTCAAGCATGGAGGAAATAAAAGATGAGTACTCCTACCCCCGACCCATGGCAAATTTTATATTAATCAGAAAGTCAGATGATGCCCTGGGAGTCTAAACATTATAATTATCTCCATTTAGCCTAGCATCAGGTTGGAATTCGATAGAGCTGAGCTCCCCCCACCCTTTTTTTTTCTTTAGATATGGGGTCTCAATCTGTCACTTCACTCACTTGCACTACACATACACAGCTGGAGTGTAATGGTGCAATCAAAGCTCACTGCAGCCTCAAACTCCTAGGCTCTTTTCTTCTCTCTCTCTCTCTCTCTCTCTTCTTTCTGTGTAGTATCACTCCATTGCCCAGGCTGGAGTGCAGTGGTACGATCTCGGCTCGCTGCAACCTCTGCCTCCCAGGTTCAAGCGATTCTCCTGCCTCAGCCTCCTGAGTAGCTAGGACTACAGGCACATGCCACCATGATGGCTTTTTTTTTTTTTTTTTTTTTTTGTATTTTTTAGTAGCAATGGGGATTCACCGTGTTAGCCAGGGTGGTCTCGATCTCCTGATCCCGTGATCAGCCGGCCTCGGCCTCCCAATGTGCTGGGATTACAGGTGTGAGCCACTGTGCCCAGTCTGGGAACAGGAACTCATACTTTGCTTTCATTCTTGGAGGCATATGTTTGCAAAGTCACTTTGGAGGCTGGACACCATGGCTCACGCCTGCAGTCCCAGCACTTTGAGAGGTTGAGGTGGGCAGATCACTTGAGCCCAGGAATTTCAGACCAGCCTGGACAACATGAGGAAACCCAGTCTCTACACAAAATTCAAAAATTAGCCGGGCATGGTGGTAAGCGTCTGTAGTCCCAGCTACTTGGGAGGCTGAGGTGGGAGGATTGCTTGAACTGGAGAGGTAGAGGCTGCAGTGAGCCACGACGCTGTCTCCAGTAAACAAACAAACAACAAAAAAAAACGAAACAAAACTTTGGAGGGGAATTTGCAATGCACTGACAGTTAAAGGACCAGGGTAGGGATGAGAAGGCAAGTGAAGACTTGAAGGTAAGTGAGACTCCATCTCAAAAGAAAAAAAAAATGGCTGGGCATGGTGGCTCATGCCTGTAATCCCAGCGCTTTGGAAGGTCAAAGCGGGCAGGTCATGAGGTCAGGAGTTCGAGACAAGCCTAGCCAACATGGTGAAATCTCTTCTCTACTAAAAATATTATTATTATTTTTTTTTTTTGAGGCAGAGTTTCGCTCTTGTTACCCAGGCTGGAGTGCAATGGCGCGATCTCGGCTCACCGCAACCTCCGCCTCCTGGGTTCAGGCAATTCTCCTGCCTCAGCCTCCTGAGTAGCTGGGATTACAGGCACTTGCCACCATGCCCAGCTAATTTTTTGTATTTTTAGTAGAGACGGGGTTTCACCATGTTGACCAGGATGGTCTCGATCTCTTGACCTCGTGATCCACCCGCCTCGGCCTCCCAAAGTGCTGGGATTACAGGCTTGAGCCACCGCGCCTGGCTTTACTAAAAATATTTTTAAAATTAGCCAGGTGTGGTGGCAGGCACCTGAAATCCCAGCTACATGGGAGGGTGAGGCAGGAGAATTGCTTGAACGAACCCGGGAGGTGGAGATTGCAGTGAGCCCAGACCATGCCATCGCACTCCAGCCTCAGCAACAGAGTGAGACTCCGTCCCAAAAAAAAAAAAAAAAAAAAAATCAAAAACTTAGAAATAACCGGGCGCGGGTCTCGGTTTTCGGCGGGCTTACCGGGGACGAAAATGTCTATGGCCAGCGATTTCTACCTGCGCTACTACGTAGGGCACAAGGGCAAGTTTGGGCACGAGTTTCTGGAGTTCGAATTTCGGCCAGACGGAAAGCTTAGATATGCCAACAACAGCAATTACAAAAATGATGTCATGATCAGAAAAGAGGCTTATGTGCACAAGAGTGTAATGGAAGAACTGAAGAGAATTATTGATGACAGTGAAATTACAAAAGAAGATGATGCTTTGTGGCCTCCCCCTGACAGGGTTGGCCGACAGGAGCTTGAAATTGTCATTGGAGATGAGCACATATCTTTTACCACATCAAAAATAGGTTCTCTTATTGATGTAAATCAGTCAAAGGATCCTGAAGGCCTTCGAGTATTTTACTATTTGGTACAAGACTTGAAATGTTTAGTTTTCAGTCTCATTGGATTACACTTCAAGATTAAACCAATTTAAATTCCATGTTTTCAAGCTGTTTGTATATTTAATTAAGGGATGGAGGGTTTATTTGTCATTTACAATATTGGGGTTTTTATGAATGTGAAGCAAAAGAAAATTTGTATGTAAACTGAAAATAAGAAAGTACATTAACAGGCTTAATGGTTATCCTAACTTGAGTCCACATGGTTTGGACAGTCCCCACACACATTAAATTCTGTAAATAAAAGCCACCTTTTGTTAAAAATTTGCTTTAATAAAACATGCCAAATCCTGGTTGCAGACTAAAAAAAAAAAAAAAAAAAAAAAAAAAAAAAGAAATAACCGGGCGCGGTGGCTCAAGCCTGTAATCCCAGCACTTTGGGAGGCTGAGGCGGGTGGATCACGAGGTCAAGAGATCGAGACCATCTCGGTCAACATGGTGAAACCCCATCTGTACTAAAAATACAAAAAATTAGCTGGGCATGGTGGCGCATGCCTGTAATCCCAGCTACTCAGGAGGCTGAGGCAGGAGAATTGCCTGAACCCAGGAGGCGGAGGTTGCGGTGAGCCGAGATCGCACCATTGCACTCCAGCCTGGGTAACAAGAGTGAAACTCCGTCTCAAAAAAAAAAAAAAAAAAAAAAAAAGAAAGAAATAACGTGAAAAGAATAGTGCATGTCCTTTCAAGATCAAACTACAACAATTCCTTTCCTTAAATTTTGACATGCATGAAAATAAGCTTGAGAATTTCTTTTTCTTTTTCTTTTTTTTTTTTTTTTGAGACGGAGTTTTCGCTCTTGTTACCCAGGCTGGAGTGCAATGGTGTGATCTCGGCTCACCACAACCTCCGCCTCCTGGGTTCAGGCAATTCTCCTGCGTCAGCCCCCTGAGTAGCTGGGATTACAGGCATGCGCCACCATGCCCAGCTAATTTTTTGTATTTTTAGTAGAGACGGGATTTCACCATGTTGACCAGGATGGTCTCGATCTCTCGACCTCGTGATCCACCCGCCTCGGCCTCCCAAAGTGCTGGGATTACAGGCTTGAGCCACCGCGCCCGGCCGAGAATTTCTTAAAACATGGATCGAATCCCCATTCATAGAGATTCTGATCCAGGAGGTCTGGGATGGAGCCTAAGATTCTGCATTTCTACAAGTTCCCAGGTGCTGGTCCAGGGTCCACAGCTTGAGCGGCAAGAGAACTATAGCACTGTCTCATTAACATCATCACACTCTAGAGGAAAACTTGGCTTACTGTTTACTATATATATATTTTTTTATTTTTATTTTTATTATTTTATTTTATTTTATTTTGAGACGGAGTTTCGCTCTTGTTACCCAGGCTGGAGTGCAATGGCACGATCTCGGCTCACCGCAACCTCCACCTCCTGGGTTCAAGCAATTCTCCTGCCTCAGCCTCTCGAGTAGCTGGAACTACAGGCATGCGCCACCATGCCCAACTAATTTTTTTTGTATTTTTAGTCGAGATGGGGTTTCACCATGTTGACCAGGATGGTCTCGATTTCTTGACCTCGTGATACACCCGCCTCGGCCTCCCAAAGTTCTGGGATTATAGGTGTGAGCCACCGCACCTAGCCTATTATATATTTTTTATTAGAGATGGATTCTTGGCCGAGAATCATGGCTCACGCCTGTAATCCCAACACTTTGGGAGGCCAAGGCAGGAGTTCAAGACCAGCCTGGGCAATATTGTGACACCCCTGTCTTTTTTGAGGGGTAGGAGGGAACGGAGTTTCACTCTTATTGCTTAGGCTAGAGTGCAGTGGCTTCCATCTCGGCTCACCGCAACCTCCGCCTCCGAGGTTCAAGCGATTCTACTGCCTCAGCCTCCAGAGTAGCTGGGATTACAGGAGCCCACCACCAAGCCCGGTTAATTTTGTTTTTTTTTTTTTTTTTTTGAGACAGAGTTTCGCTCTTGTTACCCACACTGGAGTGCAATGGCACAATCTCGGCTCACCGCAACCTCTGCCTCCTGGGTTCAAGCAATTCTCGCTGCCTCAGCCTCCCGAATAGCTGGGATTACAGGCACATGCCACCATGTCCAGCTAATTTTTGTATTTTTAGTAGAGACGGGGTTTCACCTTGTTGACCAGGATGGTCTCGATCTCTTGACCTTATGATCCACCCGCCTCGGCCTCCCAAAGTGCTGGGATTATAGGCGTGAGCCACTGCACCCGGCAATTTTGTATTTTTAGTAGAGACGGGGTTTCTCCATGTTGATCAGGCTGGTCTCGAACTCCGACTTCAGGCGATCCGCCTGCCTCGGCCACCTAAAGTGGTGGGATTATAGGCATGAGTCACCACACCTGGTGAGACCAAAAAAAAAAAAAGAGAGACTTTTTATTGTTGTTGTCGTTGTTTTTGGAGACAGCAGGGTCTTGCTCTGTCACCTCAGCTGGAGTACAGTGGTGCAGTCTCGGCTCACTGTAACCTCTACCTCCCAGGCTCAAGTGATCCTCCCACCTCAGCCTCCCGAGTAGATGGAACACAGGCGTGTGGCACCACACTTGACTAATTTTATTTCTTTTTTTCTTTTTTTTCTTTTTTCTTTCTTTCTTTCTTTCTTTCTTTTTTTTTTTTTTTTTTTTTTTTTTTTTTTTTTTTTTTTTTTTTTTTTTTGTGGAGAAACAGGTTTTACACATTGCTCAAGCTAGTCTCAAACTACTGGGCTCAAGCCATCCACTTGCCTTGGCCTCCCAAAGTGCTGAGATTACAGGCATGAGCCATCGTGCCTGGAAAAAAATAAAAATTAGCTGGGTGTGTTAGTAAGTGCCTGTAATCATAGTTACTCAGGAGGCAGAGGCACGAGGGTTGCTTGAGCCTAGGAGGTGGAGGTTGCAGTGAGCCGAGATGGTGCCACTACACTCCAGCCTGGGAAACAGAGTGAGACTCTGTGGGAAGTAGAAAAGTTCCTTTTTAAGCCGGGCACGGTGGCTCAAGCCTGTAATCCCAGCACTTTGGGAAGCCGAGGCGGGTGGATCACGAGGTCGAGAGATCGAGACCATCCTGGTCAACATGGTGAAACCCCGTCTCTACTAAAAGTGCAAAAAATTAGCTGGGCATGGTGGCACGTGCCTGTAATCCCAGCTACTCAGGAGGCTGAGGCAGGAGAATTGCCTGAACCCAGGAGGCGGAGGTTGCGGTGAGCCGAGGTCGCGCCATTGCACTCCAGCCTGGGTAACAAGAGCGAAACTCCGTCTCAAGAAAAAAAAAAAAAAGAAAAGAAAAGTTCCTTTTTAAAGTTTCCTTTCTCGTTAAAGAATAAGTGTGCTGGCCGGGCGCGGTGGCTCAAGCCTGTAATCCCAGCACTTTGGGAGGCCGAGGCGGGTGGATCACGAGGTCGAGAGATCGAGACCATCCTGGTCAACATGGTGAAACCCCGTCTCTACTAAAAATACAAAAAATTAGCTGGGCATGGTGGCGCGTGCCTGTGATCCCAGCTACTCAGGAGGCTGAGGCAGGAGAATTGCCTGAACCCAGGAGGCGGAGGTTGCGGTGAGCCGAGATCGCGCCATTGCACTCCAGCCTGGGTAACAAGATCGAAACTCCGTCTCAAAAAAAAAAAAAAAAAAAAAAAAGAATAAGTGTGCTAATAACTCTTTGTTAAGCCCCATCCTATGTAGCTGTTAGACATGCCATGCTTACAGGCACGCAGTACATTCTATGTCTTTGTACTTCAACCAAGATATCTGTGCTGGACATGCTCATAGGCAGGTCCCAGCTCTCCATTGCTTTTACCTGTTTAGAAAAGTTTTAAGTTGTTAGCCAGTCGGGTTTTAGTTTAGATTGTGAGGTCTGGCTCCAGCCAACAGAGATCAGACATGGTGGTAAGGACGACCCCAGATGTGTAAGGGATAAATTTGTGTGTGTTGCTTTATTCTTTGTACTCTCGTGGCAAGATGGCTAGTGAAAGTACCCTTCCTGCAGTCCAGGAAGTAAAAATTGTGTTGCTGAAAGATCCTTTGTCTCAGTGCTCATTTTCTTTGTGGCACTGAGCCTCTATTTCCAACATCTATTTCCAGCATTGTCTCAAAACCCCCTACAATGAAAAAGCAAACAAAAAAAATGAGGCAAAATTTACATAACATAAAATTAACCATATATTTTTTTTTTTTTTTGAGGCAGAGTTTCGCTCTTGTTACCCAGGCTGGAGTGCAATGGCGCGATCTCGGCTCACCGCAACCTCCGCCTCCTGGGTTCAGGCAATTCTCCTGCCTCAGCCTCCTGAGTAGCTGGGATTACAGGCACGAGCCACCATGCCCAGCTAATTTTTTGTATTTTTAGTAGAGACGGGGTTTCACCATGTTGACCAGGATGGTCTCGATCTCTCGACCTCGTGATCCACCCGCCTCAGCCTCCCAAAGTGCTGGGATTACAGGCTTGAGCCACCGCGCCTGGCTAAAATTAACCATATTAAAGTGAATCCCTTTTTTGCTTTATTTTTCGGGGCAAGGAGGGGAGGGAGGGTTCCATGTGATTTTTACATATTACTGTTTTCTGTTTTGCAACCTAAATTCTTTTTTCTGGATACAAAAATTACTGCATGTTTGTATATAAAATTCAAATATACACATGAAACAGTGACAGTCAAACACTCCCACAACAATCTCACCTCGACTCCAAGGGGATAGCCACAGGTAGGTGACATTATTCCTCCAAAATGTTCTCTTCATAGGTCAACACAATTATTAACAAAAATTGGATTATGCTCTACATACAGTTCTATTACTTCCTTTTTCTTTCTGCTAAACAACACATTGTGGACACAATTGCCATGCCAGCACCTAATTCCCCTCTTTCCCGTATGAATGTTACCTATCAAGGTTACCAGTCCCCCATTAATGCACATGTGAATTGTTTCCAGTTTTTCCCATAAGCAATGCTATAATGAATACGCTTGACAATACATCATCTTTGCTTACTCTTGGGGTATTTCGGGAGGGAAATCTCTTTCCTTCCTTCCCTCCCTCCCTCCCTTCCTTCCTTCCCTTCCTTCCCTCCCTCCTTCCTTCCTTCCTTCTCTCTTTCTCTCTTTGAGGGGAGTTATGCTTATTTTTTTGGGTCTTTTCTGTTTTTTGCCTTTTTGTGGAGAATGAGGTCTCACTATATTGCCCAGGCAGGTCTCGAACTCCTGGGCTCAAGCTATCCTTCTGCCTCTGCCTCCATAAGAGCTGGGATTACAGGCGTGAGCCACAGAGCCTGGCCTCCCATCTCTTTCTCTCTCTCTCTCTCTCTCTTCTTTCTTTTCTTTTCTTCTCTTTTCTTCTTGAGACAGGGTCTTGCTCTGTTACCAAGACTGGAGTGTAGTGGTGTGATCTCAGTTCACTACAGCCTCGACCTCCCAGGCTCTAACAATTCTCCTCATGAGTGCTGGGATTACAGGCACATGCCAACACGCCCAGCTAATTTTGGTATTTTTTTGTAGAGATGGGGTTTCACCATGTTGGCCAGGCTGGTCTTGAACTCCTAGGCTCAAGCTATCTGCCCACCTCGGCCTGCCAAAGTGCTGGCACTATAGGCATGACCTACCATGTAGGTCTGGGGGAAATTAATTTTTTTTTTTTTTTTGAGATGGAGTTTCATTCTTTTTTGTTTTGTTTAAGGGAAAACTTGGAATAATCCTAAGGAGTTTCACTCTTGTTACCCAGGCTGGAGTGCAATGGCATGATCTCAGCTCATGGCAACCTCCACCTCCTGGGTTCAAGTGATTCTCCTGCCTTAGCCTCCCAAGTAGCTGGGATTACAGGTACCTGCCACCACATCTGGCTAATTCTGTATTAAAATTTTTTTTTCTGTTTTTGAGATAAAGTCTTGCTCTGTCCCCCAGGCTGGAGTGCAGTGGCACGATCTTGGCTCACTGCAACCTCCACCTCTTGGGTTGAAACAATTCTCCTGCCTCAGCCTTCTGAGTAGCTGGAATCACAGGCACGCGCTACCACACCTGGCTAATTTTTGTATTTTTAGTAGAGACAGGGTTTCACCATATTGGTCAGCTTGGTCTCAAACTCCTAACCTCTGATCCACCCACCTCGGCCTCCCAAAGTGTTGGGATTACAGCGTGAGACACCATACCTGGTTAATTTTGTACTTTTAGTAGAGATGGGTTTTTGCCATGTTGGTCAGGCTGGTCTTGAACTCCTGACCTCAGGTGATCTGGGCCTGTGGGAAATTTCTTTTTTTTTTTTGAGACAGAGTTTCGCTCTTGTTACCCAGGCTGGAGTGCAATGGCGCGATCTCGGCTCACCGCAACCTCCGCCTCCTGGGTTCAGGCAATTCTCCTGCCTCAGCCTCCTAAGTAGCTGGGATTACAGGCATGCGCCACCACGCCCAGCTAGTTTTTTGTATTTTTTTTTTTTAGTAGAGACGGGGTTTCACCATGTTGACCAGGATGGTCTCGGTCTCTCGATCTCGTGATCCACCCGCCTCGGCCTCCCAAAGTGCTGGGATTACAGGCTTGAGCCACCGCGCCCGGCCTGGGAAATTTCTATAGGTAGAATTGCCTCCCTCAAAGCCCCTGCTTATTTTGCATTTTAAGGGATATCCCCAAATTGGCACCCCTAAGACTATACCAATGTATTTGCCCAAAAAGCCACATATGAGGACATCTCGGGAACATTTGATGTATACATTTATAAGTGTTCTGCAGCTTTTTTTTTTTTTTTTTTTTTTTTTTTTTTTTTTTTTTTTGAGACGGAGTTTCACTCTTGTTACCCAAGCTGGAGTGTAATGGCACAATCTCAGCTCACCGAAACCTCCGCCTCCTGGGTTCAGGCAATTCTCCTGCCTCAACTTCCTGAGTAGCTGGGATTACTGGCACACGCTACCATGCCCAGCTAATGTTTTGTATTTTTAGTAGAGACGGGGTTTCTCCATGTTGACCAGGATAGTCTCAATCTCTTGACCTCGTGATCCACCCACCTCGGCCTCCCAAAGTGCTGGGATTACAGGCTTGAGCCACCATGCCCAGCCTAACTTTTTTTTTTTTTTTTTTTTTGAGATGGGGTCTCTTTCTGTTGCCCAGGCTAAAGTGCAGTGGTGCGATCTCAGCTCACCACAACCTCCACCTCCCGGGTTCAAGTGATTCTCCTGTCTCAGCCTCCTGAGTAGCTGCGATTACAGGCACGTGCCACCACGCCCGGCTAATTTTTATAGTTTTAGTAGAGACAGGGTTTCACCATGTTGGTCCCAAACTCCTGACATTGTGATCCACTCACTTTTGTCTCCCAAAGTGCTGGAATTACAGGCATGAGCCACTGTGCCCAGCCTTGTTCTGTAGCTTTCACGGGGCTGTCACGGGTCAGGGAGGGGAAGAAGTGGGAGGGTTAGCATGCCCCCGTTCTCCTGCACCCCTGGCTGTACAATCCAGCTTCAACCTAGGTTTGTCGTCCAGCTGTTTCCCAGGCAGAGAGCAGGGAGAAAGGGCTGAGGTGTGTGAGACAAAATGTCTTACAGGGCGGGGGAATTTGGACTCATCCAAAACTCACCTTCTCCCCCTCCACCATGTGTGGGACTATCCTTGGATACATTAGCCACCTACCCTACCCGCCATGGGGCCAACCCTCCCAATCTCCCACCCACTGGCTCCAGGGGCTGGAAAAGCCCCACTACAAGGGCTATCTCAGCAGGGAAGGGGCCCACAGGCCCCTAAACCATCTGCTCAGTGTCCAAGGCATTGCAGAATGTTTGCAAGAATCACCAACTTCTAGGTTAAAAATACCCCATTCCTGGCCGGGCTTTGTGGCTCACGTCTGTAATCCCAGCACTTTCGGAGGCCGAGGCGGGTGGATCACGAGGTCAGGAGATTGAGACCATCCTGGTCAACATGGTGAAACCCCGTCTCTACTAAAAATACAAAACATTAGCTGGGCATGGTAGCTTGTGCCTGTAATCCCAGCTACTCAGGAGGCTGAGGCAGGAGAATTGCCTGAACCCAGGAGGCGGAGGTTGCGGTGAGCCGAGATCGTGCCATTGCACTCCAGCCTGGGTAACAAGAGCGAAACTCCGTCTCAAAAAAAATAAATAAATAAAAAATATCCCATGCCCAAGGGGCCCTCAGTGTCTCTCTCAGAACAGAGCTGGTCCTAAGCTCTACAGTTTCTCTGTGGCTGGGGAAATTAACTGAGGCCAACTGATTTTTTTTTCCTCATGAAACTTTGAAGCCAGACCAGTTGGATTCAAGACCTTGCTTTGTTATTCTCTGCTTGCATGATGGTAGGCCACTCACCTACCCTCTTGGGCCTCAGTGTCCCTGGATGGGAGAAAAAGAAAAAAAAGCCAGGGGCTGTGGCTCACGCCTATAATCCTAGCACTTTGGGAGGCTGAGGCAGGCAGATCGCCTGAGGTCAGGAGTTCGAGACCAGCCTGACTAACGTGGTGAAATCCCGTCTCTACTAAAAATACAGAAATTAGCCAGGCATGATGGCGGGTGCCTGTAGTCCTAGCTACTTGGGAGGCTGAGGAAGGAGAATCACTTGAACATGAGAGGCGGAGGTTGCAGTGAGCCGAGATTACACCATTGCACTTCAGCCTGGGCAACAAGAGCAAGACTCCCTCTCAAAAAACAAAACAAAACAAAAAAAGAGAGTTCCGATCCTATCTTAGAGGTCAGTAGGTCTCCACCTTGGCTGTGTGCCTATGAAAGCCACCTGAGGGGCTTTACAAAAATCCCTGTGCCCTGGCTGCATTCCAGACCCATTAAATCAGAATTTCTTTCTTTTCTTTTTTCTTTCTTTCTTTTTTTTTTTTTTTTGAGAGGAGTTTTGCTCTTATTGCCCACGCTGGAGTGCAATGGCTCGATCTCAGCTCACCACAACCTCCGCCTCCTGGGTTCGAGCGGTTCTCCTACCTCAGCCTCCCAAGTAGCTGGGATTATAGGCATGCAACATCATGCCTGGCTAATTTTGCATTTTTAGTAGAGACGGGGTTTCTCCACGTTGGCCAGGCTGGTCTCGAAATTCCAACCTCAGGTGATCCACCTGTTTCAGCCTCCCGAAGTGCTGGGATTCCAGGCGTGAGCCACCGTGCCCAGCCCTAAATCAGAATTTCTGAGGAATGGGTCAGGGCAAAAAAATGTGTGTTGAAGCTTCTGTTGTTTCACCAAGGATGAGACCCACCTCCAGAGAGATGTGGTGAGTAATGAGCCAGATGATACAGGAAAAGTGCTGCTTTTGGTGCCTGATTCAGAGTTAAGTACTTTAGTGGGGGTGGGGTTGTTGGGGGACTGACTGGCTAAGCCTGGGTGGTTGTTAGGGAGGGCTTCCTGAAGAAGCGGGTAACTAAGCTGTGAACTGAAGGAGGAGAGGCATTAACCAGGACAAAGGGCAGGATGGAGTTTTAGTAGCAGTAACAGCACTGGCTGAGGCCTGGAGTCAGGAATGTGTGGCCTTTCTTCTTCTTTTCTTTTCTTTCTTTTTTTTTCTTTTTCTTTTTTGTTTTTTTTTGAGACTAAGTCTCACTCTGTTTCCCAGTCTGGAGTGCAGTGGCACAATCTTGGCTCACTGCAACCTCCACCTCCCAGGTTCAAGCAATTCTCCAGCCTCAGCCTCCGGAGTAGCTGAGATCACAGTTGCCCGCCACCAGGCCTGGCTAATTTTTTGTATTTTTAGTAGACGCAGGATTTCGCCGTGTTGGCCAGGCTGGTCTCAAACTCCTGACCTCACGTGATCTGCCCATCTTGGCCTCCCAATGTGCTGGGATTACAGACATGAGCCACTGGGCCTGGTGTTTTTAATTTATTTATTGATTAAAAACATTTTTTTTTTTTTTTGAGACAGAGTCTCATTCTGTCGCCCAGGCTGGAGTGCAGTGGTGAGATCTTGGCTCACTGCAACCTTCGCCGCCTGGGTTCAAGCAATTCTCCTGCCTCAGCCTCCCAAGTAGCTGGGACTACAGGCACCTGCTGCCATGCCCAGCTAGTTTTTGTATTTTTAGTAAAGATGGGGTTTCACCATATTGGCCAGGCTGGCATCCAACTCCTGACCTTGTGATCCACCTGCCTCAGCCTCCCAAAGTGTTGGGATTACAGGTGTGAGCCACCAAATCTGGTAGCCTTTTTTATACTTTATTTATTTTTATTTTTATTTATTTATTTTTTTTGAGACGGAGTTTCGCTCGTTACCCAGGCTGGAGTGCAATGGCACAATCTTGGCTCAGCGCAGCCTCCGCCTCCCGAGTTCAGGTAATTCTCCTGCCTCAGCCTCCTGAGTAGCTGGGATTACAGGCACGCGCCACCATGCCCAGCTAATTTTTTGTATTTTTAGTAGAGACGGGGTTTCACCATGTCAACCAGCATGGTCTCGATCTCTTGACCTCGTGATCCACCTGCCTCGGCCTCCCAAAGTGCTGGGATTACAGGCGTGAGCCACCACGCCCGGTTTATTTTTATTTTTTGAGACGGAGTTTTGCTCTCTCACCCAGGCAGCTGCAACTGCCGATTCTTGGGTTCAGGTGATTCTCCTGCAGCTGGGATCACAGGCGTGTGCCACCACACACAGCTAATTTTGTAGTTTAGTAGAGATGGGGTTTCACCATGTTGGCCAGGCTAGTCTTGAACTCCTGACCTCAAGTGATCCACCCATCTTGGCCTCTGAAAGTTTTGGGATTACAGGGGTGAGCCACCACACACAGCATTTTTTTTTTTTTTTTTTTTTTTTTTTTTTTTTTTTTTGAGACAGTCTGTCTCTTTCTGTTGCCGAGGCTGGAGTCCAGTGGCACAATCTTGACGACTCACCGCAACCTCTGCCTCCTAGGTTCAAGTGATTCCCATGCCTCAGCCTCAGCCTCTCAACTACCTGGGACTACAGGCATGTGTCATCATGTCCAGCTAATTTTTGTATTTGTATTAGAGACAGTGTTTTTCCACATTGGTCAGTCTGGTCTGAAACTCCCGGCCCTCTTGGCCTCAAGCGATCCACCTGCCTTGGCCTCTCTCCTACCTCAGCCTCCCAAGTAGCAGGGATTATAGGTGTGCACCACCACGCCCAGCTAATTTTTATATTTTTAGTAGAGATGGGGTTTTGCCGTGTTGGCCAGGCTGGTCTCTGAACTCCTGCCCTCAAGGGACCTACCCTCCTCGGCCTCCCAAAGTGCTGGGGTTGCAGGCGTGAGCCACCATGCCTGGCCCAACTTGGCCTACTGAACAACCTGAAAGTCATTCCCAGTGACTGGAGCTGAGAAGGGAGGAAATAGAGCTGAGGAGGAGGCGCATAATGACATCCTCTCATGAGATCATGAAAAATCACTCAGCTTTATTCTGGTGTCATGAAGGTTTTACACAGGACAGCAACCCAGATCATGCCCTTCTCCAAAATTCAGAGGCAGCCAGGGCCTTCCCCAAGCACTGTGTCCAAGCCAGCTGGGGATTCTGGACTTGCCCAAAGGCTGCGGCACAATCCCGACACGCCCCTTCATGAGTCAGAGAGTTTTCGGTTCGAATCCTAACTCTTCCACTTTATAACTGTAGCTGGGGCAGGTGACTTTACTTAATAAGCCTCAGTTTCCTGTCTGGTAAAATTAGACATAAAACACCCAGTAGCTTTTAAAGACTTTTAACATGTTTTACACATGTTAAACAATGCATTCTCAATAATAATAATAATTATTAAACTCACAACTCAATTCAGTGCTGAATCAATCGCCAAACCTGTCCTTTTCCCTCTTAGCCCTAAAGTCTCACCTCAGTTCTTTGATGTTGTGAATAGCTACAATTTCTCAGCCCTCTTTATGCATTTTTATTTTTATTGTTAAATCCACATGACAGCCATGGAAGCATGGAAGGCATATATATATATATATATATATACATACACACACACACATATATATATAAAATTATATATATATATAAAAATATATATATATATATGTTTTATTAACCGGATTTACAAATAAGGCAATTGAGGCTCAGAGAGGTCAAGTCACTTGCCTCAGACCACACAGCTACTAAGAACAGCTGTAGAACCTCATTCCCATTTTACTGATGAGAAAGTGAGGCTCAGAAAGGTGAAAGGTGAGGCATCATGCCTAAGACTGCACAGGTGGCAGACAGAACTTGGATTTTTTTTTTTTTTTTTGAGATGGGGGTCTCACTCTGTTGCCCAGGCTGGAGTGCAGTGGCACAATCTCAGCTGACTGCACCCTCTGCCTCCTGAGCTCAAGTGATACTCCCACCTCCGCCTCCCGAGTAGCTGGAACCATAGGCACCCACCACCACACCCAGCTAATTTTTTTACATTTTTGGTAGAGACAGGGTTTCACCATGTTGCCCAGACCGGTCTCGACCTCCTGAGCTCAAGTGATTCACCGACTCTGCCTCCCAAAGTACTGGGATTATAGGCATGAGTCACGGCGCCCAGCCAGAACTGGGAGTTAAAGCCTTGCCGGTCTTGGGATTCCTGGACACCAGGGGCTTCTCCCAGAGAGCCAAAGTGCCTACTAGGACCCACCCTCTGAGCCATGAGGCTCCTCCTTGAGATAAGCAGCGGGAGGCTGAAAACTTTCCATCTTACTACCCCTATTATGGGGCCCTCGGCATACCTTTCCAAATACCAACCCCTCCTTCCAGAATGCTCTTCCCACAACCTCCCTTTCGCAAAAGATCAGGCCATAGTTAGCTCTTTCTCAGGAAAGATTTTTCAAGTCTTAGTTGAATCACTCTTGAGCAGCTGAGGCGCCTCTTGTTAGTGTCTGTAGTGTCTTCTTTCTTTTCTTCTTGTCTCCCTCCCTCCCTCCTCTTTCTCTCTCTCTCTTTCTCTTTCCTTCCTTCCTCCTCCTTCTCCTCTTCCTCCTCCTTCTCTTTCCTTCCTTCCTTCCTTCCTTCCTTCCTTCCTTCCTTCCTTCCTTCCCTTCTTTCTTTCTCTTTTGAAACAGGACTTGCCCTGTTGCCCAGGCTGGAATGTAATGGTGTGATCATGGCTCACTGCAGCCTCCAACTCCTGAGCTCAAGCAATCCTCCCTCCTCAACATCCCAAGTACCTACCTAGGACTACAGGTTGACACAACTACAACTGGATAATTTTTTTTTTGAAACAGAGTTTCACTCTTGTTACCCAGGCTGGAGTGCAATGTCTCGATCTCAGCTCACCGCAACCTCTGCCTCCTGGGTTCAAGCAATTCTCCTGCCTCAGCCTCCTGAGTAGCTGGGATTACAGGCATGCGCCACCATGCCCAGCTAATTTTTTTTTTTTTTTTTTTTTTTTTTTGTATTTTTAGTAGAGATGGGGTTTCACCATGTTGACCAGGATGGTCTCGATCTCTTGACCTCGTGATCCACCCGCCTCGGCCTCCCAAAGTGCTGGGATTACAGGCTTGAGCCACTGCGCCCAGCCTCAAGTGGATAATTTTTTAACGTTTTGTAGAGATGGGCTGTTTTTCTGAACTCAAGTGATCCTCCCGCCTGGCTCCCCAAAGTTCTGAGACTATGGGTATTAGCTACCACAGCCAGCCAGTAGTGTCATTTTTTTAAATGTACTTTTATTTATTTATTTTTATTTTATTTATTTATTTTTTGAGATAGAGTCTCACTCTGTTGCCACACCTGGCCTATTTTTTAAAATATTAATTTATTTTAACAATAGATTAAGTTACATATGTGGGCCGAGCTCTATGACTCACACCTGTAATCCCGGCACTTTGGGAGGCGGAGGTGGCCGGATCACTTGAAGTCAGGAGTTTGATACCAGCCTGGCCAACATGGTGAAACTCCATCTCTACTAAAAATAAAAAATAAAAAAAAAGCTGGGCACGATGGTGTGTGCCTATAATCCCAGCCACTTGGGAGGCTGATGCAGGAGAATTGCTTGAACCCAGGATGCGGAGGTTGAAGTGAGCTGAGATTGCGCCATTGCAGCATAGCCTGGGCGACAAAGGGAGACTCCATCCCCAGCACCACAAAAAAAAATTCAAAATATGCAGAAGAGTACTTAGTGAACTCTCCTTCCTACTCCTGGTTCCCAGCCACCATATTCCCCCAGCCCTACCCCCAGCCAGATGACACTGGTGGCATGCTTTCTTCCAGAGTTGTCTCAACTTTGTAAGACAGGATCTCACTCTGTCCTCCAGGCTGGAGTATAGTGGCGCAATCTCAGGTCCCTGCATCCTCCATCTCCTGGGCTCAAGTGATCCTCCTACCTCAGCCTCCCAAGCAGCCGGGACTACAGACACCCACCACCATGCTCGACTAATTTTTTTTAAATTTTTTGTAGAGGTGGGATTTCACCTTGTTGCCCAGGCTTGTCTGGAACTCCTGAGCTCAAGCGATCCACCCATCTTGACCTCTCAAAGTGTTGGGATTACAAGCATGAGCCACTGTACCCGGCCTTGTGTAAGAATTTCTCTTGCCAGTCGCGGTGGCTCACGCTTATAATCGCAGCACTTTGGGAGGCCGAGACGGGTGGATCATGAGGTCAGGAGATCGAGACCATCCTGGTCAACATGGTGAAACCCTGTCTCTACTAAAAGTACAAAAGTTAGCTGGGCATCGTGGCGCATACCTGTAGTCCCAGCTACTCGGGAGGCTGAGACAGAAGAATTGCTTGAACCCAGGAGACAGAGGTTGCAGTAAGCCGAGATTGCGCCATTGCACTCCAGCCTGGGTAACAAGAGCGAAACTCCATCTCAAAAAAAAAAAAAAAAAAGAATTTCTCTCTTGTTGTCCAGACTGGAGTGCAATGGCATGATCTCACCGCAACCTCCGCCTCTCAGGTTCAAGCGATTCTACTGCCTCAGCCTCCCAAGTAGCTGGGATTACAGGAATGTGCTACTATGTTTGTATAATTTTTTTTTTTTTTTTTTTTTTTTTTTGAGACGGAGTTTCGCTCTTGTTACCCAGGCTGGAGTGCAATGGCGCGATCTCGGCTCACCGCAACCTCCGCCTCCTGGGCTCAGGCAATTCTCCTGCCTCAGCCTCCTAAGTAGCTGGGATTACAGGCACGCGCCACCACGCCCAGCTAGTTTTTGTATTTTTAGTAGAGACGGGGTTTCACCATGTTGACCAGGATGGTCTCGATCTCTTGACCTCGTGATCCACCCGCCTCAGCCTCCCAAAGTGCTGGGATTACAGGCTTGAGCCACCGCGCCCGGCTTAATTTTGTATTTTTTGTAGAGATGGGGTTTCTCCATGTTGATCAGGCTGGTCTCGAACTCCTGACCTCAGGTGATCCTCCCACCTCAGCCTCCTAAAGTGCTGCTATTACTGTGGCCAGCCTGTATAAATATCTTATAAACATATTGTATCCCACTTTTTTCCACAAGTGATACCCATGTTACATACATTGTTCAGTGTCATTTTTTCAGATCCTGGAGGCCATTTCATATCAGTACATCTGAGCTTCCTGGATCTTTTCTGTGGCTACATAATATTCTGTTGTAAGACTGTATGTGATTTACTTAGTCAGTACTCTATTGATGGACATTTGGTTGCCCATTCAGGGGATGACCAGCTGCAGTGCTGTTTTTACTGTTTTGTTTTGTTTTTTTTTTTTGAGACAGAGTCTCGCTCTGTTGCCAGGCGCCAGGCTGGAGTGCAGTGGTGCAATCTCAGCTCACTGCAACCTCTGCCTCCCTGGTTCAAGCAATTCTCCTGCCTTAGCCTCCCAAGTAGCTGAGGCTACAGGCATGTGCCACCACACCCAGCTAATTTTGGTATTTTTTAGTAGAGACAGGGTTTCACCATGTTAGCCAGGATGGTGTTGATTTTTTGACCTTGTGATCCTCCCGCCTCTGCCTCCCAAAGTGCTGGGATTACAGGCTTGAGCCACCATGCCTGGCCACAACAGTCCTGTTTTTAAGAGCAAGGGCATGGTCTAGGTTACTGTCCTGCATAAAACCTTCATGATGGGCCGGGCGCGGTGGCTCAAGCCTGTAATCCCAGCACTCTGGGAGGCCGAGGCGGGTGGATCACGAGGTCAAGAGATCGAGACCATCCCGGTCAACATGGTGAAACCCCGTCTCTACTAAAAATACAAAAAATTAGCTGGGCATGGTGGCGCGTGCCTGTAATCCCAGCTACTCAGGAGGCTGAGGCAGGAGAACTGCCTGAACCCAGGAGGCGGAGGTTGCGGTGAGCCGAGATCGCGCCATTGCACTCCAGCCTGGGCAACAAGAGTGAAACACTCCGTCTCAAAAAAAAAAAAAAAAAAAAAAAAAACCTTCATGACACCAGAATAAATCCCAGTGATTTTTCATGACCTCATTAGAGGATCTCATTATGGGTCAATGATTCATTAGAGGATCCATAATGAGATCCTCCAATGAGAATCATGAAAAAAATCCAACATTTAGGATATACTGAATTAGATAAAATATATCATTAATATTAATTTTATCTGTTTTCCTCCCTTCTCAGCTCCAGTCACTGGGAATGACTTTCAGGTTGTTCAGTAGGCCAAGTGGGGCCAGGCATGGTGGCTCACGCCTGCAACCCTAGCACTTTGGGAGGCCGAGGAGGGTAGATCCCTTGAGGGCAGGAGTTCAGAGACCAGCCTGGCCAACACGGCGAAACCCCATCTCTACTAAAAATACAAAAATTAGCTGGGCGTGGTGGTGCACGCCTGTGCTCCCAGCTACTGATCTCAATCTCCTGACCTGGTGATCTGCCCGCCTGGACCTCCCAAAGTGCTGGGATTACAGGTATAAGCCACCACCCCCGGCCAACATTTAGGATATACTGAATTAGATAAAATAGATCATTAATTTTATCTGTTTTTATTTAGTTAGTTATTTAGAGATGGAGTCTCACTCTGTCCTCCAAGCTGAATGCAGTGGCATGATCTTGGCTCACTGCAAACTCTGCCTCCCGGGTTCAGGTGATTCTCCTGCCTCAGCCTCCTGAGTAGCTGGGATTACAGGCACCCACTACCATGCCCAGCTAATTTTTGTGTTTTTAGTCAACCATACTGTTAGCCAGGCTGGTCTCAAACTTCTGACCTCAGGTGATCTGCCCACCTCGGACTCCCAAAGTGATGGGATTACAGGCATGAGCCACAGCGCCTGGTCATATTTTTTTTATTTTTTATTTTTTGAGGTGGAGTTTTGCTCCTTGTAACCCAGGATGGAGTACAATGGGAGGATCTTGGCCCACTGCAACCTCTGCCTCCCAGGTTCAAGTGATTCTCCTGACTCAGCCTTCCAAGTAGCTGGGATTACGGGCATGTGCCACCAAGCCTGGCTAATTTTGTATATTTTGTAGAGATGGGGTTTCACAATGTTGGTCAGGCTGGTCTCAAACTGCTGACCTCAGGTAATCCACCCCCCTTGGCATCCCAAAGTGCTGGGATTATAAGCCTGAGCCACCTCGCCTGGCCTGTTTTTTGTTTGTTTGTTTTGTTTTTTGTTTTGTTTTTTTTGAGATCCAGTCTCATACTCTTACCCAGGCTGGAGTGCAGTGGTGCGACCATGGCTCATTGCAACCTCCGCCTCCCAGGTTCAAGTGCTTCTCCTGCCTCAGCCTCACGAGCAGCTAGAATTACAGGTGCACACCACTATGCCCAGCTAATTTTTATATTTTCAGTAGAGACTGTGTTTCGCCATGTCGGCCAGGCTGGTCTCTAACTCCTGACCTCAAGTGATCTGCCCACCTTGGCCTTCCAAAGTGCTGGGATTACAGGCATGAGCCATGGCGCTTGGTCGAATTCTGTTTCTAGTGCTGAGTTAAGAGTGTTATTTTGTGGTGACAAGGACCATTCTTTTTTTTTTTTTTTCTGAGGCAGAGTTTCGCTCTTGTTACCCAGGCTGGAGTGCAATGGCACAATCTCGGCTCACCGCAACCTCCACCTCCCGGGTTCAGGCAATTCTCCTGCCTCAGCCTCCTGAGTAGCTGGGATTACAGACATGCACCACCATGCCCAGCTAATTTTTTGTGTTTTTAGTAGAGACGGGGTTTCACCATGTTGACCAGGATGGTCTCATTCTCTTGACCTTGTGATCCACCCACCTCGGCCTCCCAAAGTGCTGGGATTACAGGCTTGAGCCACCGCGCCCGGCCAAGACCATTCTAAGTACTAGGTGTGTAGTTTCTCTTTTTTTTTGAGACGGAGTTTCGCTCTTGTTACCCAGGCTGGAGTGCAATGGCGCGATCTCGGCTCACCGCAAAACCTCCGCCTCCTGGGTTCAGGCAATTCTCCTGCCTCAGCCTCCTGAGTAGCTGGGATTACAGGCACGTGCCACCATGCCCAGCTAATTTTTTGTGTTTTTAGTAGAGACAGGGTTTCACCATGTTGACCAGGATGGTCTCGATCTCTCGACCTCGTGATCCACCCGCTCTGGCCTCCCAAAGTGCTGGGATTACAGGCTTGAGCCACCGCGCCCGGCCTTGTAGTTTCTTATTTAGTCCTATGAGGACTCTGAGAGGTAGCTATTAATTAGTTATTAATTAGCTACTAATTAACTATTAATCTTTCTATAGGGGAAGAAACTGAGGCACAGAGTAAATTGCCCAAGATGAACCACTAGCAAGAAGTCAGCAGGGCGGCCGGGCACGATGGCTCAAGCCTGTAATCCCAGCACTTTGGGAGGCCGAGGGGGGTGGATCACGAGGTCAAGAGATCGAGACCAACCTGGTCTCGATTGCCATGAGCCGAGATCGCGCCATTGCACTCCAGCCTGGGTAACAAGAGCGAAACTCCATCTCAAAAAAAAAAAAAAAAAAAAAAAGAAGTCAGCAGGACTGTCCATCTGCTCTGTCAATGTCACTTAATCTCTAGAAAGAATGAAAAAACCTGATTGATATTATCAACTGCGTATCCTTGAACTTTTTATCAACTTTTCATATCCTTGAAAACTCATATGTTGAAATCTAATCCCAATTTGATGGTATTAGGGGGTGGTGCACTGAGAGGTGATTAGGTCAGGAGGGTAGGGCCTTCATGAAAGATATTAGTTAGTACCTTTATAAAAGGGATCCCAGGCTGGGCGTGGTGGATCACACCTGTAATCCCAGCACTTTGGGAGGCCGAGGCGGGTGGATCACGAGGTCAAGAGATGGAGACCATCCTGTCCAACAAGGTAAAACCCCGTCTCTACTAAAAATACAAAAACTAGCTGGGTGTGGTGGCAGGTGCCTATAGTCCCAGCTACTCGGGAGGTGAGGCAGGAGAATTGCTTGAACCAAGAGGCAGAGTTTTCAGTGAGCCAAGATCGTGCCACTGCACTCCAGCCTGGTGACAGAGCAAGACTCCATCTCAAAAAAAAAAAAAGAGACTTCAGAGAGCTCTCTTGCCCTCTTTGAGCCATATAAGGATACAAGAAGTTAACAGTCTGCAACCCAGAAGGGGCCCCTCACCAGAACCTGACTGTACTGGCACCCTGATCTTGAACTTTCAGCCTCCAGAACTGTGAAAATTAGATTTTTGTTGTTTATAAGTCATTCGGTCTATAGATTGTTGTAGCAGCCTGAACTAGACACCAAGTTTCATTCCTCTGGGGTGAGAGTCAAGGGAGGAAGGAAGCAAGGGAGGAAATGGGGGTTTAGGAATTATTTACATGAGGAAATCCATGGTAGGGCCTGAGTGTTCCAGTTCACCAGCACTGATCTCTGAGGCTTCACTTCTCTTTAGAACTCCACATACGATTGAGAAACTTGCCCATTCAGTGGGTGCCTCCAGATCACACAGCTTTGAAAAATAAAGGTTTTAGACCTTTGGAGAAGTAGACAAGTATATGCCCTGGAATTAGTCTAAGTAGTAACAGTTTCACCTAGCTGTTTCATAACCAGGCCTTGGCATAAGCCTCCCCATCCCAGTTTCCCTTCTTATTAGCTGTATGACCTTGGGTAACTCAACCTCTCTGACTCTCAACGTTTCTGGCTATAAAAGGGGCTAACAGTGCTCATCTCCTAGGCTTGTGGTCAGGATTAAATGTCTTGTCTACATGCCTTTGCACATGCTGTTCCACGCAACTGGTAGCGGTGTGAGGCTACTCATCCTTCATGCTAGCCACTTTGCTCTTTTGCCTGTACCTTTAGATTCAAGAAGGTAGATGTCATATTAATGTTACACATCATCCCAGCCTAGGCAACAGAGCAAGACTGTATCTCAAATACACAAAAACAGGCCGGGCACAATGGCTCACACCTGTAATCCCAGCACTTTGGGAGGCCGAGGCAGGCAGATCACCCAAAGTCAGGAGTTCAAGACCAGCCTGACCAATATGATGAAACCCCATCTCTACTAAAAATACAAAAATTATCCAGGCATGGTGGTACAGGCCTGTAATCACATGTACCCAGGAGGCTGAGGCAGGAGAATCACTGGAACCTGAGAGATGGAGATTGCAGTGAGCCAAGGTTATGCCACTGCACTCCAGCCTGGGTGACAGAGGGAGACTCCACCTCAAACAAACAAACAAACAAACAAAAAACCCCCACAAAAACAAAATAAAAGTGTGTGCAAGATGTTGGAAGAGCATGCAATAGAGTGTTTGGGGAACAGTCTTGGTTCTTGAATTTAATATAGGAGAATGTGGCAGCCACAGAAGCCACTTGGATCTGCCTTTACAAAATGGCTGAATGTGGTGAGAGCATTGGAACCCGGATACTTTTGCCCAAGGGGACTTCTCTTTTTTTGTTCTGGAATTTCCTGATGGGTTGACCTGTCTGTCAGATCTGAGTCTCCTTGCCGAACCCTGATTATTTCTCCTTCTCTGTCACAGGCATTACCCCTAACTTTATCTCAGCATCTCATCTGCTTTCTGGAGTACTTGACCTGACCCAGAAGGCCTGGAATTATTATTATTATTATTATTTTAATGAGATGGAGATTCGCTCTTATTGCCCAGGCTGGAGTGCAGTGGTGTGATTTTGGCTCACTGAAACCTCTACCTCCCGGGTTCAAGCGATTCTCCTGCCTCAGCCTCCCGAGTAGCTGGTGTTACAGGCATGCACCAATGCACCACCATGCCCAGCTAATTTTGTATTTTTAGTTGAGACAGGGTTTCTCTGTGTTTGTCAGGCTGGTCTCCCGACCTCAGATGATCCACCCACCTCTGCCTCCCAAAATGCTGGGATTACAGGCGTGAGCCACTGCGCCCAGCCAGGCCTGGATTCTTGAGGGACAAGGGGAACTTGAAGCTGTGCTTGCAGAGCAGTTTTATATAAAATCGACAAACTACCATCACCCATCCCAATGGGTAGGGAAGGACTGATGATAGGATAATAATAACTACCTCTAGGAAGATTAATCTAGAGAATAGCTATATAGTATCTGTCTATTAAGATACTCAATAAATAGTAACTGTTTTTATTTTTATTTTTATTTTATTTTATTTTATTTTTTTTGAGACGGAGTTTCGCTCTTGTTACCCAGGCTGGAGTGCAATGGCGCGATCTCGGCTCACCGCAACCTCCGCCTCCTGGGTTCAGGCAATTCTCCTGCCTCAGCCTCCTGAGTAGCTGGGATTACAGGCACGTGCCGCCATGCCCAGCTAATTTTTTGTATTTTTAGTAGAGACGGGGTTTCACCATGTTGACCAGGATGGTCTCGATCTCCCGACCTCGTGATCCACCCGCCTCGGCCTCCCAAAGTGCTGGGATTACAGGCTTGAGCCACCGCGCCCGGCCTTGTTTTTATTTTTATTTTTATTTTGAGACGGAGTTTCGCTCTTGTTACCCAGGCTGGAGTGCAATGGCGCGATCTTGGCTCACCGAAACCTCCACCTTCTGGGTTCAAGCAATTCTCCTGCCTCAGCCCCCCGAGTAGCTGGGACTACAGGCGCGCGCCACCGTGCTTGGCTAATTTTTTTGTATGTTTAGTAGAAACGGGGTTTCACCATGTTGACCAGGATGGTCTCGATCTCTCGACCTCGTGATCCACCCGCCTCGGCCTCCCAAAGTGCTGGGATTATAGGCGTGAGCCACCGCGCCCGGCCTAGTAGCTGTTTTTATTACCTAATTTCAGAGTGTGTGGGAGCACTGGGTGTGACTTTCCTGTAGTTTTCCTTTTAATGTCTAATGTGGGGTCCCCTCTGCCCCATGCACAGTTTTGGAAAAGTGTCTAGGGAGGGCGGATGTGTGGAAGTAATATTGAGAAGATGGAACCACACAGGTTGGGCCAGAAAGGGTGGGCTGCAAGATGCACTGCCATCGATCCAGAGGGCGACCCCAGGAAAGGTCAGCCACGGGCTGCCAGCCTTGCGTGGTACTGATTTATAGGCCTCCTGGGCAGTGAGCTACGGGGTGACAGACAGACGGACAGGTGGATAAATCGGACTCCAGTGGACAGGCGATGACCGAGTAGCTGACGAATGCACAGACACATGGCCGAGTGTGGACGGATTTGTCATTCGCAGGGTTAGGCTAGTGACTTTGAGAGGGACAGAAAGACGGATGGGAGTGGCTGGAGGCCTGGGAGCCGTCCACCTGCCCGCTCAGCCGCGAGGGGGCGCCACCACCCTGCCCAGCGACGCCCACTGCCCGGGTCCGCGGCGGGGGCGGGGCCAGCAAGTTCGCGGGGGGGAGGTGATCGGGGGCGGGGCGCGCGTGCACGCGGGGGCGGGGCGCGGGGCGCGGGGCGCGGGGCGGGCGCGGGGGCGCGCGGCGGCGGCGCGTTCCGTTCCGGGCCGAGGCTCGCGGCTGAAAAGTTGCGGGGCAGAGAGGAGCGGCCCCGGGACGGGCAGCTAGCGCGACGCCGAGCCGGCACCCGGCGCCCGTGGTCCGGCCATGGACGACCTCGGTGAGTGAGCGGGAGGCCGAGGGAGGAGGAGGCGAGGGGCGCGCGGCTCCGGGCCGAGCGGGCGCCTGCCAGCGGTGGGGGCCAGGGGATCCCACCCTCGGCGGCCCCGGCCTCAGCTCCAGTCCCCGTCGGCCGGGGCTCCGCGGGGCGGGGATCCCTAACCCGGCCTCAGTCCCGGGCCAGGCCGGCCCCAGCACCGTCCGCACAGCAGCCACCCCCCCTGCCTGGGACGGCTTCACCTCTGGATCTCCGACCTCGGGGACCCACCCCCATCTCACAGAAGGGGCCCAGGAACCAGCTCGCCCCTCAGGGACCCACCCCGTCCGCTGCAGGGACGGGACTTCCTGGACCAGACCCCCTCATCAGCTACCGGACCCTCACCTCGCAGACCTCTCCCCACCCCCACCTCACAGATCCACCGCCCGGCTTTGGGAGCAGCTGCCCGATTTCATGTGCTGCTCCCTCATTTCCTCGACCTGCTACTTGTCCCTCCAGGGCCGCCCCCCACTTCACAGACTGGCACCCCCCCTTCGGGGATAACCCCTCTGAGCCCACCCCTTTCATTTCACAAGTCAGATGCACAAGCTAGAGATGAGCGTGTTATTTGTGGTGACCACACCCCCATTTCAAAGACAAGTTTCCCAGTCTGCCTGCCCTCCTGATCCCCCACTTCAAATCTGGCCACCCGCGTTTCAAGGGCCTGTCACTCATTTTCTCTCACTGCCCTCCCCACTCTGTGGACCAGCCTCTCAATTCACAGACCAGTCCGCCTGCCTACATATCTAAGTGTAGAACAGTAATTTGGGGGCTCCTGATTCTCTCCCCACCCCCAGATTCTGGTGAAATGCCAGGGGAATGAGGTGGGAGGTAGGTCCCAAGGTATGGCTATCCCTGAACGTGTCCTGGCTAGCAGGGTCCCTCCACCCCCTCGGCATCAGGCCCTGCTGGAAACCATACAGGTAAAGAGGACAGGATGCCCAGAACAGAGTTTTACTGTTTGTCTGTTATTGGAGCCCCAAGGCTACTCTTTTCAGTCCAGTCTTGATCTGCTGTTAGGGGAAAGAAAAGTATCTCCTGGAAGCGGACTCTAAACCCAAGGGGGTTGGAGCCAGGGTTTTAGGAATGCCTTGGGTGGCGTGAACGCAGGAGTGGGAGTATTCACTGTCTCTTCCTCCCCTTCACGCCTGTGGCTGGAGGGCCCTGAGTTCAGGAGGTGAGGAGAGGGGAAACGTTTCTTCTCTGTAGGAGCCTTGTCTTTCCTCTCTGGACTGTGGGTGGCTTGTGTCACCACTGATGCTTCCTCTGTCCCAGGCTCTGAGGAGTAGATTCAGCAGACAGGACTGATGGACCTCTACCAAGCAGCGCCGGGCACTAAGTTAAGACTGGCTATTTGTAGGCGCTGGACTTGACTGCTTCCCTCCAGCTTCCTTTTGGGATCAGCGTGCCCCCGAGATCCTGGAACTGGGGGTGATGTAGGGTCCTGCCTGTTTTGCAGAGTGAGATGGCTGCCAAGCATAGTTCTCCCTTTGGGTCAGGCTTGGCACCCATTTTTCCAGTGTGCTCAAGGTTGGCATGGCTTCCAGGCAGGTATTTTTTTTTTTTCACATAAAAATAGCTCAGCTGGAAGGAGGCTGGGGATGTTCTGTGAACCAGGATCTCAGAGTCTCAGTGCTTTCCCAGTGGGAACTGGGAGCAAAGTTATAGTTTCTAAAATGCTGGTGCAGTTCTGTTGCTTCTCGTCAGTCCCGGTGCCGTTTCAAGGACTGAGAAAGTCTTTGTAGAGTTTGCTGTCGAAATCCGGAATTCCTGTCTTCTGACAGTCTTCCATTTAGGGCCAGGAAGCTGAGTTCTGAAAGTAAAGAGAGTACTGTATCCAGCAGAGGGGATTGTAGCGATTTAAATTGCTGTTTGTGGAGTTCTTCCCTATACCTCGATTTGTGCTATCTTCACAACAACCCTTTTATCAGATTCCCCCTTAAGGCCAATGCTATCATGACCACCTGCCTTTTTACAGATTGAGAAAGCTGAGACTAAGAGAGGTTGATTCTCTTGCCCAAAGCTGCTCAGCCATAAAATTACAAAACCGTAAATGGAAGCCCAATTCCTAGCTCCTAGATTTGCATCTCTTGTATACCAAGAAGCCTTTTTTTTCGTGGGGAGGAGGCAAGGGCACTTGAAGGAGGGGTTGCCATTGGCTGATGGCAGCCACCTGTAACTTCTGCTGCTTTCTATCATAGGCTCCCAGTTGCTTACATCCAGGCTGCCTGACTTCCTTGGTCTGAGCTCCCCGGGGGCAAGCCACGCCTGGCTGACCAGAGCCTGGGGTGGGAGGAGTGGGGTGTGCAGGAGGGGAGAGGAATCTGCCTCTGCACTGGGGCCCCGTCAGCTGTCTGGATGGTGGCTCAGTATGCTGCCCGTCAGCTGTTTTCCTTAGTTAGGGTGGACACAAAGACCAGGCCTCTTGTTTTTATTTTTCTCCTGAGCATGTGCTTTGTGGTCCCTAAGACCGGGGAGAGTTTACGGTGTGTCCAGTAGCAAGGCCAGAGGGGGCATCACCTCCTCTGTGACTTTGTTTTTTGGTCTAAAAAAAAATTTTGGGAACTCTGTCCTCCCCAGTGACAGACTCGCCATGTACTGTTTAATAAGTTACAAATTGATGGCTCTCTGAGCAGAAAAGTATCAACACAGCGTGTTCTGCCCTTCCCTGTGTGTTCTCTCCACTTTGTGCTTTGGGGTGGCTGCTTGGTGGCTTTTCTTATTACTGTTTAGATGCTGGTTTGGCCCAGAGTTCACTCTGTTCGAGTTCTGGCCGGAGTTTCCTGGACAGAGTTCCCACAACACAGATGCACTCTGACTGTGTTTTCTAACCCGATTACTCGCTCTGTCTCTGTTCACGTTCTTAGTGTACTTGGTGGGGGGCTTTGACCACAGCTGTGGTCTAATTGCGATCACGTGCACTTCATGGGAGAAAGGCACTGTACTCAACACTTTACAAGCTGCATCACAACCTTTCGGAGAGGGTGGTGTTTTACCTCTACTTTATAGATGTGGAAATCTGAGCTCCAGAAAGTTTAGTGGTGGTGCTGGGATTTGAACCCAAACTCATCCAATTCCAGATCTGGTCACCTTAATCATCGGTAGGTGGTAGGTGCTGGTGACTAACCAAGGGGATGAGCCTTGGGGCCTGCTGAGTAAATGACAATTACCTTTCAAATCTCTGCCCTAGGGGACATTCCCAGAAAATGGCAAAGGGTGTGTCCAGTGCAAGACTCGTAGCTTTGCCTTCCCATCCTTTAGCAAAGGGAACAGCCAGCTGTTGGCAGTGCCCAGTTGCTGCTGGAATCTGGACATGTCTTCTTTCAGCTTCTCAGCAGTCTTGACCCTTTGGAAAACAGTGCCTCATTGTCCTTGGGGGTAGCGGTAGGGGGGCAGAGGAGTTGCCTGGGGCATTCGGAGCTATGGAGCCTCCCTGTTTCCATGGAAAGTCTGGACTTTGGGCTTGCCTATCTGTGGTCCCTCTGTGTGTCAGGGCAGAGTCAGGGCACCCAGCTGCTGGGCCTGTGGCAGAGGCAGCATTTACCCTTGCAGTGATGGTGCCCTCCTGGTGGGTTCTGCGTCAGTGCCAGGCCGCCTCCTGGGCTGTGTGCTAGTAAAGGGCAGAGCTGGGATTCAAACCCTGGTATGTTTGATTCTTCAGCAGGTGCCCTTTCTGATATGTGAAGCTGTTTGCTGCCTGGGCAGTCATAGGTTGATGGAGACAGGCTCAGGCTGCTGGAAGCCAGGGCCCTGACACTAGGGGTTCAAGGTCTTTTGAGGGAATATCTCAGTATTCCTTTTTTCCCTAGTGATCGTCATGCCTTGCAGAGGCTGGGTATACCCTTGGCTGGAGAGGCTGATGGAATGCCAGAGTTACTGGGGGGCCGCTGAGCAGCCCTCCTCTCCTGTTTAGTCATCGTGCATGGAGTATCTGACTCTGAAGCTTTTCTTGGGTCTTTACCTTGCTCCAAGACCAGAGTTGTTGAATTAACTTCCAGCCTCATTGCAGCCTTTCCCTGGGTTGTGTAAGTCTCAGAGCCTTCATTAATAATAAGAAAATGTGCCAGGTGCGGTGGCTCACGCCTGTAATCCCAGAACTTTAGGAGGCCAAGGCAGGTGGATCGCCTGAGGTCAGGAGTTCAAGACCAGCCTGGCCAACGTGGTGAAATCCCATCTCTACTAAAAATACAAAAATTAGCTGGGCATGGTGGCGCACGCCTGAAATCCCAGCTATTCCGGAGGCTGAGACAGGCGAATTGCTTGAACCCAGGAGGCAGAGGTTGCAGTGAGCTGAGATCACACCACTGCCCTCCAGCCTGGGTGACAGAGCAAGACTCCATGTTGGGAAAAAATAAATATAAATAAATAAATAGATAGATAGATAATAACAAAACCTGGCTGGCATGGTGGCTTATACTTGTAATCCTAGAACTTTGGGAGGCCAAGGTGGGTGGATCATTTGATGTCAGAGAAGTTCAAGACCAGCCTGGAAAACATGGTAA
Source organism: Saimiri boliviensis (assembly GCF_048565385.1). Taxonomy (NCBI): domain Eukaryota; kingdom Metazoa; phylum Chordata; class Mammalia; order Primates; family Cebidae; genus Saimiri; species Saimiri boliviensis. The sequence continues at coordinate 12,698,637 of NC_133455.1, forward strand.
AATCTATCTCTACTAAAAATACAAAAATTAACCAGTCATGGTAGTGTGCACCTGTAGTTCCAGCTCTTCTACTCGAGAGGCCGAGGCAGGAGAATTGCTTGAATTCGGGCGGCGGAGGTTGCTGTGAGCTGAGATCGCTTCACTGCATTCCAGCCTGGACGACAGTGAGACTCTGTCTCAAAAATAAATACATAAATAAATAAATAAATACAAACAAAATATGTAGAATGCTTTTCTTTCCTTTTCTTTCTTTCTTTTTTTTTTTTAAGATAGAGTCTTGCCCTGTTACTCAGGCTGGAGTGCAGTGGCATGATCTTGGCTCACTACAACCTCAGCTTCCCAGGTTCAAGTGATTCTTATGCCTCAGTCTCCCATGTACTGGAAATTACTGAGCGTGCCTCCATGCTGAGTTAATAATTTTTGTATTTTTCATGGAGACGGGGTTTTACCACGGTAGCCAGGCTGGTGTCGAACTCCTGACATCAGGTGATCCACCCGCCTTGGCCTCTCAAATTATTGGGATTACAGGCGTGAGCCACCATGCCTGGCCACATTTCTTTTTTGTGAGACGAGTCTCTGTTGCCCAGTCTGGAGTGAAGTGGCATGAACTTGACTCACTGCACCCTCTGCCTTCTGGGGTAAAGGGATTTTCAGCTAATTTTTGTATTTTTAGTAGAGACGGAGTTTCACCATGTTGTCCATGCTGGTCTTAAACTCATAAACTCGAGTGATCCACCTGCCTTGGCCTCCCAAAGTGCTAGGGTTACAGGCGTGAGCCACTGTAACCTGGCCCACACTTTTCTTTTTTACAGTGTTTACAGGAATTTTTCCCATAATATTTATTTATTTATTTATTTATTTTTGAGACAGAGTTTCGCTCTTGTTACCCAGGCTGGAGTGCAATGGCGTGATCTCGGCTCACTGCAACCTCCGCCTCCTGGGTTCAGGCAATTCTCCTGCCTCAGCCTCCTGAGTAGCTGGGATTACAGGTATGCGCCACCATGCCCAACTAATTTTTCTGTATTTTTAGTAGAGATGGGGTTTCACTATGTTGACCAGGATGGTCTCGATCTCTTGACCTCATGATCCACCTACCTTGGCCTCCCAAAGTGCTGGGATTACAGGCGTGAGCCACCGCTCCCGGCTGAATATTTATTAAGCACTTATTATGTGTAGGCACCGTGCTGGGCACCTTACATGCATTGTTTGTTTGAATCATGCTGGCCATATAAGGCAGGTTTTATTAGTAGTAGTATTACCATTACCCATTTTACAAGTGAGGGAAACTGAGGCACAGAGTGGTGAGCCCGCTTGCCCAAGTCTACAACTAGTGAGTGGCAGTGCTAGGATTTGAATCCAGGTGATCTGGCTGCTGAGTGGGATTTGCAGCGCAGCCAACTGTTTTGCATACTTTTTTTTTTGAGACAGGGTCTGCAACCCCAGCTTCCCAGACCCATGTGATCCTCTCCCTTCAGCCTCCCAAGTGGCTGGGACTGCAGGCGCATGCCACGATACCCCGCTAATTATAAAAATTTTCTGTGGAGACAGGGTTTCACCATGTTGCCCAGGCTGTTCTCGAACACCTGGCCTCAAGCAATCTGCCCGCATCTACTTCCCAAAGTGTTGGGATTACAGGCGTGAGCCATTGCGCCTGGTGCATTCTTTACACTTCTGTTCGTAATACCGCATCTGATATTGGTTCCCCATTGGTTTGATTGTTTTCTGCTTCTAGGACACTAACATTTTTCTGCCCCTGCCCCATTCTCTGTTGTCTTCCACATCTGTCCTTTCCCTGTTCTCTGCAGCTTCTTGTCTCTCTTTCGTTTTGTTTTCTTTTTCTTTTTTTTTAATTTTTGAGGAGTTTCACTCTTATTGCCCAGGCTGGAGTGCAGTGGCATGATCGACGTCAGCTCACCGAAACCTCCACCTCCCGTGTTCAAATGATTCTCCTGCCTCAGCCTCCTGAGTAGTTAGGATTACAGCCATGTGCCACCACGCCTGGCTAATTTGTATTTTTAGTAGAGACAGGGTTTCTCCATGTTGGTCAGGCTGGTCTCAAACTCCTGACCTCAGGTGATCTGCCCACCTCAGCCTCCCAAAGTGCTGGGATTACAGGGGTGAGCCTCCATGCCCAGCCCTTTTGTACTTTCTTGGTGGCACATACCCAGGATGAGGTGCAGGGTCCTGGGGGCAGTGTCTGTTGTTCCAGGAGAGGCCCCACTCCTCCCTCCCTGGCCCCCTCTCCAGTCACCTGTTACTCTTGAGACAGAGCAGTGAGCTTACAGCGCCACTGCCAAGGAGAACATGGGGCAGGTCCCCTGTGGTCCCTTCCCACCTCCTCTGCTTAGGAATCAGAACTTCCTGTACCTCAGCCCCACTCCACCCAAACATGCTCCTTGTCTTTTCCATATTCAGAGGAGGGAGTTGAAAACTTTATGGTGGAGAATGAAGGATGTCTGTGGGAGGAGGAGAGGAAGAGAAAGAATCAGGAAGCTGAGTGTCCTCAGAAATGTTGGCACAAGTCATTGAAACGGGTTCAGGGTGCTCTCCTCACCTGGGATGGGCCCCAAGCCTCCATTTACAGCCTCACGGGGTCCACTCTGCCTTTCGTAGTCTGGGTCTTGTTGGGAGTCTCACATCTGGCCTTGAGTGTACATTTACATCCCGATAAGTCTTCCAACTAACTAGCCGATTGCCTAACCAGTGGGGCTCAGGGCTGGCCTCTCCAGGGAGGCCTTGGATGTTGGGCCAGTGGTAGACAGAACTTGCGGTTGGCCAGGCCCAGTGGAGCCCCAGTGGCCAAATCTTCCCTTAAAGAAAGTCTTTTAATGCTTATTTCTTATGTGATTGTGGTATTGTGGTTTTATTGGAGAATATTGTTATTGTTAGGTACATGCTAAAGCATTTAGGAGTGAAGTGTCATAATGTCTTGCAATTTATTTTTTTTATTTTTCATGTTTGAGACGGAGTCTTACTCTGTCACCCAGGCTGGAGTGCAGTAGCCTGATCTCGGCTCACAACCTCCGAATCCTGAGTTTTTTTTTTTTTTTTTTTTTTTTTGAGACAGTGTTTTGCTCTTGTTACCCAGGCTGGAGTGCAATGGCGCGATCTCAGCTCACCGCAACCTCCACCTCCTGGGTTCAGGCAATTCTCCTGCCTCAGCCTCCTGAGTAGCTGGGATTACAGGCATGTGCCACCATGCCCAGCTAATTTTTTTGTATTTTTAGTAGAGACGGGGTTTCACCATGTTGACCAGGATGGTCTCGATCTCTCGACCTCGTGATCCACCCGCCTCGGCCTCCCAAAGTGCTGGGATTACAAGCTTGAGCCACCGCGCCCGGCCCGAATCCTGAGTTTAAGCAATTCTCCTGCCTCAGCCTCCCAAGTAACTGGGACTACAGGTGCTACCATGCCTGGCTAATTTTTGTATTTTTAGTAGAGACGGGATTTCACCATATTGGTCAGGCTGGTCTTGAACTGCTGACCTCAGGTGATCCACCCGCCTCAGCCTCCCAAAGTGCTGGGATTACAGGCATGAGCCACCACACCTGGCCTCAACTTAGTTTTAAATGATATAATGAAAAAAAGGATTCACACATAGAGGGCAGAGAGGACAAGGATCATGCATTTACACAAAGTGGCAAAACGATGACAGCCACTCAGTCTAAGTGAGAGTACACGGGTCTCTCAACTTCTCTGTATGTTTAGACATTTTTGTAATGAAAAGTTGGAGAAAAGTCAGGAAACCCCACTTTTCCCATGGTGGGCTTGGAGTTGTTGGGCCAAGGTGCTGGCCTGCGCCTGCCTGTGGTTGGCTGGAATTACTGTTGGTCTCCTGTGATTGCACAGGTGGTGGGAAGACTGGGTGAGCAGAGGCAGGAGCTGGGAGGGCCTCAGGTGACAGTGACCACCAACTGTCAGCTGGGGTGTGGGGAGCACAGTGCTGTGACCTGAGCAGAAGAGAGATAGGCCTGACCGGGCGCGGTGGCTCATGCCTGTAATCCAAGCACTTTGGAGGCCAAGGTGGGTGGATCACCTGAGGTTGGGAGTTCAAGACCAGCCTGACCAACATGGTGAAACCCGTCTTTAAATAAAAAAAAAAAAAAAAAAAGAAAAAGAAAAGAGACAGGCCAAGAGGCAGTGCATGTCCATAGGTGTAGAGGCAGCCTCATGAGTTATTTGGGCATGATGACATAAATCGGACCAGGGTTGAAGTGAGTGAGATGCAGAACTTTGGTTGGAGTTTGAGATGGGTTGTCCAGGCTGGTGGGATGCAGAGCAAGGCTTTTTTTCTTTTTTCTTTTTTTTGAGACAGAGTCTCTCTCTGTCACCCAGGCTGGAGTGCAATGGCATGATCTTGGCTCACTGTAACCTCTGCTTCCCAGGTTCAAGCAATTCTCGTGCCTCAGCCTCCACAGTAGCTAGGTTTACAGGAGTGTGTTATCACGCCCAGCTAATTTTTGTATTTGTAATAGAGACGGGGTTTCACCATGTTGGCCAGGCTGGTCTCAAACTCCTGACCTCAGATGATCCTCCCGCCTTGGCCTCCCAAAATGCTGGGAATACAGGTGTTAGCCACTGTACCCAGCCAGAGCAAGGCTTTACACACTTCAGGGAACGGTCTCTGGGCAGCTCGAGCCTGTTGGACGGGAGGAGATGACTTTTGCTTCACATCATGAACCCCTTATCTGTGGCCACAGTAGCACCATCAGTCTGCGGGCAGTGATGGCTGAGTGGCCCCGGGCTCTTGCTTCTAGCTGAAGTCTGACCATCCAGTTTCCCAGCCTTCAGGCTTCCTCTCCTGGAATCCCCACTCCCTTGGTCCCTCCTGTCTAGTTTGTGCTGACTCAAAGCTGGCCCTCTTGGGCCTACAGTCTGTTTTGGGGAAATAGCTGGATTCTGGCACCAGTGGCCCTCTTGGCTCTGAGGCAGAGGTGAGGGCCCTGGTGCCTACTAGAAACATTTCAGGCAGCCAGCAGGCTCTCATGAGGGGAGGGCTTCATGCCAAGGTCTTCTTTCAGCCTCATGTCATCTGTGTCAGCATGCAAAGATGCCGAGGCTGGCCACTTGGCGAGGACTGTGAGGTCTTCCAGCGAGGGCTCGGAGCTTCACTCTGCCTATTTGAAAGCAGCATGATGTGTGTTTTATGGGGGAGGGTGCTGGAAGGAAGCTTTATGTAATTCTTGGCTGGAGCTCAGGTAATTGTTTTAATGAAATGGAATGCAGCTTATTCAGAATTCACTTGGCAGAAACAGCCATGTTCTGTTCTGTTTTCTTGTTGGGGAGATCAGGGCACACATTTCCAGCTGTTTTGAGTCTTAGAACCCTGGGTGAGCTGGAGCAAGGTGGGTGGAACCCTCCAGGGAGCTCCAACGAGCTTCAGGCTGATTATTCTCCGGATCCTGGTCTGTGTGTATCGTTTTGAATGAACCATTCCAACTTCTTCCAACAACATAAACGCCTTATTGAGGCCAGGCACAGTGGCTCACCCCTGTAATCCCAGCACTTTGGGAGGCCGAGGCGGGCGGATCACCTGAGGTTGGGAGTTCAAGACCAGCCTGACCAACATGGGGAAACCCTATCTCTACTCAAAATACAAAATTAGTCGGGCATGGTGGCGCATTCCTGTAATCCCAGCTGCTTGGGAGGCTGAGGCAGGAGAATTGCTTGAACCTGAGAGGCGGAGGTTGCAGTGAGTCGAGATCATGCCATTGCACTCCAGCCTGGGCAACAAGAGCAAAACCCAGTCTCAAAAAAAAAAAAAAAAAAAAAAGAAAGAAAATAAGAAAACCTATTGAAAGCAGGCTATGAAATGGGCACAATGCCTGCCTTCCAGGTTGTTGGGAGACTGAGTGAGGTGCTTAGCATACAGTAGACAGACCCTCAAGGATGGTCTCTCTTTGCTCACACTTATTTCACCCCCCACATCCCCGTCTTTCCACCCCCCTTTTTTGTTTTTGAGACGAGTCTTGCTCTGTTACCAGGCGCCAGGCTGGAGTGCAGTGGCGTGATCTTGGCTCACTGCAACCTCTGCCTCCCTGCAACCTCTGCCTCCTGGGCTCAAGCAATTTTCCTGCCTCAGCCTCCCAAGTAGCTGTGACTATAGGTGTGTACCACCAGGCCCAGCTAATTTTCGTATTTTAGTAGAGATGGGGTTTCACTATGTTGGCCAGGATGGCCTTGATCTCCTGACCTCGTAATCCACCCGTCTCAGCCTCCCAAAGTGCTGAGATTACAGGCGTGAGCCACCATGCCCAGTCTTCCACCCCCTTTTATACCTCATGCCCACTGTCTTCTATCAGTGTAGATGGCTGTGGCCCCATGTGGCCTCAAGGTCCCCATCTGCAGGTCCACCTGGACCTCCTTTTTCTTCTCGTTCCCTTTTTCTCTCTTCTCTTCTCTTCTTTCTCTTTTCTCACAAGGTCTTGCTCTCTTGCCCAGGCTGAAGTACAGTGAGTGATCCGATCACAGCTACAGCTCACTGTAACCTGCAACTCAAGCGATCCTCCTGCCTCAATCTCCTGAGCAGCTGGGACTACAGGCACATGCCACCACACCTGGCTACTTTTTTATTTTTTGTAGAGCCAGAGTCTCATTATGTTGCTCAGGCTGGTCTGGAACTCCTGGCCTCAAGCAATCCTTCTGCCTTGGCTTTCCAAAGTGATGGTATTGTAGGCATGAGCCACCATGCGTCCCACCTGGTTCCCTCTTTTTTTTTTTTTTTTTTTGAGACGGAGTTTCGCTCTTGTTACCCAGGCTGGAGTGTGGAGTGCAATGGCACGATCTCGGCTCACCGCAACCTCCGCCTCCTGGGCTCAGGCAATTCTCCTGCCTCAGCCTCCTGAGTAGCTGGGATTACAGGCACGTGCCACCATGCCCAGCTAATTTTTTGTATTTTTAGTAGAGACGGGGTTTCACCATGTTGACCAGGATGGTCTCGATCTCTCGACCTCGTGATCCACCCGCCTCGGCCTCCCAAAGTGCTGGGATTACAGGCTTGAGCCACCGCGCCCGGCCTGGTTCCCTCTTTTTAATTTTCTGCTCTTACTAACTTCAGTTTTTTGTTTTGTTTTTTAGAGAGTCTTGCTTTGCCGCCCAGACTGGAGTGTAGTGGCACGATCTTGGCTCACTGCAATCTCCGCCTCCTGGGCTCAAGCGATCCTCCTGCCTTAGCCCCGCCAAGTATCTGGGATTACAGGCACACGCCACCAAGCCTGGCTAATTTTGTATTTTTGGTACAGATGGGATTTCGCCATGTTGCCCAGGATAGTCTTGAACTCCCAACCTTAGGTGATCCACATGCCTTGGCCTCCCAAAGTGTTGCTGGGATTACAGATGTGAGCCACTGGGCCTGGCCTGCTCTTACTAACTTTTTTACTTTGGTCCTTTTTAAATTTTCACTCAGCCTGACCCATTCTTCCACATTTGCTCTTCTGCTGAGACACCTATCTCACTATTTAGCTGCCATGTTTTTCTTCCCTTCCTTAAGCTCTGCTCGCTTCTCCAGAGACCCTCCCACCTTTTTTTCCCAAGTCTTCCCTGATCCCCGAGTGGAGGTGCACCTGGGTGTTTTCACAAAGGATTTCTCTGAACTCCTTGTTTTTCTCCTATGCACCTGGGTCGTTTGATCAACTGCATGACCTCTTTTTTTTTTTTTTTTTTTTTTTTTTGAGACGGAGTTTCACTCTTGTTACCCAGTCTGGAGTGCAATGGTGCGATCTCAGCTCACCGCAACCTCCGCCTCCTGGGTTCGGGCAATTCTCCTGCCTCAGCCTCCTGAGTAGCTGGGACTACAGGCACGCGCCACCATGCCCAGCTAATTTTTTGTATTTTTAGTAGAGACGAGGTTTCACCATGTTGACCAGGATGGTCTTGATCTCATGACCTTGTGATCCACCCGCCTCGGCCTCCCAAAGTGCTGGGATTACAGGCGTGAGCCACCGCACCCGGCCCCATGACCTCTTTTATAACCTGTGTGCTGGCAACTCCCAAATTTATATTTCCACCCCTGACGTGGATTCTATTGTCTTGATTCTTCCGGTTTGTGCGCCAGCAAAGACTCAACTCATTTCCTTTCCACTTTCCCATCCAGGCCTCATCTACTGCCTGGTCTCTGCTAGCTCCCCTCTCTTCTCTGGGCCTGTGTTAGATAATGGGCATTTGTGCAGCACTTGAAGCTTGAGGAAACATTTTCATGTGCTTCTTTATTTTTTTTTTTTAAACTAAACCTTATTATGTATATTCAAGGTTTGCAACATGATGTTATGAGATACATATAGATAGTAAGGTGGTTACTAAAGTGAAGCAGATTAACCTATCAGTCATCTCAGTTACCTTCCTGTGTGCCAAGAGCAGCTAAATCTACTTACGTAATGAAAATCCCAAATACTGTTTTCTTAACTTTAGTCCTCATGTCATACATTAGATTTCTAAGTGTGTGTCTCGAATGTATCTGCCACTTCGTATTCTTTGACCCACATCTCCCCATTCCCCACTTCCACCCATAGTAACCACTGTTCCATTCCCTATTTCTGTATTTGACCTTTCTCTCTCTTTCTCTTTCTTTCTCTCACCCAAAGTTATATATATATGTAACTTGGGGTGGCCAAGGCAGGTGGATCACCTGAGGTCAGGAGTTCGAGTTCGAGACCAGCCTGGCCAACATGGTGAAACCCTGTCTCTACTAAAAATATAAAAATTGGCCAGGCACGGTGGTGCGTGCCTGTAGTCCCAGCCACTCGGGAGGCTGAGGCAGGAAAATTGCTTGAACCCAGGAGGTGGCGGCTGCAATGAACTGAGATCACGCCATTGCATTGCAGCTTGGGTGTTGGAGTAAGACTCCATCTCAAACATAAATAAAATAACAAGTAAATAAATATATGTATATAGTACATGTAAGTGAGATCACACAGTCTTTTTCTCATTGTGTCTGGCTCATCTTACTGAGCATGTCTTTCTATGCTGTGGCAAATTGTCAGAATCTCCCTTTTTAAGGCTGAATAATCCCTTGTATCTATATACCACATTTTCTTTATCTATTCATCCACTGACCACCATCATTTTTTATATGGTTCTGACAGCCGCCCTTTGAGGCAGGTAGTAGTTATCTTCATATTATCAGTGAGAAAGCTGAACTGAAGTGCAGAGGAGTTAGGGGAAGGGAACACACCCAGTGTTACCACAGGCAATGATGCAAGCAGCTGAACCTTGGGTTTTCCCACACCCAACCCAGTCTCTTTCTGCTTTTTCTTTTTTTGTTGTTTTTTGAGATGGAGTCTTGCTGTCACTCAGGCTAGAGTGCAGTGGTGTGATCTCCGCTTACTGCAGCCTCCGCCTCCCAGGTTCAAGTGATTTTCCTGCTTCAGCCTCCTGAATAGCTGGGACTACGGGTGCATGCCATCATGCTTGGCTACTTTTTGTATTTTTAGTAGAGATGGGATTTTGCCATGTTGGCCAGGCTTACTTCAAGAAGCAGCAGCTACGGAAGCCCAGACACCAGGAAGGTGGGATATTCGACACAGAAAAAGAAATACAAGATTACAGAGCAGCGCGAGATTGATCAGAAAGCTGTGGACTCACAAATTTTACCAAAAATCAAAGCTATTCCTCAGCTCCAGGGCTACCTGCGATTTGTGTTTGCCCTGACAAATGGAATTTATCCTCCCAAACTGGTGTTTTAGATGTCCTAATAATCTAATTAAATAACTGACTACCTTTAAAAAAAAAAAAAAAAAAAGATGATCTCAGATGATCCACCTGCCTTGGGCTCCCAAACAATTGGCATTACAGGCGTGAGCCACCGTGCCTGGCCTTCTTTCTGGTTTTTTATATGGGAAACCTCAAGGTAGAAATCAGAAATCTACGGGTCGGGCCGGGCGCGGTGCTCACACCTATAATCCCAGCACTTTGGGAGGCTGAGACGGGTGGATCATGAGGTCAAGAGATCGAGACCATCCTGGTCAACAGGGTGAAACCCTGTCTCTACTAAAAATACAAAAATTAGCTGGGCATGGTGGTGCGTGCCTGTAGTCCCAGCTACTCAGGAGGCTGAGGCAGGAGAATTGCTTGAACCCAGGAGACAGAGGTTGCGGTGAGCCGTGATCGCACCATTGCTCTCCAGCCTGGGTAACAAGAGCGAAACTCCGTCTCAAAAAAAAAAAAGAAAAAGAAATCTACGGGTCAGATTTGGCTTGCAGACCCTTGTTGCTTGGTCTTCACGGTATTTAAAATATTCCAAATTACTTGCCAACGATTAAGGGTCAGGAGATTGCACCAAAAAAATCCATGTGTGTTTTTTTTTTTTTTTTTTTTTTTTTGAGGCGAGTCTCACTGTGTTGCCCAGGCTGGAGTGCTGTGGCACGATCTCAGCTCACTGCAACCTCTGCCTCCTGGGTTCAAGTGATTCTCTTGCCTCAGACTCCCAAGTAGCTGGGACCACAGGTACCCACCACCACGCCCAGCTAATTTTTGTATTTTTAGTAGAGACAGGGTTTCACTACATGTTCTTTCTTTTGAAAAGTCAGATCAGGCTTCATGGAATCCACGTACTCTGTGTCACCACCTGGTTAACCTCAATAGCTCCAACCTCGTATTTGACCCTCTCTGTTGCCTACATTGGGACTCACTTCCCTAATACATATTCCTACCTGGCCCCAGCTTTGGGGGGTTCTAATTATGCTCTGCGCTGGATATTTCTAACAAATGCAGTTGCCAAATCTAAGGGGTATCTTGTACTACAGTCTCTGAATTACATTTGACTTCTGACCATGCTAACCACTCAGCTCTGCCTTGAGTCTAGATCTTGGTTCAAGTCACAGAAAATAGCCTTCTCCTGACTCACCTTACCCTCTGCATTGATTTATTTATTTGTGGAAGCGGAGTCTTGCTCTGTCACCCAGGCTGGAGTATAGTGGCGCGACCTTGGCTCACTGCAACCTCCACCTCTCAGGTTCAAGCAATTCTCTGCCTCAGCCTCCCGAGTAGCTAGGATTACAGGTGCCTGCCACCATGCCCAGCTAATTTTTTTGTATTTTTAGTAGGGATGGGGTTTCACCATCTTGGCCAGGCTGATCTTGAACTCCTGACCTTGTGATACGCCCACCTTAGCCTCCCGAAGTGCTGGGATTATAGACGTGAGCCACTGCACCTGGCCACTCTCTGCCTTTAAAATCTTAGCAGAATTCACCTTTTTGGGAAGGCTTCTTTCCAGATAAAACTAGCCAGCCTGTTGACTCTCCTCCTAAGGTAAAACTTTACAGATCTGTGTAAATTGGGCTTGCTTTTGTCTCCTGCTCTGCCCTGGAAGCTCCTTGAAGACAGGGATTTTATCTGCCTTTCAGGTATCTCTTACCACCAAGCATTGCTCTGTTCTCTCTGTGGTCGCTTAATAAATACTTGATGGTGGTTGATGATGAAATGGGCATGAACTGCAGATACCCACAATGATGCTGAACCTGCAGCAAACCACTTCCTCCTCTGGAGAGCCTGAGTGAGAGATTCCGTGTTCAGAGTAGGGAGGTGGCATAGAACCCAGACTCTAATATCAGCCACCCTTCGGTCTGTATCCATGCTGCTGCTGACTACCTGTGTGACCTTGGCAGGTCACTTTACACTCTGAGCCTTGGTCTCCTAACCCAAGAAACAGGTGCAGTTCCTGACATACTTTCCCGAAATACTTTCAAAGTGCTCAGTAAATGGTGGCGATTATCATTCATTCTTGGAATAATCTTGACAACTGGGGTGGAGGGTTTGGCTTTTGGTATCACTCTCTTGGCATTTATTTGTTTGTTTGTTTATTTTATGTATTTATTTATGTATTTATTTATTTTTTGAAACGGAGTTTCGCTCTTGTTACCCAGGCTGGAGTGCAATGGCGCGATCTCGGCTCACCGCAACCTCTGCCTCCTGGGTTCAGGCAATTCTCCTGCCTCAGCCTCCTGAGTAGCTGGGATTACAGGCATGCACCGCCATGCCCAGCTATTTTTTTTGTATTTTTAGTAGAGATGGGGTTTCACCATGTTGACCAGGATGGTCTCGATCTCTTGACCTCATGATCCACCCGCCTTGGCCTCCCAAAGTGCTGGGATTACAGGCTTGAGCCACCACACCCGGCCCGTATTTATTTATTTTGAGATGGAGTCTGGCTCTATTGCCCAGGCTAGAGTGCAGTGGCACGATCTTGGCTCTCTATAGTCTCTGCCTCCTGAGTTCAAGCAATTCTCCTGCCTCAGCCTTCTGAGTAGCTGGGATTACAGGTATCTGCCACCACACCCAGCTAATTTTTGTATTTTTAGTAGAGATAGGGTTTCACTATGTTGGCCAGGCTGGTCTCAAGCTCCTGACCTCAAATGATCTGCCCGCCTCAGCCTCCCAAAGCTCTGGGATTATAGGCATGAGCCACCTTGCCCAGCTTGTTTGTTTATGTATTTATTGAGACAGAGTCTGGCTTTGTTGCCCAGGCTGGAGTGCAGTGGTCGCGATCTCAGCTCACTGCAGCCTCTGCTTCCCATGTTCAAGCAATTCTCTTGCCTCAGCCTCCTGAGTAGCTGGCATTACAGGCATGCACCACCATGCTAGCTGCTATTTTTTAAGTTTTGGTAGAGACAAGGTTTCACCATGTTGGCCAGGCTGTTCTCAAACTCCTGGTCTCAAGTGACCTACCTGCCTTGGCCTCCCAAAGTGCTGGTATTACAGGCATGAGCCACTGTACCGGGCTTTATTTATTTTTTAATTAATTGATTGTTTTTGAGACAGGAGTCTCCTTCTGTCGCCCAGGCTGGAATTGTGGCATGATCTCGGTTTACTACAACTTCCACCTCCCGGGTTCAAACAATTCTCCTGCCTCAGCCTCCCAAGTAGTTAGTATTACAGGTGCCTGCCACCATGCCCAACTATTTTTTTGTATTTTTAGTAGAGATGGGATTTTGCCATGTTGGCTAAGCTGGTCTTGAACTCCTGGCCTCAAGTGATCCTCCCACCTTGGCCTCCCAAAGTTCTGGGATTATAGGCATGAGCCACCGCGCCTGGCCCACTCTTCCTATTTAAACTTCTACTTCATCTGTAGGTTGGCTGTGTTTTCCACGGCCTTGGTGGTTGGCATTTAGTGCAGTCGGCCCTGCTTGGTTGCTTAGCTTGGCCTGGGGGAAGCATCTGACTTTGGTTATTTTCTGGGAGAATATGATTTAGGACTCTCCATGGCGCCGTGGGTTAGAGAATGCTTGGGACTACGCTGTGGAGGTAAAATGGCCATACCCCTGGGCCAGTGGTGTTAAGTTGGGTTTTGGTTATATGACTTTTAATGTCCCCTGAACCTCTTTGGTGGCTTTCATGAGGAAGTGGTAGGGGAGGAGGTGGCTTGGTGGCTTGGTTTATACTAATCGCTCATCTAACACTAATGTTGGTGAGAGCTGCCACAGAGAGCTGCTCTGGGATCCTCTTCTATATTAGCCCTGAGCTGCTTCTAGCACTCTAGGCATCTGGAAAGCCTCATGGGGTGGTCTGGCCACTGAGCCTCCTAGTAGCAGTAGAAAAAGTAGAAAAAAGGAGAGTTGGTTTTCTGGACTGTGAACTTGGTGGTTATGTACTGAGTGGACACAGCCGTTTCATGAAGCTGGCCCAGTCACTGTACCTTTTAGGGACGGTTGATCTGTGGGACCCACCCTGGGCTCTGTTGAAGGTTTGAAGTGGGTCAGAGAGTCCTGGCCGAGCTTTCCCCCGTCTCTGTTCCCAGGAACATTCCTCTTCCTTAGGTGGAAACGGGAGTGTCTGATGGCTTGCACTTGATTTCCTCTGGATTTGCCATTTTCCCTGTGGACTCCTGGCTCGGCTGGCCGGCTAAGGCAGTTTCTCATCATGGATGTGCTCTGGGACAGCTGAGTGGGGCTGGCTCCTCTGGGGTGGGTGCAGAGGAGTAGTCATGATGCCTGAACACTGCACTCATTCCTCAGAGACCGGACTTGGCAGCCCTCCTGAGCCTGCCTGATCACATGCTGCCCGTCTTGGATGCTCCTCTGTCCCTAGCAGTGGATGTGCAGTTTCTCCACCCCTCCTTAGCATGGCCAGCCTCAATGCGTCTTTGAGGTGAGGTAGCTGTTGGGATAGCTGGGTGGTCTCTTTTCTCCCCTGCCTCACCACCTCAGATGGCCTCTTCTGCTGTGTCCTGAACTTTCCAAGAATTCCTCCCCCTTCTCTCTCTTTGGAAGTTGGCACTTGAAGTCTTTTTGCCTGATCTTTGGAGGCAGCCAAGCCGGAAACAAGCTGGGGAAGAAGAGCGTCACCTGGAGGCGGTTGTCATGGCTTCCTGTGGTCACTTGTGGTCATCTGCTTCTAAACATCCTGTTTGTGCCCCTAGAGCAGCAGGAACAGTGACCAGGAGACAGCTGTTATCTGCCTGAGTTTGGCCAGAGCATAGGGGCTGGGGTGTTTCTATCACGGGGACCCTTGATTGGCTGATCTCTGGCAATTGGGGGCATTGCTGGTAGCAGCTTCTTTGGGCATCACTGGCTTGGACTTTATTCTGGCTCTGTCCTTCCTCTTTTCCCTGTTTCCACTGTCTGCGAGACTTTCCCTCCTAATGGTCTGCTGGGTATTATCAGTCTGCACTCCCTCTCTGTGCTTCTGGACTGATCCATTCTTTCTTATACTCTTCCTGTGCTTCCAGAGCTGGAAGGAGTCTTAGGATGTCATTTTCTCCTATGGTTTGGAGTCGGTGGCCATCACCTTCTTCAGTCAGAAGTGCTCCCTTTTCTCTGTTTATATGTTGGGTTTCCATCTAAGACCACAATTGCAAAAGGTGTTTTGTGGACTTTTTAAAATGTGAAATATGTAAAAACATTTGAAGTGGGGTACAGTGGCTCATGCCTATAATCCCAGCACTTTGGGAGGCTGATTCAGGAGAATCACTTAAGCCCAGGAATTTGAGACCAGCCTGGGCAACATTGTGACTCCATTTCTACAAAAAATTAAAAAATTGGCTGGACGTGGTGGCTCATGCCTGTAATCCCAGCACTTTGGGAGGCCAAGGTGGGCAGATCACCTGAGGTCAGGAGTTAGAGACTGGCTTGGCCAACGCGGTGAAACCCTGTCTCTACTAAAAACACAAAAATGAGCTGGGTGTGGTGGCAAGTGCCTGAAATCCCAGTTACCTGGCAGGCTGAGGCAGCAGAATTGCTTGAACTTGGGAGGTAGAGGTTGCGGTGAACAGAGATTGTGCCACTCTACTCTGGCTTGGGTGACAGAGCAAGATTTCGTGTCAAATAAGTAAATATATTTGTAAATAAGTAAAATAAGTAAATATGTTTGTAAATAAGTAAAATATATTTTAAATAAGTAAAAAAATAAAATAAAATAAAAAATAAAAAAATTAGCTGGGCATGGTAACACACACCTGTAGTCTCAGCTACTTGGGAGGCTGGGGCAGGAGGATCTCTTGAGGCCGGGAAGTTTTGCTACTTCCCTCCAGCCTGGGCAACAGAGCAAGACATTGTCCCTAAAAAAACACCAAAACACCTGTTTAAAAATTGCTTATCAGGAGGCTGAGGCAGGAGAATTGCCTGAACCCAGGAGGCGGAGGTTGCGGTGAGCCGAGATCGCGCCATTGCACTCCAGCCTGGGTAACAAGAGCGAAACTCCGTCTCAAAAAATAAATAAATAAATAAAAATTAAAAATAAATAAAAATAATCGGCCAGGCGCGGTGGCTCAGCCTGTAATCCCAGCACTTTGGGAGGCCGAGGCGGGTGGATCACGAGGTCAAGAGATCGAGACCATCCCGGTCAACATGGTGAAACCCCGTCTCTACTAAAAATACAAAAAATTAGCTGGGCATGGTGGCGTGTGCCTGTAATCCCAGCTACTCAGGAGGCTGAGGCAGGAGAATTGCCTGAACCCAGGAGGCGGAGGTTGCGGTGAGCCGAGATCGCGCCATTGCACTCCAGCCTGGGTAACAAGAGCGAAACTCCGTCTCAAAAAAAAAAAAAAAAAAAAATTGCTTATCAAGTTCAACCCCCTCATTTTCCTAGGAGAAAGCGCTTGTCCAGAAATGTAACAGAGTGAGCCTTTTCCTCTTTCTAGCCCTTTTTTGGGAAATGTGGAGTCCTGGTTTCCCTCATTTCTAGAACGTGCCTGCCATGGTGTAGCCTCACACCTTCATTTTTGCCTAGGGATCTTTTTCATGTCATTTTGTATCTCATATTGTTATTTGCTTTTATGAAAGCTTTTTTTCTTTAACTTTTTTTTTTTTTTTTTGAGACAATGTCTTGCTCTGTCACCCAGGCTGGAGTGCAGTAGCACGATCTTAGCCTACTGCAGCCTCAACCTCCCAGGCTTAGGTGATTCTCCTATCTTAACCTCCTGAGTAGCTGAGACTACAGACATGTACCACCATGCCCAGCTAATTTTTGTATTATTTGTAGAGACACAGTTTCGCCATGTTACCCAGGCTGATCTCAAACTCCTGGGTTCAAGTGATCCTCCTGCTTCCACCACGCCCAACCTATGTTTATGAAAGTTTTTCTGTCAAAGAAGATACATGCTTATTGTAAAAAAAAAAAAAAAAAAAAGCTACAGAAGCAAAAGTTCCTTCTTCCTTTCCTCCACCAGGTATAATATTGTCAATAGTTTGGTGGACATCTTTCCCAAACATTTTCTATGCATTTTTTAATGTGTATATATATATATATATATATATATATGCATGGATATGATATGCATATTCATCATTTTTTTAAAAACTAAGGTGAAATTCATGGTGTAAAATTAACTATTTTATTAAAATTATATATGTATACTTCTTGAGACAGAGTCTGACTCTGTTGACCAGGCCAGAGTGTCATGGTAGAGTCTCTGCTCACTGTAACCTCTGCCTCCCAGGTTCAAGCGATTCTTGTGCCTCAGCCTACCAAATAGCTAGGATTACAGGCATGTGCCAGCATGCCTGGCTACTTTTTTGTATTTTCAGTAGAGACAGGGCTTCGCCATGTTGGCCAGGCTGGTCTCAAACTTCTGGCCTCAAGTGATTTGCCTGCCTTAGCTTCCAAAGTGTTGGGATCACAGGCGTGAGCCACTGTGCCTGGCCCAAATTAACCATTTTAAAGTGTACAATTCAAAACAACTTTAAAGTGGGCATAGTAGCACCTAACTGTAGTCTCAGCTATGCAGAAGTGTAAGGTGGAAGATTCCCTTGAGCCTGGGAGTTCAAGTCGAGCCAGGGCAACATAGTGAGACCCCATCTATCCCTTAAAAAAAGATAGAAAATCGTTTTATTTATTGTTATTACTGAGACAGGGTCTTACTCTGTCACCCAGGCTGGAGTGCAGTGGTATGATCTCAGCTCACCGCAGCCTTTACTTCCCAGGCTCAAGTGATTCTCCCACCTCAGCTGGGACCACAGATGTGCACCACCACACCTAGATAGTTTTTGTATCATTTGTAGACACGCAGTCTCGCTATGTTGCCTAGGCTGGTCTTGAACTCCTGGGCTCAGGCTTTCCTCCTACCTCAGCTTCCCAAAGTGCTAGGATTACAGGCATGAGCCACCACACCTAGCTCACAAAACCATTTTATTTATTTTTATTTAATTTAATTAATTAATTTATTTATTTGAGACGGAATTTCGCTCTTGTTACCCAGGCTGGAGTGCAATGGCGCGATCTCGGCTCACCGCAACTTCCGCCTCCCAGGTTCAAGCAATTCTCCTGCCTCAGCCTCCCAAGTAGCTGGGACTACAGGCGTGTGCCACCATGCCCAGCTAATTTTTGTATTTTTAGTAGAGACGGGGTTTCACCATGTTGACCAGAATGGTCTCGATCTCTTGACCTCGTGATCCTCCCACCTCGGCCTCCCAAAGTGCTTGGATTACAGGTGTGAGCCACCGTGCCTGGCCTTATTTTTTATTTTTTTGAGACAGAGTCTCACTCTGTCACCCAGGCTGGAGTGCTGGGGCCTGATCTCGGCTCACTGCAACCTCTGCCTCGCAGGTTCAAGTGATTCTCTTGCCTCAGCGTCCGAGTAACTGGGACTACAGGCATGCACCACTGCTCCCAGCTAATTTTTGTATTTTTAGTAGAGATGGGCTTTACCATGCGGGCCAGGATGGTCTTGATTTCTTGACCTCATGATCCACTGGCCTCGGCCTCCCAAAGTGCTAGGATTATTGGCGTGAGCCACTGCACCCAGCCTATTTATTTATTTATTTATTTGAGACGGAGTTTCGCTCTTGTTACCCAGGCTGGAGTGCAATGGCACAATCTTGGCTCATCGCAACCTCCGCCTCCTGGGTTCAGGCAATTCTCCTGCCTCAGCCTCCTGAGTAGGTGGGATTACAGGCATGCACCACCATGCCCAGCTAACTTTTTGTATTTTTAGTAGAAACGGGGTTTCACCATGTTGACCAGGATGGTCTCAATCTCTTGACCTCGTGATCCACCCGCCTTGGCCTCCCAAAGTGCTGGGATTACAGGCTTGAGCCACCGCGCCCGGCTTATTTATTTTTTTGAGATGGAGTCTCACTTGTCGTACAGACTGGAATGCAGTGGCAGGATCTTGGGTCACTGCAACCTCTACCTCCTGGGTTCAAGCGATTCTCCTTCTCCAGCCTCCCGAGTAGTTGGGATTACAGGCATGTGCCACCATGCCTGGCTAATTTTTGTATTTTTAGTAGAGATGGGGTTTTGCCATGTTGGCCAGGCTGGTCTTAAACTCCTGACCTCAGATGATCCACGTGCCCCAGCCTCTCAAAGGGCTAGGATTACAGGTGTGAGCCACTGTGCCCAGCCCACAAAACCATTTTAAATGCCAGTTTAGTGGCACTGAGTAGTTTCACAATGTTGTGCAACTATTATCTCTATCTAGTTCTAAAACATTTCATCACTCCCCATTATCACTTCCCCCTACTACTCTTCTTTCCATCTCGATGAAAGTAGAATCATATAATATGGAATCATATAATATGTGACCTTTTGTGACTGGCTTCTTTCACTTAGCATAATGTTTTTGAGGCTCATCCAATTTGTAACACATATTAATACTTCATTTTTATGGCTGTATAATATCCCATTATTTCTGTATGCCATGTTTTGTTTATCCATTCATTTGTTGATGGGTATTTTGGGTTGTTTCCAACTTTTGGCTATTGTGAAGAGTGCTGCTATGAACCTTTGTGTACATACCTGAATACCTGTTTTCAATTCTTTCGGGCTTAACTACACTTGATCTTAGCCAAAAGGCCAAGAAGCAATTGGGTTTAAATATCTACACGGTTTTTAAAATTTATTTTTGTGTTTTGTTATAAATGTCTATTAAATGGGCTAACTATATTTGTGTTTCTTTTAATATTTTACTGATTTTTAGAAACTGATTATCAGTGTTACACGTGTTCATTGTAGAAAATTTGAAAACTAGCCTGGGCAGGCCGGGCGCAGTGTCTCACGCCTGTGATCCCAGCACTTGGAGAGGCCGAGGTGAGTGGATCACTAGAGGTTGGGAGTTTGAGATCAACCTGATCAACATGAAGAAACTCGTCTCTACTAAAAATACAAAATTAGCTGGGAGTGGTGGCGCATGCCTATAATCCCATTTACTCGGAGGCTGAGGGAGGAGAGTCGCTTAAACCCAGGAGGCAGAGGTTGCAGTGAGCCTAGAGCGCGCCATTGCACTCCAACCTGGGCAACTAGAGCGAAACTTCTCAAAATAAAAAAAAAAAGAAAGAAAACTAGCCTAGGCAACATAGTGAGACCTTGTCTTTCTAAAAAAGTAAAAAAAATTAGCAGAGTGTGATGGCATGTACCTGTGGTACCTCAGGAGGCTGAGGTGGGAGGATTGCCTGAGTTGAGGAGGTCGAGGCTGCAGTGAGCCATGATTGCACCACTGCACTCCAGCCTGTGCAACAGAGCAAGACATTGTCTAAAACAAAACAAAAAACAGAAATTGAAAACTACAGAGATACCAAAGGAAGAAAATAATGAAAGCTCATAGAGAGAATCATCTAGAGATGACCACAGTTAATGTATTTCTGTAAAATCTTTTTGGTACATACATGTTTACATATTTGGAATCAAAGCTGCCAGCATTTTTTTTTTTTTTTTTGAGACAGAGTCTCAGTTTGTTGCCCAGGTTGGAGTACAGTGGTGCGATCTTGGCTCACTGCAACCTCTGCCTCCCAGGTTCAAGCGATTCTCCTGTCTCAGCCTCCAGAATAGCTGAGATTACAGGTGCCTGCCAACACACTTGGCTAATTTTTATATTTTTAATAGAGACAGGGTTTCACCATGCTGGCCAGGCTGGTCTCGAACTCCTGACCTCAGGTGATCCTCCTGCCTCAGCCTCCCAAAGTTCTGGGATTACAGAAGTGAGCCACTGTGCCTAGCCATAGCTACCATCATTAATATAGTGTTATTCACTCTGTGGCAGGTGCTGTTCTAAATACCTCCTTTACCTTCCCTTATCATTTTCTCACAGCAGCCTTCTGAAGTAGGTATTCTAGGTAAGGACACCAAAGCACAGAGAGGTAAGCGACTTGCCCCAGGTGAGTTGCTGGTAAGTGGCAGAGCTGGGATTGGATTCCGTGACCGTCCCATACAGCCCTTGTTCTCATTGTAGACTCTGTTCTGATTCCTGCTTGCCAGTGAAGGTGATGCCACATAGTGCCACTGGGGAGGAAGAGAAGGGGACAGTCTGGGGTGTGTGTGTGTGTGTGTGTGTGTGTGTGAGAGAGAGAGAGAGAGAGAGAGAGAGAGGGAGAGAGAGAGAGAGAGAGAGAGAGGGAGGGAGGGAGAAAGTCATCTGTGGATCATATATGCTGTGCTTGGGGGTGCAGTAATTGAGGAAACAATCAACCAGGTGTATGCCGAGGGCAGTGGGGGCTGTTGACCACTGACCCCTACCCAGGGTTAGCAGGGACTGAAAATGACCCCGGGAGAAGGGAGAAGTGTGCTGTGAGCTGGTGTGCTTCCCTCTAGGGAAGGTCTGTGGGCTGTGCAGAGAGGAGGGAGCCTTTCCTGCTCTGTGGCCATCCTCCAGCCCCCTCTTCTTCCATGTGAGCAAAGGCTTGGGGTTCCCCAGACTGTCAGCCTGCTGCCCTCCCTCTCTTTACCTCTCTTGGGTTATTTGCTTTTGTCTTCCCCTGGCCTCCTTTGGAAGAGCTTTTTCTCAATTATTGAGCTTTCTCAACTGGACAGTCAAAATCTCATTTCCAGCTAGGATTGTGCATATGTCGCTTTTTTTTTTCTTTTTCCAATTTTGTCCATTTTTGCTTTATCTACTTTAGAGCTCTTTCGTTGAATGGGTTTACATTTAGGATGATTAAGTCTTCATGACAAGTTGACTTATCTTTATGAAATGTCCCTCTTTACCTCTGGTTATATTCCTGTCTGGAAGTCTGCCTTGTCTGGTAGTAACAGAAGTACTTCGACTTTTTTCCTTTCTTTTTTTCTTTCTTTCTTTTTTTTTTGAGATGGCGTTTCTCTCTTGTTGACCAGGCTGGATTGCAATGGCGAAATCTCGGCTCACTGCAACCTCTGCCTCCCGGATTCAAGCGATTTTCCTGCCTCAGCCTCCTGAGTAGCTGGAATTATAGGCGTGGACCACACCCAGCTAATTTTGTATTTTTAGTAGAGATGGGGTTTCTTCATATTGGTCAGGCTGGTCTCCAACTCCTGCCCTTGTGATCCACCTGCCTCAGCCTCCCAAAGTGCTGAAATTACAGGCATGAGCCATCACACCTGGCTGTTTCTTTTTTTCTTTTTCCTTTTTTTTTTTTTTTGAGATAGAGTTTCGCTCTTGTTGCCCAGGCCGGAGTGCAATGGCACAATCTTGGCTCACCACAGCCTCTACGTTCCAGGTTCAAGTGATTCTCCTGCCTCAGCCTCCCTAGTAGCTGAGGCACCCACCAGCATACCCAGCTAATTTTTTGTATTTTTAGTAGAGATGGGGTTTCACTATGTTGACCAGGCTGGTCTCAAACTCCTGACCTCAGGTGATCCACCCACCTCAGCCTCCCAAAGTGCTGGGATTACAGGTGTAAGTCACCGCACCCAGCTTCTTTTTTTCTTTACAAAACTGCTATTCTGTTTAATAAAATAGTTGCTTGAAACATCTGCAGTGGTGACTTTAACCTTGAATCTCAACTCAGTACAGATGGACGTAATCTGCTTAGCAATCTCAGGAGGACTGTCCGGGTCAGTGAGTCACTTGTGGATTTTCATCTGGAAATGATCCCTTGTCCTAGAACCTTCACTATGAGGCTTTTTTTTTTTTTTTTTTTTTTTTTTGAGATGGAGTTTCGCTCTTATTACCCAGGCTGGAGTGCAATGGTGTGTGATCTTGGCACACCGCAACCTCTGTCTCCTGGGTTCAAGCAATTCTCCTGCCTCAGCCTCCCGAGTAGCTGGGACTACAGGCGTGCACCACCATGCCCAGGTAATTTTTGTATTTTTAGTAGAGATGGGGTTTCACCATGTTGACCAGGATGGTCTGGATCTCTTGACCTCGTGATCCACCTGTCTCAGCCTCCCAAAGTGCTGGGATTATAGGCGTGAGCCACCGCGCCCGGCCTGAGGCATTTTTAATAGTGATTCTCAAAGTCTTGGTAGGCATCCGAACTCATCCTACTTTGAGATTCTGATCAAGTCAGCACATACCTTCTCCAGGGATTTTGATGTTGTGGCAGGTTAGGTTAATTCTGATTTGAATAATTGCCACCTCTAGTTCCATGGATGGCTTTGAAAGCCATAGCTATGGTGTGGCTTCCCAGCTGACTTGTTCTGGGGTGAGGGCAAACAGTGGCAAGTTGTGAGCAGGCAAGGGCACACCAGAGCTCTGTGGCAGCTGCCAGCTGACTTCCTCAAAGGGCCACTCTGCCTTCCTTGATATTAGTGTTTGCATGGTGTATCTTTCCCCATTGCTTTACTCTGAATCTATCTGTGTCTTTATATGTAAAGTGTGTTTCTTGTAGACAGCATGTATTAAATACTGCATTTCCACCCAGTCTGACAATTTCTGCCTTTTAATTGGAGTATATAAACCTTTTAAATTTTAAAGCAATTATCAATGTGGTTAGATTGAAGTCTATCATCTTGCCATTCGTTTTCCATTTGTGCCGTCTGTTCTTTATTTTTTCTTTTCTAGCCTTTTTATTTTAATTTTTTTGTAGAGACAGTGTCTTGCTGTTACCCAGGCTGAAGTGCAGTGGTGCAGTCATGGCTCATTACAGCCTCTTGAGTAGCTAGGATTACATGCATGTGCTAACGTGCCCGGCTAAATTTTCCTTTTTTTTGAGAAGGCATCTTTTTCTGTTGCCCAGGCTGGAGTGCAGTGGTGGGATCTTCACTCACTGCAACCTCTGCCTCCCAGGTTCAAGTGATTCTCATGCCTCAGCTTCTGGAGGAATTGGGATTATAGGCATGCATTACCATGCCCGGGTAATTTTTGTATTTTTAGTAGAGATGGGGTTTTACCACGTTGGCCAGGCTGGACTCGAACTCCTGACCTCAAGTGATCTGCCCCCCTCAGTCTCCCCAAGTGCTGGGATTGTGAGTGTGAGCCACGGTGCCCAGCCTAATTTTTTATTTATTTATTTTTTTTGAGACGGAGTTTTGCTCTTGTTACCCAGGCTGGAGTGCAATGGCGCGATCTTGGCTCACCGCAACCTCCGCCTCCTGGGTTCAAGCAATTCTCCTGCCTCAGCCTCCTGAGTAGCTGGGATTACAGGCACGCACCATCATGCCCAGCTAATTTTTTTGTATTTTTAGTAGAGACGGGGTTTCACCATGTTGACCAGGATGGTCTTGATCTCTCGACCTCGTGATCCACCCACCTCAGCCTCCCAAAGTGCTGGGATTACAGGCTTGAGCCACCGCGCCCGGCTATTTTTATTTTTTTAAGACAGAGTTTCACTCTTGTAGCCCAGGCTGGAGTGCAGTGGTGCAATCTCAGCTCACTACAACCTCCACCTCCAGGTTTCAAGCGATTCTCCTGCTTCAGCCTCCTGAAGTAGCTGGGATTACAGGCACCTGCCACCATGCCCAGATAATTTTTTTGTATTTTTAGTTGAGATGGGGTTTTACCATGTTGGCCAGGCTGGTCTTGAACTACTGACCTCAGGTGATCCATCCACTTTGGCCTCCCAATGTGCTGGGATTACCGGCATGAGCCACTGCATCTGGCTGATTTTTATTTTTGTAGAGATGGAATCTCACTGTGTTGCCCCGGCTGGTCTCTAACTCCTGGCCTCAAGCAGCCCTCCTGCCTTGGCCTCCCAATGTGCTGGGATTACAGGTGTGAGCCACTGGGTCTGGCCTCTTTCCTTCTTTTAGATTCGTTTAATATTTTTTAGGATTCTGTTTTATTTCCACTCTGTGCTTATTTAACTATACTTCATTGGTTTGATTATTTTAGTGGTCACTCTAAATGGTTTGCAGATTTAAATTAATCACAATCTTCCTTCACATCCTACCATACCATTTCAGGTATAATGTAAGAACAGTGTATTTCCATTTCCCCCTCCATCTTTTGTGTTATTGTCAATAATTTTGTTTCTACATATATTATGAAACCTGTACTATGTTGTTCACCTTTTATATTTATCCACAAATTTACTATAATATTTCTAGCATTCTTTTTTTGAAAGGATCTTTTAAAGTCTAAAGAAGTTAACAAAACTGTCGGAAAAACATGGTTTCTTTTTTTTTTCTTTCCCTCCTTTTCCATTTCTCCTGAGAACGTGTTGTTTTCTTCCTCCCTGGCTAGTTTCCCTGCCTGTGAACTCCGTCAGCCTCACTAATTTGTGTGTGCTTTGTGGCTCATCCCATCTGTGGTTCAGTCGTGATCATCAACGATGCTGTTAGTCTCTGGGCTCCATAGCCCCACGCTTGGTGTTGCTGACACATCCTGGTGGTGCACGTTTGAGAAAACCTGCACATTCCGGCTCACGTCCCCTGCCTTCTGTGCTCCATGGGGAGAGGTGTGACCGGATCTGCAGGACTTGGGACTGCCACACTCCTGTTCCTTCTTGCTCTGTTGTTAAGTGATGCCCCTCCTCCTCCTTCCCCAGCACCAAGCCAAAGAGTCACCCAGTCCCAGGCCCCGACTCCCTCCCAGTTGCCTCATTCCTATGCACCAAGCCCACCTAACGGAGCTTCCCTTCCCCACCCACAAAGGAAAACAGATAGGCCACCCAGTGAGTTTAAGTTCCCACAAGGGGCTGTGCTCTAGCCACAAAGTCTTGTGGACTATTCCTTTAATTTTTATTTTTATTTTTTTATTTTAGGGTAAGAGTTTTGCTGGTTGGGGCGGGGTGGTGGCAACTAGATCACAGTAGATGGGACACTCTAGGATGGAGTAGGAAGGACTTGGACCCTGTGCTCCCGTATTACTCTCCCTCACTGGGTTTTGCATATAGTGAGCTCTCAGGGAGGACTGGCAGGTGGCATGAGCTGAAGTGGCGAGGCTGATCTCAGCAACAGACTGGCTTGGCACGGATCATTTATTGATTTGTTCGGTATCATCCAGGGAGCCCCCAGTATGTGCTAGGCTCTGCTCAATGCTCAGGTGAAGACGAATGTAGGCATACTCCCTACCCACACTGTGCTGTTCCTAGGCCATGAGACATGGCTCCTTAGACACAGTTCCTACCAGCTTGATAAGTGTTCTCATAGGAGAAGTGCACAGTGCTTTGGGAACTCAGAGGAATGGAGCCTCAAACCCTTTGTATGGTAATTAGGTCAAAGAGGGCTTCCTGGAGGAAATAGTACCTTAAACTGACTCTTTTGTGTGTATGTTTTAAGAGATAGGTTTTCTCTCTTGCCCAGGCTGGAGTGCAGTGGCGCCATTGTAGCTCACTTGCAGCTTCAAACACCTGGGCTCAATCGATCTTCCAGCCTCAACTTCCTAAGTAACTGGAATTACAGCTGTGTGCTACAGCACCTGGCTAATTTAAAAAATTTTTTTTGTAGAGACAGGGTCTTGCTGTGTTGCCCAGTCTGGTCTCAAATTCCTGACCTCAAGCCATCATCCTGCCTTGGCCTCCCAAAATGCTTGGATTGTAGGAATGAACCACTGTGCCCAGCCCTTTGTTGTATTTTTTTTATTTTATTGCATTTTAGGTTTTGGGGTACATGTGATGAACATGTAAGATTGTTGCATAGGTACACACATGGCAGTGTGGTTTGCTGCCTTCCATCCCCTCACCTGTATCTGTCATTTCTCCCCATGCTATCTCTTCCCTGTTGTATTTTTATTTTATTTTATTTTTATTTTTACCAGGATCACTTCCTATGTTGTATTTTTAAATAGAACCTCAACATTTGGAAAAGCCCCCAGCCTTTGTCCTTTACTTAAATGGTCATTCTATAATAAGATTTTGGAAAGAGGCCTTCCCAGCATAAAAACAACATGTTGCTTTTTCTTTAGGTAGGGCAGGATGGATCCTTTTTATCCTCTTGTTGAAGAAGATAAACTAAGGCATTATGAGTCTCAAGGGATTAGAAAGGATTTAACCTGGTAAAGAAGGCAGGAGAGTGGTCTAGGGAGAGGGAGTAGCTTGTGCAGTGTGGAGGGAGGACGTGTGTGTGTGCAGGCATGTGTGTTAAGTTCATTGGCAGTGATTGGGTGCCCTGCATCTAGTTGGATCTTTCAAGCTAATGAAGGTTATCCTGAGCCACAAGGCCAAGGCCAGTCATTAGGCTTTACATACTCACTGGAATGACTTTTTGGGGGTAGCCTTGCTATGAAAGCTGAGATGGGGCTGGCCTTTGGGGCATCTGTTATCCGACAGTGAGACGAGCTTTCTTTTTTTGTTGTTTTTGAGCTGGAGTCTCACTCTGTTGCCCAAACTAGAGTGCAGTGGCATGATCCCAAGATCGGCTCACTGCAACCTCTGCCTCCCAGGTTCAAGTGATTCTCCTGCCTCCACCTCCTGAGTAGCTGGGATTGCAGGCATGCACCACCACATCTAGCTAATTTTTGTATTTTTAGTAGAGGCAGGGTTTCTCCATGTTGACCAGGCTGGACTTGAACTCCTGACCTCAGGTGATCCACCCGCCTCAGCCTCCCAAAGTGCTGGGATTACAGGCATGAGCCATCACGCTTGGCCATGAGGTGAGCTTTGTCTGTGCAAAGTCTCTCTGTGGTCAGCTGGGGCTGGGACCATGGGTCAGTTCCGAAGGGCATTTCCATGAGGGTTTGGGGCCAGAGATTGTGTCCTGGGCCTGAGATTGTGTCCTGGACCCTCTGGCCCCAGTGATGAGCCACATGCTTATGTGGCAGGAAGGATCTGGTTCCTCTGATAACTTGCTTAGCCTGACCCCTCTTCTTCCTGGAGGAGGGCCGTCAGAGATGGGGCTGGCTTTGTCTTTGATTTTCAGAGGCAGATTCAGTGAAGATGGGAGTGGGCAGAGGAAGAGAGCCCATGGTCTTCCTGAGCGCTCTGAGAATTCCCAGAGCAGGCTGCACGCAACTTCCTGAGATTCTCCCAAGGCCAGACAGGGAGAACTTGTGTTCAGGAGAAGGGTACCATTATCATTTCCCAGACTGTTACTTATATAGGTCCCTTGGCCAGAGAAAGAAAGTACTTGGGCCCTGGCTCAGGGAACCCTGTGGCTCTGCCTGTCCTTGATCTGACTCCTGACCTTGTTGCCATCATCACGTGACCCCTGCCACAGACCTTCTTCCCTGTCCCATCTGGCTGTTCCATGGGAGGCATCCTGCACTCTTCCCTCTTTCTCCACATCCACTCAGTTTCCAGGTAACGCTGCGTTTACCTGGTTTCAGGAAGAGCATTGCAACTCTTCGTCTTCCTCCAGCGGCGCACTGCCTCCCTCCGATCTCCCCTGCCTGAGTGATCAAAAGTGCAAGCCCGATCCTGCCGTTCCGCTGCTGACCACCTTCCTTCCCTGGTTTGCCCTTGTAAGTCCAGATTCCCCAGTGGGCCCTGGGCCCTTGACTCCTCTTCCACCAAGCTGGAACTTGCGCTCTGAGCTCCAATCCCCTCTGTCTGGGCACTATCCCAGGCTGTTTTCCACCTCTGCCTGGAAAGCCCATCCTCTTTCCTCCTGGCCCACTGCCGCTTTCAGGGCCTTCTGCCCCTCATTTATGACAGTCTTCTGCTAGTCAGTGCTCCCCCGGGACAGGCTTTGTATCTTTGTCCCTCCCATGCCCAGCTTAGTGCCCATGCACAGTATGTGTTTGTGAATGTGATTGGAGCTATCACTAGTAAAGGTCAGGCTGTCCCAGTGAGAGCGTTGGAGGGAGGGTCTTGGAGGAGGCATGTGAGGCAGGTGCAGGTGTCTCTGCCTTGGATGCCCAAGCAAGACCACATCTATTTTGTGCCTCCTGAACTGTGGTGGTTTTGCTGGAGTGTGCTGCCCGGGTAAGTGCCCAGGCAGGTCCCATTCCAGAAATTTCGATCACTTGGGATTGAGGTGAAGATGAAGCTGCTTCAGCCCCAAGTGATCAGAATTGTCTTCAAGGGACCAAGCTGTGAGCTGAGAGGGGCATGGCGGTGGACTGTCAGGCCTGCCCAGGGCAGTGGTTTCATTCAGATTCCCAACCCCTTTGAATCATGACTATTGGGAGCTCTCTCCCCAGAGTAGCATAGTACGGACATGCATGGATGTGTGTGATTTCAGGTGGTCCACAGATCCCCGGGAGGGTCATCTCTGGATGCCAGATTCAGACTTCTGATGTAAGTTTAGCTCCCTTTGGGGCTCTCTTCCTCCCTTTCCCTTTGAAAGGGAAGAGAAGAGAATGTGGAATACTTTTGCCCCAGGGATGGGGAGCTAAACTGAGCCAGCAGGAAGAGGGTGGATTGTGGGGCCAGGTGCAGACCACCCTGGGTGGGTGGGCACTGTGATGCCTGACACTCAGGGCCTCTGGAGTCAGTCCTGGATGGGTCAGTGTTGATGCTCCAGTGGCTGAACGATCTGGCGGAGTTAGGAGGTGGAGACCTTGGAAGGGCCTCCCGGACTCCTTTCTCAGCACTCGCATTGGGGAACGCTGTGGGGCTGCGATGCTGGCCTTTGGACTGGGCTCTGGGGAGGATCAGCAGTGCCCTTCTTTCCGTTGGCTTGTGCACTGAGCTTCCCACACCACAAGTGCAGGGGCCTCCAGATGCATCTGCTTGGTGACCCGTTGAACTTGGGAATGGCTTCAAAGCCAGGGAGAAAGAGCACTGTTTTGGTTGGGGCCTGCAAAGCCTCTCTGCTTTTTAGCCCAGTTCTTGTTTACAGTCTGATGGCCTGGTCCCGGTGTCCCAACAAATGACTCTGCAGGCACTGTGGAAAGGTCAGGCTGCCTAACTGACACCTGTCAGAGCACCTTCTCTGCAGTTGCTCGTGGCTTGCAGTGCTGCGCATGCATCTGCTCTGGTGGGGCCATCAGGGATGTCAGCTTTGTGGGTGGGACAGCAACTGTCCCCCGTCTGTCACCTGTCACCTGGTGAGATAGGCACTAATGATACGTGTGGCTGTGTGCTTGTGATGTGCCAGGCCTGCTTTACGATTATCTTATTTGTTCCTCTAAATAGCTTGAGTGAGGCTTGGGAATCTCGCAATCCCATTATGTAAGGGGCGGCTATTATACCGGTTCTATAGATGAGGGAACTGAGCTCAGTGTTGTTGTGCCAGCAAGTGGCAGAGCTGGGACTTGAAACCATGTAGTTCAGCTACAAAATCTGTGCTACATTTTTGTTGCATACTCACTCACCTGCGTGGAGAGGCAGGTAATGTGAATGGATGAAGTGGGCAAAGGAAAGGGAGCTAGATTTCTTTTTTATTTTATTTATTTATTTATTTGACATTGATGAGACTCAAAGTTCTGCTGAAATGGAGCAAGATTTCATGCTGCTTCCAAAGAAGGTGTCAAGTAGACCGGTGTTGCTAGCTAGCTCTTCTGACTGTTCCTGGGAAGCCAGAAATCCTGGCTTTCATGTGAAATCTCTCAATGTATTCAGATTAGCTCAGATTTTTTATTTTATTTCATTTTATTTTATTTATTTTTGAGGCAGAGTCTCTCTCTGGCACCCAGGCTAGAGTGCACTGGTGTGATCTCAGGTCACTGCAACCTCTGCCTCCTGGGTTCAAGCGATTCTCCTGCCTCAGCCTTCCAAGTAGCTGGGATTACAGGTGCCTGCTACCATGCCTGGCTAATTTTTTTTTGTATTTTTAGTAGAGATGAGGTTTCACTACATTGGCCAGCTTGGTTTCGAACTCCTGACCTCAGGTGATCCATCAGCCTTAGCCTCCCAAAGTGCTGGGATTACAGGCATGAGTCACCACGCCTGGTAGAAACTTCCACCATTAAAAAAGGAGAAACAAGGCCGGGCGCGGTGGCTCAAGCCTGTAATCCCAGCACTTTGGGAGGCCGAGGCGGGTGGATCACGAGGTCGAGAGATCGAGACCATCCTGGTCAACATGGTGAAACCCCGTCTCTACTAAAAATACAAAAAACTAGCTGGGCGTGGTGGCCCATGCCTGTAATCCCAGCTACTCAGGAGGCTGAGGCAGGAGAATTGCCTGAGCCCAGGAGGCGGAGGTTGCGGTGAGCCGAGATCGCGCCATTGTACTCCAGCCTGGGTAACAAGAGCGAAATTCTGTCTGAAAAAAAAAAAAAAAAAGAAGAAGGAGAAACAAGTGGCACCAAGAAGGGCAGTAGTGGGACAGGCACTTGCTCAGCTCCCTGGCTTTTTTGGTGACCATTTCCTGTCTAGACATAAAGATGGACAGGAGGGGAAGGAGGAGCCCTACCTGATAATTTGGTTCCCATCAGAGGGTCCCTAGTAGACCATGAAGCTCCCTGTGTTGCAGTATAGTTGTTAGGGGGCAGAAGCCCAGGATTTCCTGTCCTGGGAAGTTTAGCCTAGGAGCGTCCAAGGGCAGCTGTACCCCCCATACATAGCCAGGCACAGAGAAGGCACTGCGTAAAGGAGGAATGAATGATGGCACCTCACAGCAAGAGAGCAGTCTCTGCAGACACTGCAGAACCTAGCGTCCGCTGGCGCTAGTGATGTCAGTGGTCTACCTGAACAGTCACCAGGTGTCCCCTCAGAGTATCGTTTCTATTAGAAGACATTCTCCACAGCTCAAAACCCAATTTCCAAAAGCCTTCTGGAATGCTCCATGTGTGTACATGGGGATTTTCTGTGTGATGTTTCTGGGCGTTGCGGCCATGTGCCGCGGTCGGCTCTGCTGGGCTGGATTTGTGGAGCCCCAGAGTGTCTCCTGCAATAAAATCCAAACCAGGGGTAAGGTATGTACCCCCTCCGCCATCAATCCCTGGCATAGCCAGCCAGGCACAGTGGAGGCGGGCCAGGCCAGCCAAGCCTGGTGGGAGCCCTGGAACCCTCTCTGCTGCATAACCACCTCCGTTCGGTTTACCCATGAAGCTTGGCATGTCTGCCTGACCTGCTTCCTCAGCTTTGGGGTTGGTGGGCTTCTTGCAGACCAACTACACGGTCTCATTTGAGTTCTGTTCGCACCCTCTCCCTCTCCCCTGCACCTTGGTATCCCTACACGTGAGCTTTGCCAGCCAGGCTGAAAGCGCAGACGTCTCCCTGCGTGCTTTTTGTTTCAGGAAAATAGCTTCTCTCCTCTTTTTCTATTGCGGTTTCCCAGTGTGACTCTGCAGCCTCCATCTGCTTCCTCTCTGTCCAGGAAGAGGCAGATTTCCCCATGTGGAGAGTTGGCGAGGCTCCGGGCCTCCGGAGAAATTGGCCTTGCCCTCTTCATGACAGTGGCTGGAGGCATTCCTCCTTTGTAGCTCTGTGATGCCTTCCCACCAGGGCCCTGCTGCCTGCCATTGTGCTTGGGGTGCCTACAAAGCTCAGTGGAGTCGGGGAACTGAGACAAGACTTGGAGCTTCTGTGCATGAGATGGGCCCTCCTGAGACCACTCCTTATTCAGGAGGTGCCAACTGTCTGTGGTGACACCAGCTGTCAAGGGGTCCCAGCATTTCCCAGAGCCCTGAAATCAGCAGATGGCTTCCATAGCTCCTGAGCCCACGAAGACCCAGGGCAGGATGATGGAGACGCTTCCAGGGAGACAAAAGGGTCACTGAGGGTCAACTTGGGGAGCACTCTGGGGACAGCTGGCCTGACTCCCCTCCCTTCGCTTCCCCCACTTCTCAGAGCTCGTGACCATCTATGATAGTGGTTTCAAATGGTACGCTGCCAGGACATAGCCTTCAGATGACACCGAGGGTGTGTCTGGCATTCTGTGCACTTTTTAGCCCTTTCTCTCACTCAAGTAGATGCGTTGGAACACATGTGGGTGGGGCTGATGATCATGGAGTCATCTTGAACCCACTTCAGTTTATTTTCTCAAAAGTAAAAGCAATGGCCAGCAGGAGTTTGAGACCAGCCTGGCCAACATGGTGAAACCCGATCTCTACTAAAAATGCAAAAATTAGCGTATTGGCACATGCTTGTAGTTCCAGCTACTTGGGAGGCCAAGGAACAAGAATTACTTGAACCCCAGTGGCAGAGATTGCAGTGAATCATAATCATGCCACTGTACCCCAGCCTGGGCACCAGAAGCAAGAGTCTGTCTCAATAAATAAATAAATACCTAAGCAGTGATCAGGCACAGTGGCTCATGCTTATAATCCCAGCACTTTGAGAGGCTGAGGCAGGAGGATCACTTTGAGCCCGGGAGTTTGAGGCTACAGTGAGCTACGATCACGCCACTGCACTCCAGCCTGGGTGATAGAGTGAGACCTTGTCTCAAATAAATAAGTAAATAAATAAATAAAAATTAGAAAATTAAAAGATCAGCTGGGCATGGTGGCACACACCTATAGTTCCAGCTATTCAGGAGGCTGAGGTGGGAGGATAGCTTGAGTCCGGGAGGTCAAGGCTGCAGTGAGCTGTGATTGTGCCACTGTACGCTAGCCTCCAGGCTGGGTGACAGAGACCCTGTCTCAAAAAAAAAAAAAAAAAAAAAATCAGTTGCAAATGTCCATACCTTACGATGATTAGCCAAAGACTGGTGGCACACCTCATGGCTGATTGATTACACATCAAGGGTTAAGAGCCAGTGGTAGAGGACAGCTCTATGCTCAGGCTTGTGTTTCTCCAGCATGCTGTGCCCTCTGCAGCCCTCTTGTGCCCAGACACAGAGTAGGTAAAAACCGCAGTACAGAGGGCAAGACATGGAACTACCTACTTTTTTGCTCTGTAGAAAAAAATACTTGGGTCTGGGCGTGGTGGTGCATATCGGTAATCCCAGCACTTTGGGAAGCCAAGGTGGGCAGATCACAAGATCAAGAGATTGAGACCATCCTGGCCAACATGATGAAACCCCAGCTCTACTAAAAATGCAAAAATTAGCCAGGTGTGATGGCGCACATCTATAGTCCCAGCTACTTGGGAGGCTGAGGCAGGAGAATCGCTTGAACTTGGGAGGTAGAGGTTACAGTGAGCCGAGATTGAGCCACTGCCCTCCAGCCTGGCGACAGAGCGAGACTCCGTCTCAAAAAATAAAAAGTGCTTGGGTGAGACATGTGACTGTCCATTGAAGGAACATCGAGGCTGACTGTATGTTGGAAAATCTAGGCTGGCTGTCTTGCTGTCTGTCCCCTCTTGGCTGGTTTGTTGCCTATAGTGGAGTCCCTGTCTGCCTGTGTGTCTCCTAATGATTCTGATGTCATCTCTGTGAGGTCAGAGATTGGTTCCTGGGTCAGGCCCATCTTGCATCCTGGGGCTCACATGGGACCATCAGCAGTGCAGCACAGGGGGAAAACACTTGTGCGCATTGACCTTGCACGTCCACAAATTAGACCAGAACATGGAGTGCTCCAGCCTTCTCTGAATTCTTGAGCTGCCTGTACCACCACTAGGAGCTCCTCCGTGGTTCAGGACCCCTCCTGAGGCCAAGGGTGAGGAGGAGGCAGAAGGGAAAGAGAACAGGAGCCCTGGAGTGTGGAGTCATGGAGCAGGACCCAGCAGCCTGCCTTTTTGGAGTCCTATGAAGGCTCTGGGGGTGTGTGTCGTGGGAATGGAGAGTGGTGACCAGCAGAAGGAGGGACAGCTGCTGAAAGTGATCATTCCTCTCCTTATGGGGTGTCCTGGGAAGAACATGGGTGAGCTCTGCAGTCAGGCAGTGCTGTCCTTGTGGGGCCTCATGAGACAGCTCTGGGCATCTGCATTCTAATCCCTGGCAACAAATGGGGCTGCAAGGCCGGGCTCCCGGTAGATGCTCAGGAAGGGTGGTTCCACTCCTTACCCCCTCCTGAGCTGCTCTCTGGCCTTGCAGCCCCATCCTTGAATCCCTGCTTGATACTGCTGGGCTCACAGCTTCCGTGGCAGGAGCAGAGGCTGCTGTCTCCTGGGTTCCTCTGGGAGCTGCTGTGAAACTTGGGCAGTTCCTTCTATTGTCGTGATTCTGGGTTCAAAGCCACAGGCCTCTCAGACAGCTGTGACTTCCCGGCAGCAGTAGGGATGGGGTGGGGGTGGAGGCGCTGGGGCCCTGCAGCTTCCCCGCTTGCCTCTGTCCTTGCTAGGCAGTGAGTTGGAGGCGCCTGGGCTCAGCTGATGTTCTCCAAGGAGGACTTGGAATGAACCCGAGACACAGAGGGTGAGGTCAGTGGTTTGCTCAGCAAGAAGGCCGAGTTAGTGACAACCTGTCACAGCTCCCAGGATCCCTGGCTGCAGTCCCTGGCTTCGACTCCTCCCCCTGCCAGCCTTAAGGGAGATGAAAATCAGTGATGTGGATCTATTGACTAAGTGTCTCCTGTGTGTCATAGTGGGAGGCTCACGTTTATTTTATCCCAGCTGCCATGATGGCTTTCACATACTTTTTCATCCATTACTCACTATGTGTGTTATGAGGTGTCTGAGTAAACTAAAGCCCAGATCTAGTCACTGGTCATGAAGGCTGGTGAGTGGCAGATTTGAACCCATCCTCCTCACCTTAGATGGCCCATTCCTTCCACTCTACCATGCTGCCATGCAGGTGGGATGCCAGGAGGGTGTCCAAAGAACTGTGCGACGGTCCCGGCTCCCAGCGACACCAGACCAGCCAAATCTGTGACATGGGCAGGGGTGGCTTTATGTGTCAAAGTGGGGGCTTTGTGGTGCTGCTTAAAATTGTTTGCCAAAGTCCCCAAGAGCATGTGCAAAACGTCCTCTTGCCTTTTTTTCTTTTCTTTTTTTGAGACAGTCTTGCTCTGTCACCCAGGCTGGTATGTAGTGGCTTAATCTCGGTTCACTGCAACCTCTGCCTCCTATGTGTAAGCAATTCTCCTGCCTCAGCCTTCCAAGAGTCTGGGATTACAGGCATGCACCACCATGCTGGGCCAAGTATTGTATTTTTAGTAGAGATGGGGTTTCTCCGTGTTGGCCAGGCTGGTTTCGAACTCCTGGCCTCAAGCAATCCCCCTACCTCGGCCTCCCAAAGTGCTGGGATTACAGGCAGAAGCCTCCGTGCAGGCCTTGAAGCCTCTCTTTTTATCTTACAATTTCACTTGCATTTTGCATTTCACTCTGTAATGTAGCCTTGTTTGTTTGTTTGTTTGTTTTTTGAGACGGAGTTTCGCTCTTGTTGCCCAGGCTGGAGTGCAATGGCGCGATCTCGGCTCACCGCAACCTCCGCCTCCTGGGTTCAGGCAATTCTCCTGCCTCAGCCTCCTGAGTAGCTGGGATTACAGGCACACGCCACCATGCCCAGCTAATTTTTAGTATTTTTAGTAGAGACGGGGTTTCACCATGTTGACCAGGATGGTCTCGATCTCTTGACCTCGTGATCCACCCGCCTCGGCCTCCCAAAGTGCTGGGATTACAGGCTTGAGCCACCGCGCCCGGCCACCTTGTTTGTTTTAAGACGATGAATTTACATTTCTTGACCCTGAGTACATTTGATCCTCACTGTGTTCCGAGTTTGTCCTGACGTGGTTTCCTGTACCCCTGGCTTCCGTCTGTCCCCTGGGGGTATGGATATCCTTGTGTGAGAGGCTCAAACTAGGTGAAAGAGGATAGAGGTAGTGGTGGGGCACATTCAGTATTGTGAAGAAAGGCACACTGGCAAAAAGGGAAGGGGGAGCCCAGTTTGGCTGGAGATGTGGATTGCAGTGAGGCCAAGGAGGCAGTGAAGGTCAGTTTGGGGCCATCTTCTGAGAGGGTCAAGGATAGAATGCCATCCCCAGGAGTTCTGACCTTGTTTTATAGGCAGAGAGGGCATCAGTGGGTGAGTATTGTAACTCTGCTCCTTGCTCTGCACACATTCTTTGAAGGCCCTCTAAGAGGTCTGTGAGGGCCGGGCACAGTGGCTCATGCTTGTAACTTTGGAATGCTGAGGTGGGTGGATGACTTGAGGTCAGGAGTCCGAGACCAGCCTGGTCAGCAATGTGAAACCTCGACTCTACTAAGAAACTGCAAAAATTAGCCAGATGTGGTGTGTACCTGTAGTCCCAGCATTGGGAGGCAAGAAGATCGTTTGAACCTGGCAGGTAGAGGCTGCAGTGAGCCGAGATTGTGCCACTGTACTCCAGCCAGGAAGACAGAGCAAGATTCCATTTCAAAAACAAAAAAGAGGCCTATGAGGGTATCCATGCTCTGGAGGTTCAGGAGTGTGGGGAAGTTCTTACCCACAGAGGGCCTGCAGTGAAGAGAGAGGCCAGAGTGAAGTGTGAGGCATGCATCAAAAAGGCTGGGAGCCAAGTTCAGACTGGTGGTGTCTGCAGGAAGGGTTAGATTGGGAAAACTGGGTAAGGGGCTGCAGTCAGGTTCAGGAAGGCACTGAGCATGGATTCGGACGCTTGTCCAAGTGGCTGGCTGTGTGTGATGAAAAGAAAGGGAGGCAAGTGATGACAGGGAGAGGCCCTGAGAAGGAAGACTTGATGTGACTTGGTGACCAGCTAAATGTGGGACCTATTAAAGGGACTTAGTAAAGAGAACTGGGGAAGTTAGCCAAGTGAGAGCTGACTTGAAGGAAATGACTTTGCCCCCTGAAAAAAGGGAAGGCACCGGTTGGTTCCATGGTTGTCTCGGGCTGTTAGAGAGAACCTGACCAGCAAAGACTGGGTTTTGAAATGCTGTGAAATCCACAAACATCGCAAAACAAACTGCAGCTCATCTCAGGAACAGGCAAACTTTTGAACTTTTTGTTCGGGTCTCTGTGGGACGATGACTCATTCTGAGCCCCTCCTAACCTCTGCTGGTGATTAGCAGGGGTGAGAGGGCCAAGGAGCTGTCCTGCTCTGCAACAGATCAGCTTGCCTGGAAGAGCCTAGATTGCGGAATAGACTAGAGTAGATTTGGAACAGCTAAGAACCTTTCCAGTTCATGAGTCTCCTGGGTTTGAGGCTGACTGTCTTTTTGTATGTGAATCTGGGTTTTACCCATTGAAGGAACTGAGTTGGGTCTGGAATGGGGCCATAGACTTGACCTTAAAAGGTCTAGTGTCTCTGGGTGACCTAAAGAGGTGGATGACATCTGACCAATGAAATGTGTTCACAATGTTCTGGGACCTCTGGAAGAGGGAGGGGCCCAGTGATTCTGGACAGGAGAGATGAGTTATTTACAATATAAAAGAGACTCTGGGGCCGGGCACAGTGGCTCACATCTGTAATCTCAGCACTTTGGAAGGCCCAGGCAGGAGGATGGCTTGAGGCCAGGAGTTCAAGACCAGCCTGGGCAACATAACGAGACCCTGTCTCTACAAAAAGAAAATGCAAAAAGCCGAGTATGGTGGCGTGTGCTTATAATCCTAGCTACTCAGGAGGCTGAGGCAGGAAGATCCCTTGAGACCAGGGATTCTAGGCTGCAGTGAGCTATGATCAAGCCTCATCTCAAAAAAAAAAAAAAAAAAAAAAAATGTGGTGTTCGGCCAGCCTGGCCTGAACTCCTGTGCCTGTAGCCCAAGGCAGATGCATAGACGTGCTCAGAGTCAACCTGGGCAGCTTCCTCGTTGTCTCACCTGCTGTTGCTTAAGCTCCTGGAGCTCAATTTGATGGGGAAGTGGCGGCAGCCAGGAGCCTGATGGGTGGGCCCTGTGTGGGTGCCTGGCGCAGATGGGCCTGGCACAGTTGGGCTTCTGGCCGGAGCTCAGGGTGACTTCTGGAGTTGCCTAGCAGCCTTTATTCTCTCGGCTCTCCAGTTACCTGTGCCCTGTGACCTTGGGCACAAGCCAGGCAGCTAATAAAGCCAGCCTGCCTGCACACTCATGTTGTGTCAGCCTCTGTGAGGAAGAGCTCGTCAGCAGACAGGAAGCCACCCTCCTGTGCTGGGCATGTAGGAAGTCCAGGGAAGAACCACCTTATCCAAATGGCCACCCCCCTCCTCCTCTGGCGTCTGACTGGAAAACTCTCCCCTTGTCTTCTCCCCTGGTTTCCTGTGTGTCACCCCCCAGCCCACACTTCCTTCAGGGCCCTGAGGGTAAAATGCAGTTCCTGTTGAGTGAGGCATGAGTCAGCGGAGGAGAATTGGTGGCTGAGTCTTTGTAACCTCCAGGCATGGCTATTAAATATTTAAATGACACTATGGTATTGATCGTTTCTCATCCATCCTCTTAGGAGCGCAGTTCCTGTCTGGGATTCAGATAATAGCAGAATCTTGGATTTAGACTAACTCGGAAGAGCTCAAAGGTGCTATATAAATCTCACCCATAATCATATTATCTCCTCCTGAGAGTGTGCTACTAGGAATGGGGACAAATTGGGTTCTGCCCATTTTCTTGATAGAGAAGACATCCAGAGAGATGACAGGATCCACTGATGGGCCCTCACTGATCCGCAGGCCTGGGATCAGGGCGTCCCTGCTCCCCTCCTCCACACTGGCTGTTTCCTCTGCTCACTGCTGCTTCCCCATCCTCCTCCTCTTCACAGCCCCTCTGTCATTCAGCCATTTATTCTAGCTGTTGGGGACATGGCATCGAACAAGACAGACAAGGCCCCCTGCTCTCCGGAGCTTAATTCTTGGAGAGGAGACAGTTGACAAGAACCCAAATTGGCAGGGAAGGCCCTTCAAGGAGATTGAGTTCCTACTTAGTGTCCAGGCCCTAGGTCCCTGGGCTGGGGGTGGGTGGGGCAGAGCGGATCTGGCCTAATTGTGGATTGGTCCTTACTGAAGAAGGACGGTTATCAGGATAAATATACCCAGCTCCCCATTCCTGGGAACTTACTCACCGAGTGAAAGCACCCCGCTGCGGATTAGATTACCTCTGCTCTAACTGCTCAAGTGCTCCAGGCTGGGGGAGGGAGGAGGACTTGGGGCCAGCGGAGCGGGGAGCGGGGAGTGGGGAGTGGGGAGACCCGCCTTCCCGTTCTGTTCCCCTTCCTAATCTGGAAGAGTCTCACCAGAGGGGCTGAGATGAGACCATCCCTGAGCTGGTCCTGGTGTTTACATAGCTCCTTCCTTGGAAGGGCCAAGCCCCGCTTACTGCTTATAGCCCT
Organism: Saimiri boliviensis; assembly: GCF_048565385.1. Lineage (NCBI taxonomy): Eukaryota > Metazoa > Chordata > Mammalia > Primates > Cebidae > Saimiri > Saimiri boliviensis. The sequence goes on from NC_133455.1 coordinate 12,738,007, forward strand.
GAGCATGGGAAGCTGTGAGGAGGCCTGGCAGCTTCTCTGACACTTGAAGCTACCAATGCTGCCCAGGTGGTCAGCAGGGGGCTGGGAACCCTTGTCCAGAGTTGAGGACCCAACAGGATACACAGGCCAGGAGGCTAGGTTTGTGTGGGGACTTGTCTCTCTGGGAGTCGGGTATCCTATGGGATGGCAGGGATGGACAGCTGGCCCAGGGATTCCAGGAAGGCTCCTGTGCTATGGCATCCCTTGCAGCTGGTGCTGGAGCTTTCAGGGCAGTGTTTGCTACTCCTTCCCTGGGCTTGTCAGCTCCTAAGGAAGCTGCACTGGCCACTCACTGCCTGGGGCGACAAAATCTGAGTGAAACTGGCCTGCAGAAGAAGGCGGGTTAGCGGCTGGAAAAGACTTTGTTCTAACTGTGGGCCTCTCCCAGGCCAGGCCTCGAGAATGCAAGGCGCCCCCCACCCCCAGGGCCACAGGACCCCTACCTCTTTAAGTTCTGCCTGGGGCTGCTGGTGGAGGAGTCCCCAGTGGCAGAGGTGGGCAGGAGCTGAGGGGCCTTGGCACTGGGGCTGGTGTGGCAGGGCAGCCTGTAAACTCCAGGAAAGGATGGGAAAGCTGGCTCCATGCCCACATTTACCTGCTTCCTGCTGATCCGGGGCTAGATGGCAGCACCCTTTGCCCTCAGGGATTGGATAGGATGGGGAGGTGATTTCTTTCCCCTCCTGGGGCTCAACCTCTTTCTGGGAAGAAGCTTGTGTCTACTTAGCAACTCCTCTTTCCTGTGTGCTCTATTCACACAGCACTTTATTCCAAGTCAGCATTTTATATCTATTTTTCTCATGTAGTCCCAATCCTGTGAGTGTAATGGTGGAATTCCTATTGGACAGACAAGGAAACTGAGGCACAAGAGCAGTTAAGCAGCCAATCCGAGCAGTTCAGCCATTGAGCAGAGTCCAGGTGACTCAGGATTCGCCTTACAAGTTTGTAACATTGAAAGTCCTCAGAGCCTGGGAAGAGAGAATGGAATCGCTCTGGGTCCTCCCTCCCCTTCAGAGAGATAGACCTTTATCTCAGCTCTCTTGGCACCTTTCCAGCTTCAGGCCTCTGGTCTTGATAGTCTTTATCACACACTAAGAAGGGGCAGGGGCTTGGGTAGGAGGAAGAAGCCTGGCTTGTTTCTGTGCTGCGGTTGGGGGTGGGGGCGCAAGGGTTTAATTGATCCTCTTTAATCTGGTATTGAGTGCCATGTGTCAGTGGATCAACCTGGGTCCCCAGAGCCAGGGTCTGAGGGACATCCCCTCATTGTAGTACAAGGGGACCCAGGTTTCCTTCCACCCCGAGCCCCTGGGTGGGTACAGGAATGTGAGGGGCACAGCTGCAGCACTTGCCCTGGAATGCAGGCGAACCGGCCTCAGCCTCTTGGTCCCCTCCTCCTTGGAGCAGTGGGCCGAGGGTGTCTGCACCTTAACATTGCAGCGGCTCCCACCAGTCCTAGGATTACACTCAGTTGGTTGCTGGGGCCCGGGAAGGTGCCTGCCCACCCACCTGCCGCAGGGTGGCCTCCCAGCCCAAAGCTGCAGCTGCTCCACGCTGTTGCTCCAACCAGGCGCAGCCGTAGGTAGGGTGGGGACGGGGCGCACGCAGCGCTGTATTTGCACAGGGCCCGTGCCCCTCTGGTTCTCCAGAGCCCTGCGTGCCACCCTTGGGGTGCACCTTCAAGTGATAGTGTGTACCCAGACCACCCGCGTTCCTCCTAGTAGCTTGCTGTGTTCCTCCACCTCAGCCTTGTTCTCTCAAGATTGAAACTTCCCCACCGCACCCAGGGCCAGGGGCTCCCCGGTCTTCTCCAGCTAGAAAATTCCAAGATTGCACGAGGTGATCTTTGGTTACTCCCAGTGGCAGGAAGCCGATGAGCCAATGGTGCCCTCTGGTGGGCAGCAGCAGACAGTCTGCACCCCTTCCTCGCCAGGGCTGAGCCAGGACATTGCTCCGTGGCCTTTGCCCAGGGCTTGCTGGGGACTTTGCACCTAGCCCGCCCACAGCCTCAAGACAGCTTGCCCTACCTCCTCATGTTGCATACTTTCGCTGGCCCAGAGAGACAGAAAACCTGCAGAATTCAGGGTGGGTTTCCTCCGAAAAGCAGATGGGAAGCCCCAGAGAGAGCTTCCTCCTGCAGGGTGGCTTGGGTTTGGAGGGACTCAGGCCTGGACCCGGAAACTTAGTAGAGTAATGCCAGGAAGTTGAGGCCTTTCTTAGCTTGAATGATGGCTCCCGACTACTTCCAAGCAGAATATCTGGAACCTGTCCTCCAGCATGTGGGAAGGGAGGGTGTATTCCTGGTCTCGAATGGTTTCATTGAGTACCATTTTCTCTGAAGAGTGGGTAGCCTGACACCTTCCTTGGGGTATGAGTAGAGGGAATATTTACAGCAGAGGGGAAAGGCTGGAGCTGGACACTGGGGGAACCCGCTGGGGTGGGGCCGCGCCTTCAAGTGGACTCCTGTGTGCAGTGTCTGCTGGCTCTGCTCACGCCATCAGGGGCGTTTGCTGAGCTTGCAAGGGGACTTTGGCCCTTAACCATTTGCAGCAAATGGGGAAGTCTCAGGTATTTGCACCCATTGGAAATAAAAGTGAAGCTAGGAGTCTACTGTTGACTCGCCTCCTATATTTCTGGTTCTCTTTGTTGAGGTGTTTGTGGGGGATTTGGAGACACCAGCCCTTACCCCTCTTGCCTAGTCCTTGCCTGGTAAGGATGAAGGGTGGAGAGGGAGGAGGAAGCCGTACCAGAGACCCTGTGGCTGGTGGACGGACTTGCTGGGGTTTTTCTCTGTCCCTTAAATAGATAAAACTTTGGAGAGAACTGAATCATGATGTGCCTTCTCCCTGACATCTGCACTCTATTTTTTTTTTAAGACAGGGTCTCACTTTGTCACCCTGGCTGGAGTGCAGTGGTGCAATTGTAGTTCACTGTAGGCTTAACCTCCTGGGCTCAAGCGATCCTCCTGCCTCAGCCTCCTCAGTAACTGGGACTACAGGCATGTATCACCACACTCAGCTAATTTTTACATATTTTTTTTAAGAGATGGGGTCTCACTATGTTGCCCAGGATGATCTCCAACTCCTGCTCTCAAGTGATCCTCCCACCTCAGCCTCCTGAGTAGCTGGGACTATAGGCATGTGCCACCACACCCAGCTAATTTTTAATTTTTTTTTTTTTTTAAGACAGAGTCTCATTCTGTCACCCAGGCTGGAGTGCAATGGCACAATCTTGGCTCACTACAACCTCTGCCTCTTGGGTTCAGGTGATTCTCCTGCCTCAGCCTCCCAAGTAGCTGGGACTACAGGCACCCACCACCATTCTTGGCTAATTTTTTGTATTTTTTAGTAGAGATGGGGTTTCACTATGTTGGCCAGACTGGTCTTGAACTCCTGACCTTGTGATCTGCCCACCTCAGCCTCCCAAAGTGTTGGGATTACAGGCATGAGCCACCATGCCCAGCTTGATTTTTAAATTTTTTGTAGAGATGGGATCTCACTATATTGCCTAGGCTGGGACATGATACACTTTGGTTTTTATTTTTGTTTTTGAGATTTAATTTTACTCTTGTTGCCCAGGCTGGAGTCCAATGACTCGATCTCGGCTCACTGCAACCTCTACCTCCTGGGTTCAAGCGATTCTCCTGCCTCAGCTTCCTGAATAACTGGGATTACAGGCATGCGCCACCACACCTGGCTGATTTTTATATTTTTAGTAGAGATGGGGTTTCACCATGTTGGTCAGGCTGGTCTCCAACTCCTGACCTTGTGATCCACCCACCTTGGCCTCCCAAAGTGCTGGGATTACAGGCATGAGCCACCGCACCTGGCCCTAATTTTGTATTTTTAGTAGAGACAGGGTTTCTCCATGTTGGTCAGGCTGGTCTTTAACTCCTGACCTCAGGTGATCCGCCCGCCCTGGTCTCCCAAAGTGCTGGGATTACCGGTGTGAGCCACTACTACACCTGGCTAGCAACACTTTAAATGTTATTTTATTACTTTTCTTTTCAAGGTTGTTCTTTTCATATTTTGCCCAGATTCTACCTAGAAAAGACATATAAGACTTAGGAGATGTCGGTACTTTGCATCCTACCTACACTGCTCTACCTGGAGGAAGACATTTTCTGGATTTTACAAAGCAAATCAAATCTGATGTTTGTAGCTTCCAATGGGCTACAGAGCTTCCTCCTTCAGGGTCACGTGGGTCTGGAGAGCCTGATATTTACAGCTTTCAATGTACTTGTAACAGTTTTGTTTTGTTGAGATGGAGTCTTGCTCTGTTGCCCAGGCTGGAGTGCAGTGACACAGTCTTGGCTCACTGTAACCTCCACCTCCCAGTTTCAAGCAATTCTTCTGCCTCAGCCTCTGGAGTAGCTGGGACTACAGGCACGTGCCACCACACCTGGCTAATTTTTGTATTTTTAGTAGAGATGGGGTTTCACCATATTAGCCAGGCTGATCTCGAACTCATGACCTCGTGCCCCACCTGCCTCGGCCTCCCAAAGTGCTGGGATTACAGGCCTGAGCCACCTTTGCCCAGCCCCTCTGCTAGCCCTTATAAACCTCATACCAGTACTTTGAGGTCAGAATTATTCAAGAGCTTACTGAGAAAACAGGCCCCAAAACGCTAAGTGATTCGCCATGTGGCATGAATAGTAAAGAGGAGAGCTGGCGTTTGAACTCAGGTCTGGCTCGACCTCAGCATGAGTGATCTTTTGTCTCTGTGCCCCAGGACTGCAACCTGTCACCAACACTCCACCAACCTATGGATCTGTGCTCAAAAGAGTCCTTTCACATCATAAACCAGAATCCAATCCATAAACCAAAAGCCCGGGCTTAGAATCACATTGTGTGGAGCCGGAGTTTGGTGGAGTCCCTGATTCAAAATGTTTGACGAGGAAGCCTGTTTGTCTTCTGTTGGGTGTTTGGAGCCCAAGACACCTGAGTTCAGAGTCCAGCATTGTCACTTGAGTCAGCGTTGGCAGTGTGGGGATGTGACTCTGCTTCTGAACCGCAGTTTCGCCATCCATGCTAGTGGCATTGTGAAGAGGAAGGCAGGTAACACGGGTGAAGCTCCCGGCTCCAGTGGGCCTTCAAGGATGGCAGCCACTCCTGCCTCCTACTGGGGCTGCACTCACTGCCTGTTTTGGGGAGCCCTGTGGGGTTTTTTAGCTGGCCCTGCCCGTGGTGGAGAAAGAGGGACCCACCCATCGCTGATTGGGCCCAGAGGAAATGAGGACACTGTGAGAAGCCAAGACAGCAGATGTGGCCCTGGAGAGGCCGTGGGGATTGGCCTGGACATTGGTTCCTTTTCTGCTGTTACCTAGATATCTACCAACTCCAGTTCCGGTTTGCTAAAGACAGGAAGCCAGACCTCCTCCATGGGACCCGGAGTGGGGGGTGGGGGCAGCTGTAGGACTTAACCTTCTTCGGAGGTCAGGAGACCAGAGCTGGGGTCCTGGGCCTTGGAACAGACTCTCTGTCTGTCTGGGCAGGAGCCAGGAGCCTGGGGTAGGTGTGCCTAGCCTTGAGGGTAGATCAAGACAGGCAGCTGGGAGAAGGTGTGGCCCCATCGGGCCTTGCTTCTCTTCCCTCCTCTGAATACAGGTTGAGGGGCTGGGAGCAAGGCCAGAAGGAAGGATCAGACTGGCAAGCCTCACAGCTTGGGCCTCCAACATTCAGGAAGTTGAACACTTTAAGTACGGTGTCATCTGGTAGTCATAGTGGCTTCTTACAGGCCAGGGTTTTTGGGGTTTGGGGCTTCTAAGGAGTCAGACAATCGTGCCACTTACTACCTTTGTTATTCAGAGCAAACACCTCTGCCTCTCCAAGCCTACTTTCCTCATCCATGCAGGGAGAATCAGCATTCCAGCCTCACGGGGTATTAGGGGGATTAATGGAGACTGTGTACACACTGCTAGAATGCCTAGCAGTGTGCCTGGTACTAATAAGTGGCAATAAACGCAGCCATTGCTTTTTAGATGTTTATTATCCCAAGGACTAGGAATGGAGCTCTCAGCTCTGTGGACCCAGCAGGTTACCAGGGAGCTGACAGCAAGCAAGTTGTGAATGGGGCAGGAATGAGGGTGTGGCATCCAGGGCCACAGGACCGTCTGCCTAGGCTATCTGGGCCGTGGGGCTGTTGAGGGTCCCAGGAGGGGATGGAGGAGGTGGGGAGTCAGTAGGTCCTACCCCTGCCCCTCTATACCCTTCTTTTCTGAGGACTGGGGAGACCTAGTGCCCCCCTGTTGGCTACCAGGTACCAGGGTAATGGAAGCTTGCACTGGAGGGCTGATTTGGCTCCCTTGCTGCTGTTAAAAGCAGAACAGTGGGGCCCTGGAGCCTCTGGGGCTGGGCTGCTTGCCAGACTTCCGCAGAAACAGCCAACGGAGCAGTCTTGCCCCCTGCTCACTGAGGGGGTGGGGACTGCTGCACCAGCCTCACTCCAGCCCCCACCTCCCTGCACACCTTACTCCATAAACCTGGAGCCTCAGGAGGAGCCTGGCACCTGGGCTTCTGCTTCCACCTGGTCAGGAGGGCAGGGGGCATCCTGAGTGCCCTTCCAGTCTGGGGCTGAGAAAGCCTAAGCTCTTGGAAATCAAGTGAGGGCCTGGCACTGCCAGGGCCCCTCCCTGTGACGTGGGGCCCCTCCCACCCATTCTCTGCGTGTTGCCCTGCGGATTCAGAGTTCCAGGCAGGCACTTCTCACTCGCAGCTTCGTGGCCCTGTCAGGAGGGAGCAGCGCCAGGTGCCTGACTCCCAGAGGTAGGAGATCCCACGGGCAGCCCCAGAGCCCGCCTCTAGAGCACCTTCAGTCCCGGGCAGGCAGAATAAGTCAGCTTTGGGAGCCAGTTCTTGGTTAGGTTGCTCAGGGCTGGTGGCTTCCTGTCCCGCGGCTGGCCATTTCTCCCATGGGTGGGGCAGGTGCTGGAAGGCATTAACTCTGGAGGTGCAGGCAGGGAGAGCCCTGCCACCGGAGAGTCCCCAGGATCCCAGCTCTCACCTGCTCCCCGCACCTTCTCTTTGCAGACGCCCTGCTGGCGGACTTGGAGTCCACCACCTCCCACATCTCCAAACGGCCCGTGTTCTTGTCAGAGGAGACCCCCTACTCATACCCAACTGGAAACCACACATACCAGGAGATTGCCGTGCCACCCCCTGTGCCCCCACCCCCGTCCAGCGAGGCCCTTAATGGCACGATCCTTGACCCCTTAGACCAGTGGCAGCCCAGCGGCTCTCGATTCATCCACCAGCAGGTGAGGTGGGGACACGGGCAAGGAAAGCTGAAGAGGCTGTGGGGCAGAGGGAGCTTACCTGCCAGGGGCCCTGGGGAGCCAGTGGATGGAATGGAATTGGGGCAGTAGGCCTGCCCCCACCAGAGACTGCTCTTCCCACCCACCACGTGAGTGGGGCAGTGACCAAGTGGTTAATCACAGGTCTCCTGGCCCGACTGTGGAAATTCCCTGGTGAGACTAGCTGTGGGCAGGAGTCTCCTGGGGGTGACTTGGGCTGCTCCTGGCCCCGTTCCTTTTTCTCCCCTCGGGGTAGCCTCTGAGCATTCTCCGTCTTGCAGCCTCAGTCCTCGTCACCTGTGTACGGCTCCAGTGCCAAAACTTCCAGTGCCTCTAACCCTCAGGACGGTGTCGGCTCTCCGTGCTCCCGAGTGGGTGAGGAGGAGCACGTCTACAGGTACCACCCCAGCCTGCCCCAGGCAACTTCTCTCCTGCTCAGAAATCTCAGGGACCTGGCCGGGGTGGGAGGCAGCGGGGCGACTGGCCCTTGCGGGGTTCTTCTGGTTTAAGCTGCAGAAGGCCTCTCGATGGGCTGCCTACCTAATCAGTGCCATCTCCATGCAGTGGACATTCTGGGCTGTTGCAGCATCTCCGTGTAGCTGGGGAGCTGAAGCAAGGCTTCCTTCCTGCCCTCTTCCCACCACGTCCCTTCCCCACCCTCTGTCCTCTTGCTGGGGAAGACTTCGCATCTCCTCTGCCTCGCTGTCCTTGGGAATTTGGGAGCTGCCGAGCCAGTGCAAGGCCAGGGAGCATCTCTCACTGTCTTCTTTCCTTTGCCTCTCAAAGCTTCCCCAACAAGCAGAAATCAGCCGAGCCTTCACCCACTGTAATGAGCACCTCCTTGGGCAGCAACCTTTCAGAGCTCGACCGCCTGCTGCTGGAACTGAATGCCGTGCAGCATAACTCGCCAGGCTTCCCTGCAGGTAGGACCAGCTCCCTGGGCCAGGGTCTGCCGGGCCCCAGGGCCCACCTGCTGACCTCTGGATCCCAGGAGGGCTCAAGAGCTGAGCAGTCTTTTTCTTTCCTCTCTGCAAGATGAGGCCAACTCAAGCCCCCCGCTTCCTGGGGCCCTGAGCCCCCACTATGGTGTCCCAGAGAATAACAGCCCACTGGGGGGCAAAGCTGGGCCCCTGACGAAAGAGAAGCCTAAGCGGAATGGGGGCCGGGGCCTGGAGGACGTGCGGCCCAGTGTGGAGAGTCTCTTGGATGAACTGGAGAGCTCCGTGCCCAGCCCTGTGTGAGTACCTGCTAGGCTCTCCCTGGGCAGGAAAGGGCTGGCCCAGCCCACCCCGGGTCCAATGTCTGTCCTCTTGGCCGTGGCATCACCCATTCCCTCCAGTGTCTGCTGTCTGCCAGGCACTGGGGATAGTGGTGAGTCTCGTGGATACCATCCCTGCCTTCAGCCAGTCACTACCAGTCAGAAAGGACAGATGTTGTACATGCTAAGAGCACCTGGAGTTTAGCAGCTCTTAGCACAGGCTTTGGGGCCACACAGTAGGGTTTGCATCTTGGCTCTCACAGTTCCTGTCAGCCCTCAAGCCTCAGTTTTCCCATCTGTCAAATGGGACATGGGTTTATGGGATCGCTGCAATAAGACCACCTACCTGAATAAGGGTGAGAACCAGTCATCCACCTAAAGTGCTTGGAATGGTTTCTGGCTCGCGGTGCATGGCACACTTGGTGAGTGCTATGCATGCGAGCTCTTATCAGTGCTGTTGTGTTCCTGCAGGAGCCTCGCCTCCACATCCAGGGTTGTGGAGGAAACACACAGAGAGCCTGAGCTTGTTTCACAGGCCAGCTTTCAGTTGGGCTGGGGGCCAGAGGCGTCTTGCTGGCACTTCCTGGGGCCGTTGAACTGCCCTTTCTTCTCACTCAGTGAAGGGGATGGTGGGACCCCAGTGTCCAAGCTGAGATGTCAATTTGATCCCTGGGAATTGTGGGGCTGACTGTGGGCTCCCCACTCATGCTGTGCCACCCTGCAGCCCTGCCATCACTGTGAACCAGGGAGAGATGAGCAGCCCGCAGCGCGTCACCTCCAGCCAGCAGCAGACACGAATCTCGGCCTCCTCGGCCACCAGGGAGCTGGACGAGCTGATGGCTTCGCTGTCGGATTTCAAGGTGCCCTGCAAACCCTCCATCTTCCCTGCCCTGCCGCCCCTCCCTCAGCCTTCTCCTCCCTTACCTCAGTGTGAGTAGCTGGACCTTGGCCCCTCAGTGTTTGGGTCCCTTGCCCCTGAGCCAGGGACCCTGTCATGCGCTGGCCTTGCCGTGATGCCAAGAGACAGGCGAGGGAGGGCCGGGCCAGCCTGCCTGAGGATTGCAGTAGCCAGTGAAGGCAGAGAAGTACTCCGCTGGGACATTCCTTCCTCCCTGGGTGTTCCCAGCCACTCAGGTCGAGAGGATCAGGAGGCTGAGACACTGGGACAAAGAACCTTGTGTTGATGGCTGCTCTTGGTGGGGGAGGGTGTTCTCTGCTGGGCCATGTGGGACTTGGGAGCCCGTGCCTGAGAGGTCATTTGCCCTGGAGCCCCATCTCCCACGCTACATCCCTCCTCAAAACATCCTCTTTCTTTCTGCCTCTGCTCCTGAATCCACAAGCCTCCCTCAATACCCTTCTCCCATCCTTCTCTCTTGCCCTCCAGGGCCTCTGAGTTCCCACAAGCTCTGTCTGTGGGAAACCATGGGGCCAGTCTTCCACGAGGTACCCTTCCCATTCCCTCCCCTGCCAGGCCTCCCCAGTCCTGCCAGGCCTGAGATGTTTAATTTACAGGATACAGGGTTTCCATGGGGATTGATACTGACAGAACTCACCAGCAGTTGCTGACTTCACACTTCCAAGTGGGTCAGCTGGAGACCTTTGGGGCATGACCTAGGGAATATGAGATGGGGAGTGAAGGGTCCCTGCACCCTTGGGCCTGATGGTGCCTCCTTGCCTCCCTCCAGCTGGGGTTTCACGGTGGGAGATGAGAGTGTGGCTGGGGTGGAGGGTTGAGCATGGGCCTGTGACGCTTGCGTGCTGTAGTTCCAGCTCCAGGCCAGTGGTTCCGAGCAGCCATGGTCAGAAGCCAGTAAGTTGGATTCAGGGCCTGGCCTAAAGGAGCTGTGCCCCGGTGCTTGTAAGGCTGATGCTTTCTCAGACAGCCTGTACCCTGATACCAGGAGAGGCAGCCCTGGTTTTAGTCAGATCCCTGGAGCTAGGACTTGGGGTGTAGGAAAGCTGGGATTGTCTAGGAGGATGCAGCTGAGTTGGGCCGGCATCCAAGGAGGGCTCAGCAGCCCCCTGGGGCTGGGTCTCTCTCCATCTGTGCCTGGCTGTCTTCCCTAGTCACCCGGCTCCCCATTTGTCCGCCACGCCTTGGTCTTTTCTTCCTCATGTCTTGCCTGGGTGGCCCCACAGACCTGGCTCGGTGGCTGCTTTCTCGTGCTTGGGTTTGATGAGGGCTAAGTGCGTAAAGCCCAGGAAAGTCTTTTTGGGACCTGGGTCTCCTTCAAGGGCCAGTCCTGCGCGTCAGCTTTGCAGCCGCCTTGGTCGATATGGAAGCTGGCCCTCAGAGCCCTCAGGCCGAACACACTGCCTGCAGGGCGCAGCTTTCCTGACTCCCCCCATCTCTCTCTTTTTCCCCTCTGCCTTTCTCTTTTTCCTCCTTCAGACCAGCTCCTCCACAGTGCCTCTGAGCGCCCCGGGGCTGCTGCCCAGCCCTGCTCCGTCCTCACACAGCTCCCTTCCTCCTTCTCCTTCTCCTCCTCCTCCCATGCCATCTGTATTCCTGCCACCCACCACTAAACCCTCCCCTCGAGGCCAGGGCCACACTCCGGAGTCCCCTTGTACTGAGCAGAGTGGACGAGGCCTTCTACCTCCTGTGGCCCCCAGCTGGCTTGATTTGGCTGGTCTTGGGGTGATGCCTGGCACCCTCAACTCAAGGTCTCCCTCTGTGGAGGGTTCTCTGGGGCCAGTGGGCACAAAGAGCCAGGGCCGAGATTGGAGGCACCTGCCGAACCTCACAAGTGAGCTCTCTGGGGCTCCTCGCTGCCACACTGTACCCCTTCCTGGGAGCACAGGTGCCCAGGAGCCTGGGGAGCCCCAGAGCCCATCAGCTAGCCCTTCATGCTCAGAGGAGGCGGTGACAGCCACATGGGAGAAGCCATGGGCTTCGGAGGTATTCAAGCCTGAGAGAATCCCCCCATGTGGAGCTGCTCAAAGCTTCCAAGAAGTAACAGAGCCAGCTGTTGTGGCAGTGGACCGGCAGGCCATCTTCCCAGAGACCTGGACTCTCACAAAGGAACACGGCCTACAGCAGGAGGGGCCGAGGCCAGAGTCAGGGAGGCTGCGAAGCAGCTGCCCTGCCCCAGTTACCAGGGAGCAGCTAGGTGGAAAGATGCCTGAGAAGGGAAGCATGGCCAGGCCCACCCAGGGACCTGAGACCCAAAGGAGCCCAGAGGGTGCCACCGAAGCTGCCACCCAGGCCGGGAAGGAACAGCCACAGCTTCTGTGTGCCATGGCCACAGGCACACCCAGCGCCACAGAGAGGATTTCCACCTCTGGCCAGGCAGGCGCCAGCTAGCATGGCTGCTGGGCATGGCCCTTGGCGGGTCTGAGTGTGGCCACTCCTCGCTAACCGCATGCAGCCTCCCACTCTGCGCATGTCTGCTCTGCTTGGGCAGAAAATGCTGAGATGCCGTGGCCGGACCTGACAATCAGCTACTTGGCAGTGGCCTCTGCAGACCCGGCATTTCTCATAGCATCAACCCACCTCTTGCTATGTTAAGGCTTTTTCCTTTCAGATAAGCTGGCCTCATCTGAAATGGTTTAGAAGCATGGACTTTGGAACCAGGTAGACCTAGATACAAACCACACCTCTAACACTTGCTACCTCTGTGACCTTGGGCAACCCCTCCCTGAGCCTCAGTTTTCTCATCTGTAAGATGGAGAGAATAATAGGCCATTTTCATTAGGGTTGTCCAGAGAATTAAATGAGATAGTTCCTGGAAAGTATTTAGAACACAGCATGCGGTCCCTCGATAGGCTATGGCTGACAGTACTTTTATTATTTGCTTTTTTTTTAAAAAGACAGGGTTTCACTGTGTTGATCAGGCTGGTCTCGAACTCCTGACCTCAGGTGATCTGCCCACCTCAGCCTCCCAAACTGCGGGGATTACAGGCGTGAGCTACCGCTCCTGGCCTTTTGTTACTTGTTTTTTTGCTTAATTAAAACTTATGCGGGGCCCGGGCACGGTGGCTCATGCCTGTAATCCCAGCACTTTGGGAGGCCGAGGCGGGCGGATCACAAGGTCAAGAGATCAAGACCATCCTGGTCAACATGGTGAAACCCCGTCTCTACTAAAAATACAAAAAATTAGCTGGGCATGGTGGCGCGTGCCTGTAATCCCAGCTACTCAGGGGGCTGAGGCAGGAGAATTGCCTGAACCCAGGAGGCGGAGGTTGCGGTGAGCCGAGATCGCGCCATTGCACTCCAGCCTGGGTAACAAGAGCGAAACTCCGTCTCAAAAAACAAACAAACAAACAAACAAACAAACAACAAAAAAACTTTATGCCCCCAGCTGGGTGCAGTGACTCGTGTCTGTAATCCTAGTACTTTGGGAGGCCAAGGTGGGTGGATCACAAGGTCAAAAGAATGAGACTGTCCTGGCCAACATGGTGAAACCTCATCTCTACTAAAAATACACACATTAGCTGGGTGTGGCAGCAGGTGCCTGTAGTCCCAGCCACTCAGGAGGCTGAGGCAGGAGAATCGCTGATACCCAGGAGGTGGAGGCTGCAGTGAGATCCCACCACTGCACTCCAGCCTGGCAGCAGTGAGGTAAGCCACTGTGAGTATAAAGGTTTTATTTTCGGCCGGGCGCGGTGGCTCAAGCCTGTAATCCCAGCACTTTGGGAGGCCGAGGCGGGTGGATCACGAGGTCGAGAGATCGAGACCATCCTGGTCAACATGGTGAAACCCCGTCTCTACTAAAGATACAAAACATTAGCTGGGCATGGTGGCACGTGCCTGTAATCCCAGCTACTCAGGAGGCTGAGGCAGGAGAATTGCCTGAACCCAGGAGGCGGAGGTTGCGGTGAGCCGAGATCGCGCCATTGCACTCCAGCCTGGGTAACAAGAGCAAAACTCCGTCTCAAAAAAAAAAAAAAAAAAAAAAAAGGTTTTATTTTCTTTTTATGTAAGCATAAAAATTTTATTTTCTTTTTTTGTAAGGCTTTATTTTCTTTTTATGTAAGCATAAAGGTTTTATTTTCTTATTTTCTTTCTTTTTTTTTTTTTTGAGACGGAAAAATAAAACCTTTATGCCTCACCCTGGCACAGTGGCTTATGCCTGTAATCTCAGCAGTTTGGGAGGCTGAGTCAGGAGGATTCCTTGAGCCCAGGAGTTTGAGACCAGCCTAGGCAACACAGCGAGACCCTGTCTCTACAAAAAATTAAAAAGTAGCTGGACATGGTGGCACATGCCTATAGTCCCAGCTGCTGGGGAGGCTAAAGTGGGAGAATCACTTGAGCCCAGGAGTTCAAGGCTGCAGTGAGTCATGATCACACCACTGCACTCAGCCTGACCAACAGAGCAAGACACTGTCTTAAAAAAAAAAAAAAAACCCCAATATTTATGCCTCTTTGGAAAACAAAACGAAAAAACCAAAAATCCCTAAAATGCTACCAACAAGTATGATAGCATAAGTATAATATTAGCATAATAATATAAACAAGAGAAAAAACCAGTTAAAAAGGTTTCTGGAAGGAAAGACTTTTTCTGTTATGATCAAAAGAAAACAAGAAAGAAAAAGCCATATGCCCTGTCAGGGGCATCCATTTACATCTTCTGGAATAATTCTTGCACAAACCTCTGTGAAGTAAGCCAAGAAAATCCTGTAGTTCCATTTTAAGGATGGGCAAGCTAAGGCCCATGGCAGTTAAGTATCTTGCCCAAAGTCAGTGGCCAACTTGGAGGCGAATGCTGGGTCAGAGGTCTTGCTCGAAGCCTGTGCCCCGGAGCCAGTCCCATCTGCTCCCCCCGTGCCTCCACCCCACCTCTGCTTGGCTCTTTGGTGGTTTTCTTCTGTGCTCCCTCCCTGATGCATCTGAGTGTGGCCTGAGTGGTGTTGTGCAAGCCCAGAGTGGGACGGTGACAGCCTCCCCTCCCCTCCCCCAGATCCGATCTGTGATCAGGAGGAGCCGGGAGACGGGCCATGCACACCCCATGTCCCGGGAGCCCTCCCCTCGCCGCCGGCTGGACCCTGCCACCCTGAGCAGGACCCCATCCCAGGAACGGCTCATCGCGGAGCTGCAGGGGCGGCTGGGCATCCAGCCTGAGGCAGAGGAGCCAGCGGAGGCAGCGGGGCTCTCTGCCCAGGACTGGCTGACCGAAGGCGTCGTCATCACTGTGCAGCCTCGTGGGAAGCGGGCTGGGGGGCAACTTGTAGAGAAGGTGGTGTGGAGATGCCCAGGGCCGGGGCTGGGCCAGGGCCAGGCACCCTGGGTCCAGGTTCTTCCCTGGCCCCAGTGCTGGCCAGAGGGGAGGGTGGGGGTTTCTTGCTTCTGTGAACTTGGAAGACTGACCCCACTCTTGGTGCAGAGTGGGAAGGCCCAGGGGGAGCCCGGGGAGGTCACTCCGTCCCCGCGGGCTGAGCTGGTGATTTCCCCCTCATTGCTCTCCCTCCTTTCTTCTCCCCAGGTTGTCTTCCCTCCTGGCTCTCCCATTCCCTTGAGAAGAACCATCTCTGTCCTGGCTTCTCCTTCTGTCCCTTTGCTCCAGCATCACACAGACGCCGAGGCCAGCAGCTCTTCTCCCCTGTCCAGCCTGCCCACTCCCTCCTCCCTGGGACCCTCAGCTTGCATCTGTGATTCTTCTGGGGTTCGGAGTGCAGGGGAAGAGCACCATGATGAGGGGGTGCAGGGCCCCACCCTTCCCACTCCTGTACCCCATACCGTGAGGTCCGTGGGCTGCCAGACGGACGAGGACCCGCTCTTCCCCCCAGTGCAGGCAGGCCTTAAAGGGGACCCTCCCTTTCTGCTCCCTGTCCTAGTGCCTGAGCCGTCCCCACTCTGCACACACACATGCGCACACACGTACACACTCAGATACCCTCCTTCCCTCTATCCACAAGCCCCAGCACAGTAACCACAGTCCTGCCTTAAACCTCGACCCTGGTCTCCCCCTCGGGAGGTCCGCTGCCCTCTCGCCTTTCTGTGGGTCCCTCCCATCTGTCCCTTCCTCGACTGGTCCTTGGGACTGCCGCGGGCTCCAATCAAGGAAGCCACTCCAGAAGGGAGACTAGAAACCTGCCTCCTCCCCTTCTGGCCCCTAGGCCCAGTACCTGGTGTGGCCTCTTCGCCCTGAGCCTGGCCACCTGCCCTTGCCATGTCCTCTGCCTGTGGTCAGCTCCCCTCCCTGTCCTTCATTTCTCCCTGGGCTTCTCTCTCGGGGCTCTTTTTCTCCAAAATTTTTTCCCCAGTTTTGGTCCTGCTGGTGGGGGAGAAACCCTCAGGTCTCATACTAGATTCCCTTTTAGTCCAGTGACAAGGTCTCTTATTCTTTCTTCTTTAATTTTTAAAAAAGATTTCTTCTCCTCATCTCTTCCCCTATCTAAGATCCAGGGCCTGGAGCAAAAAGCGGATGGGGAGCTGTGCTGGGCGGCCGGCTGGCCTCGGGACAGCGGGCGGAGCAGCCCTGGAGGGCAGGATGAGGGAGGGGTCAGTGCCAAGGCTGGGCTGGGTGTCCTGCGCCTCGTGCTCTCCCTGGGCTTGGCTGTGCTTGCTGGGTGCCCTGAGCCTTTCTGACCCCCCGTGGGCTCCTCTGACCACCGGGGGTCCTGCTGACGTCACACCCACTTTAGGGCTTTTGGCCCCTGGAGGAGGTTGTACTTCCTGTCTCCGTCAGCTCAGCTGTCCAGGAGGAAGAAAAGTCTCCCCATCCCTGTGCTGTCAGACACCATACCCTGAGCCTCAGGGGTCCTGACCAGCCCCCTCCCTGTCTCTACAGTTCATGACCCAGGGGAAGACAGGGAGCAGTTCACCTCCTGGGGGGGCCCCGAAGCCCGGGAGCCAGCTAGACAGCATGCTGGGGAGCCTGCAGTCCGACCTGAACAAGCTGGGGGTTGCCACAGTTGCCAAAGGAGTCTGCGGGGCCTGCAAGAAGCCCATCGCCGGGCAGGTGATGAGAGGGAGAGGGAGCGGGGTGGCCAGTGGACCCCTCTGCAGGGGTGGGGGTGCTCCGGGGCTGGCCTCGGCCCTGCACACATTTCATCTTCCTCCTCAGGTTGTGACCGCCATGGGGAAAACGTGGCACCCTGAGCACTTCGTCTGCACCCACTGCCAGGAGGAGATTGGATCCCGGAACTTCTTCGAGCGGGATGGACAGCCCTACTGTGAAAAGGACTACCACAACCTCTTCTCCCCGCGCTGCTACTACTGCAACGGCCCCATCCTGGATGTGAGTTCCTACCCGGGCACCACGCCTACTCGGCTCATTCCATCTTCACCGTAGCTCTCTGAGGGTGCAGGGGGCGCCGTCGGAGCCTCAGAGAGGTCACATGCCTGAGGCTCACAGGGCCAGGGAACAGTGTGGCCGGATTCAAACCCACACCTGAACCACAGCCTGTCCCAATGCGTGTCCAGCAGCCCCACCTCCCTTCACCTCCCATCTCGATTCCCTTCTGTGGAGACTCCCACCACTCAGGAGCCTGAGCAGATACATGGAGTTGGATGCTGGCTGTCTCCCGCCCCCGCTCTGTGAACTTAGGAAATGCCTGGCCTCTCTCAGTCTATGTTTCTTCACTTACAAAATGAGAGTCATAGGCCGGGCGTGCTGGCTCACGCCTGTAATCCCAGCACTTTGGGAGGCCTAGGCAGGCAGATCACCTGAGATTGGGTGTTTGAGACCAGCCTGACCAACATGGAGAAACCCTGTCTCTACAAAAATACAAAATTAGCCGAATGTGGTGGCACATGCCTATAATCCCAGCTACTCGGGAGGCTGAGGCAGGAGAATTGCTTGAACCCGGGAGGCAGAGATTGTGGTGAGCTGAGATCACGCCATTGCATTCTAGCCTGGGCAACAAGAGCAAAACTCCGTCTCAAAAAAAAAAAAAAAAAAAAAAAAAAAAAGTGGTGGCATATGTACCTGTAATCCTAGCTACTCAGGAGGCTGAGGCAGGAGAATCGCTTTAACCTGGGAGGCAGAGGTTGCAGTGGGCTAAGATCGCGCCACTGCACTCCAGCCTGGGTAGTAGAGTGAGACTCTGTCTCAAAAAAAAAAACAAAACAAAACAAACGTATTCACAGTAGAACCTGTGACCTCTACTTGGGTTGGGGTGAGGATTAAAGGAGAGGGTATGTATCTGGCATGTCCCATCCTCAGCAACTCTGCCTTCTTAGAGGCATTCATAGCACAATTAGCAGAGACCCGGATCCTGGGAGTGTTTTGCTCTATGTGGCTATGAGCTGCGGGTGGAGGACGGCCTTGCTGGGAGTCTCAGTCGTGAGATCTGTCCAGTGGGGTGGAGCTCAGCCTTGATCCACACTTTGTTTTCACAGAAAGTGGTGACAGCCCTTGACCGGACGTGGCACCCTGAACACTTCTTCTGTGCCCAGTGTGGAGCCTTCTTCGGTCCTGAAGGTACGGGCTGGGCCGACAGGCTGACTCGCCTTTCTTAGGAGGGCTGGGGAGGTAGGGGTGGGAGACGCTGCTGAGGCTGGAGTCAGGGTGGCTCTACTTCTGGAACCCTGAAAGCACTGTGCCTCCAAAACCCCCGCTCCCCAGGGTTTCACGAGAAGGACGGCAAGGCCTACTGCCGCAAGGACTACTTCGACATGTTCGCGCCCAAGTGTGGCGGCTGTGCCCGGGCCATCCTGGAGAACTACATCTCGGCCCTCAACACGCTGTGGCATCCCGAGTGCTTCGTGTGCCGGGTAAGGAGCCCCTGACCGCATCTGGAGGGGGCTGGGAGCAGGCAGTGGGGAGAGTGGGGTCTTCTGCATTGTGCTCTCTGGATCCAACTCCGAGGCCTCATTTGGGGTTATTAATAGGGGGAGCTGGCAGGGGGTCCAGTAGGTCCTGGGCCAGGACTTGTGCTGAGGCTGGGACAAACCAGGAGCAAGGTAGACATGTCCCCCTCCAGCCCTGTGCAGAGGCCCTGGCCATTCCTATCCGGAAGGAGAGTGTGTGAGAATTGAATGAGAGAATGCAAGTATTTAGCAGACTCAACAGAAGTGGGCAGTGGTTTCCAAAACCACTGCATTCTGGGGCCCCACAGAGGTTATTAGGGATTCATAAGGGCTCTCTGACCAAATGAGTTGGGGAAACACTGTTTCCTGCTTCCCTGCCAATACTTCTCAGAGCTTTTCTTTCCTTTTTTGTTTTTGAGATGATTTCTCCCTCTGTTGCCCAGCCTGGAGTGCAGTGGTGCGATCTCGGCTCACTGCACCCTCCACCTCCTGGGTTCCAGTGATTCTCCCGTCTCAGCCTCCCAAGTAGCTGAGATTACAGGCACCCACCACCGTGCCTGGCTAATTTTTTGTATTTTTATTAGAAACGGCGTTTCACCATGTTGGCTAGGCTGGTCTCAAACTCCTGACCACAGGTGATCCGCTTGCCTTGGCCTCCCAAAGTGCTGGGATTACAGGTGTGAGCCACCGTGCCCGGCCCCTCCTACGGCCTTTTCTACCTACATGTGCATGTGACTCTCCAATGAGAATCTGGGATGCAGAGTTTGACCACAGACCAGTGTCAGCTCCTGTGTTTCTGGGAGCACTGTTACAGCCACCTGGCTAAGCACCCAGAAGTCAGACCTATGTAAGATCCAGGCTGTGAACTCAGTAACTGCATGACCCTGGGCCAGTCACATCATCTGTGCACCTCAGTTGCCTCCCTGTTGAGAGAATTAAATATCCCAGCCCTGTGGGAGGCCAAGCTGGGAAGATGACTGGAGGCCGAGTTTGACCAGCATGGGCAATATAGTGAGACTCCCATCTCTACAAAAAAAAAAATTTTTTTTTTTTTTTTGAGGTGGAGTTTTGCTCTTGTTACCCAGGCTGGAGAGCAATGGCGCGATCTTGGCTCACTGCAACCTCCGCCTCTTAGGTTCAGGCAATTCTCCTGCCTCAGCCTCCTGAGTAGCTGGGATTACAGGCATGTGCCACCATGCCCAGCTAATGTTTTGTATTTTTAGTAGAGACGGGGTTTCACCATGTTGACCAGGATGGTCTCGATCTCTTGACCTCGTTATCCACCCGCCTCGGCCTCCCAAAGTGTTGGGATTATAGGCGTGAGCCACTGTGCCCGGCAAAAAAAAAAAAAAAAAAAAAAAAAAAAAATTAATATAATAAAAATAGGCCAGGTGTGATGGCTCACACCTATAGTCCTGGCACTCTGGGAGGCTGAGATGGGAAGATCACCTGAGGTCAGCTAGAAGTTCAAGACCAGCCTGGCCAATGTGGAGAAACTCCATCTCTACTAAAGAAACAAAAAATTAGCCGGGCGCGGTGGCTCAAGCCTGTAATCCCAGCACTTTGGGAGGCCGAGGCGGGTGGATCACGAGGTCGAGAGATCGAGACCAACCTGGTCAACATGGTGAAACCCCGTGTCTACTAAAAATACAAAAAATTAGCTGGGCATGGTGGCGCGTGCCTGTAATCCCAGCTACTCAGGAAGGCTGAGGCAGGAGAATTGCCTGAACCCAGGAGGAGGAGGTTGCGGTGAGCCGAGATCGCGCCATTGCACTCCAGCCTGGGTAACAAGAGTGAAACTCCGTCTCAAAAAAAAAAAAAAAAAAAAAAAAAAAAAAAAGAAACAAAAAATTATCCAGGCGTGGTGGCCCATGCCTGTAATCCCAGCTACTCAGGAGGCTGAGGCAGAAGAATCGCTTGAACCTAGGAGGCGGGGGTTGCAGTGAGCCAAGATTGTGCCATTACACTCCAGCCTGGGTGACAGAGCAAGACTCAGTCTCAAAAAATAAATAAGTAAGGCCGGGCGCGGTGGCTCAAGCCTGTAATCCCAGCACTTTGGGAGGCCGAGGCGGGTGGATCACGAGGTCAAGAGATCGAGACCATCCTGGTCAACATGGTGAAACCCCACCTCTACTAAAGATACAAAAAAATTAGCTGGGCATGGTGGCACGTGCCTGTAATCCCAGCTACTCAGGAGGCTGAGGCAGGAGAATTGCTTGAACCCAGGAGGCGGAGGTTGCAGTGAGCCGAGATCGCGCCATTGCACTCCAGCCTGGGTAACAAGAGCGAAACTCCGTCTCAAAAAATAAATAAATAAATAAATAAATAAATAAATAAATAAATAAAATAAAAAATAAAAATCAGTGTTATTTTAGGACAGCATGGCACATGTGAAATGCCTAGCAAGTAGGATGCACCAGGAGTGTGCTGACACGCCCATCTCTGAGCCCCTCTCTCCACCTGGCAGGAATGCTTCACGCCATTCATCAACGGCAGCTTCTTCGAGCACGACGGGCAGCCCTACTGTGAGGTGCACTACCACGAGCGGCGGGGCTCGCTGTGCTCCGGCTGCCAGAAGCCCATCACCGGCCGCTGCATCACCGCCATGGCCAAGAAGTTCCACCCCGAGCACTTCGTCTGTGCCTTCTGCCTCAAGCAGCTCAACAAGGGCACCTTTAAGGAGCAGAACGACAAGCCTTACTGTCAGAACTGCTTCCTCAAGCTCTTCTGCTAGGCGCCCTGTCCCTGTCTCTGCCCCGCCTCCCCAGCCAGCATCCCCAACTGCTACTGTGACCCAGAGACCTCGCCCTGGGGTGAAGGGGTAAACCCGACCGAAACTGGAACCCTCCTGTCCATGGCTGGTGCAGGATGGACAGAGGGCCGTGAGGGGTCTCCCTGCTTGTCTTCACCCTTGCTGGAACCTCTGGGCCCCCTCCTTCCTCCTGCAACTCTCCCCAGGCCGCTCACTCTCCATCCTCCCCAGGGTTGGAGGCTGGGGGGCCCCACCCCAGCCCACGTATGTTCCCATGAACTGGCCTGGCCAGCACCCCACACTGGAGCCATCTCTTCCTCATATTTCAGCAGTGCAGCCAGGGGCGGGGGACAGGGAAGGGCAGGCCGGGTCTGTTGGGGTCTCTTTGTATCCTTATTTCTCCCCCCACCCCGACCTAACTGTCTTTGTTCTGTGAGTACTGGGGGACACCCGGCTCCCTCCAGACAATGCCAGCATAAATCCATCCATCCGAACCTAAGGGGCCACGGAAGGTTCTCTGTGCTCCTCCTCCCCTTCCAGTGCCCTAGGCCTGGACGACCGCCCCTGCCTTTACCCGCCCTCCCCTTTTATACCCGCTCTGGTTCTACTGAGAAAAGCCTCTCCAGCAATAATGTTTTATAGTCACTTCCTCCGTCTCCAGGATGGCATGCCTGGACACTGTACGGACTTTGATAGATTTCTACACTGAGGTTTGAATTCATATCGCCTGAGTTGCTTTTACTTCTGTATACAAAATGATTTTGAAGAGATTTTAAAGACGTTCCCTTTTGTATTCTCCTTGTCCACCGCCACCGGGCCTGTCGCTGACGGTGGCCTTGGTGTGGAGCTGGCTTTGTACTGAGGGCTGGGGTGGGAAAGCAATTTGTATTTTATGTTTTTTTGGCACAAGCAGGTGAACTGGGAGCAGCTCTGACTCCTGCTCTTTCACTTCACAGCTCACCAGGACTGTTTTATAAACTGCTGTATTTGGAAGCCCCTTCTGACTTCCCAGGCCAGCAAGCTCTTCACTGAAACTGGTTGAAGAGTGTCTCACCCTTTTGGGGCTGGAATTCTGAACCTCATCTATTCTGTCTCTGCAGGAGAAGGGGAAAGTCTGTTCTGGGGGGCTGCTTCCTGTCTGAGTAAGCCCTCAGGAGCCTCTGCTCCCCCGTGAACCCCTGAACCTTCTCAGCCTCTACCGCTTCTCTGGGGCTCTCTTCTGCCTTCTCAGGAAAGCGGGTGTCTGATTTTGGCCGTCAGGACTCTGACGTCTCATTGGTCTTGTTGATTTCCTCTGGGCATATCCCTTCCCCAGATGTGCTCTCTCGGGAGCCTGGGTCTGTCTCCTCCCCATTCACTTGTGGGATCGGCACCCAGGGGGTCTGGAAAGAAGGTCATAAGGGAGTGTGATAGGATTTGGGGCAGACGGACAAACTCCTCTGGGGAAACCCCCGGAGTTCCTGACTGAGGATGAAAGAGGAGCCCGGCCTTAGGCTCCTGATCAAGAGAAAGGGGCCCCACCGGGGTCTCACGGGGAGAGTCCAGACCACTCCACTGGCCTCCTGGCAGAAGCCAAGTGTGCTGGGGTCTCAGAAGAGGGTCCCTCTTTTGTGGTTGTGGGGAGGTCAGCCTGGCCCCTCCGGAGGTTTCCACTTCTACCCACAGGCCTTACCGCTCTGTTTACAGTGACCTGCCCTAGACCTTCCCCAAGAGGGACTGGGGTTTCTGGGGTCCACTCCCTGAGTCAATGGTTATTTGAAAATTTGATTTTCATTTTATCTTTTTCTCTGTAAACATCTAACCTGGCTTTTCCCATTTCAGTTCCTGTGATTTATGCCAATAAAGTTTGCCATGATTTTCACCGGCGTTAGTGCCATTTCTTGGTGGTCTGAGATAACCTCGTGGTCCCAGCAGAGACCAAACCCACCCCAGATGCAGCAGAGTCACCAGATTGAGGGTAAATTGTGGGTGTTTCCTTTCTTAAGGTCAAAATCCCTGGGGCTGGGGTCTGTGTTCCTTGCCTGTGGTCACGGGTCCTCCCCGTGTGCTTTGCTCTTGCTTGTTGGTGAGGACAGGCTGGGGAGCGGTGGACTGACCCTCGTGGGCAGGGCCCTCCCAGGGTGTGATCACCTGGGTTTACCGAGGGCAGCTGCACTCACATGGGCCTGTGGGTGGCCTTCCACTCATTTAGAGACAGGGAAAGAGACTCCGAGACAAGAACCTACATGTTCAAGGCAATCAGTGAGGGCAGAGCCATGATGCGAACCTCAGGCTTGCCTCTGCCTGTGTTTCTGCGCTGAAATGCCGTGCCTGAGCCCACACAACTTGGGTGGAGCCCCCTCCTGCTGCAGTCAGCTGCTTGAGTTGAGGATGGGTCTCTACTGCCTCCTCATGGTCACGACCGTATTTGCATGCTTCCTCTTTGCTCTGGTCAGATCCAGAGCTCCAGTCCTAGGCCCTAGAGCAACGGTGTCCAGTCTTTTTTTTTTTTTTTTTTACATACAGTCTCACTCTGCCCAGGTTGGAGTACAGTGGCACGATCTCGGCTCACTGCAACCTCTGTCTCCTGGGTTCAGGTGATACTCCTGCCTCCTGCCTCAGCCTCCTAAGTAGCTGGGATTACAGGTTGCCCACCACCATGCCTGGCTAATTTTTGTATTTTTAGTAGAGCCAGGGTTTCACCATGTTGGCCAGGCTGGTCTCAAACTCCTGACCTCAAGTGATCTGCCTCGGCCTCCCAAAGTGCTGAGATTTTAGGCATGAGTCACCACTCGTGGCTTTTTTTTTTTTTTTTGAGACAGTCTCGCTCTGTCCCCCAAGATAGAATGTAGTGGCATGCCCGTGGCTCACTGTAGCCTCTGCCTCTTAGGTTCAAGCAATTCTCATGCCTCAGCCTCTCAAGTAGCTGAGATGACAGGTGCCCACCACCATACCCAGCTAATTTTTTTATTTTTAGTAGAGACACGTCTTCACCATGTTAGCCAGGCTGGTCTTTAACTCCTGGCCTCAAGTGATATGCCCACTTTGACCTCCCAAAGTGCTGGGATTATAGGCATGAGCCACTGCGCCCACTGGGTGTCCAATCTTTTGGCTTCATTGGGGCCACATTGGAAAAAAAATTGTCTTGGGACACACATAAAATACACTAACACTAATGATAGCTGATAAGCTAAAAAAAAAAAAATCACAAATCTCATAATGTTTAAAGAAAATTTACAAATTTGCTTTAGGCCCCATTCAAAGCTTCCTGGGCCGCATGTAACCCACAGGCCGTGGATTGGACAAGCTTTCCCTAGAGCTTTCTAGCCAGCTTTGTTTCACCTTGAGCTGTGTCTTCACAGCTTCCCTGCTGTTTCGAATGGTTCTCCAAAAGCAGCATGTTGAATTCTAGTCTAAATCCTTCCCATGCTATAGTGAGCTCAGAAGTGAAAATTACCTGCAACCCTCACCCAAAGAGAATGACAGGACCAGGCTCTGTGGCTCAGGCCTATAATCCTAGCATTTTGGGAAGCCAAGGTGGAAGGATCACTTGAGTCTAGGAGTTCAAGAGAGTAACTTGGTTTATTCTTCTAGCCCATGTTGGATTTATCTTATTTCTAGAAATGGATATGCTAGCCGGGCGCGGTGGCTCACGCCTGTAATCCCAGCACTTTGGGAGGCCGAGGCGGGTGGATCACGAGGTCAAGAGATCGAGACCATCCTGGTCAACATGGTGAAACCCCATCTCTACTAAAAATACAAAAAAATTAGCTGGGTGTGGTGGCACGTGCCTATAGTCCCAGCTACTCGGGAGGCTGAGGTAGGAGAATTGCCTGAACCCAGGAGGCGGAGGTTGCGGTGAGCCGAGATCGCGCCATTGCACTCCAGCCTGGGTAACAAGAGCGAAACTCCGTCTCAAAAAAAAAAAAAAAAGAAATGAGTATGCTATATTTCATTGTAATTTGCTTTTCACTTTGCTTTGTGGATATTTTCCCATGTCAATAAATATAGATCTGCACCATTTTCTACTGGCTTCATGATATTCCGTTATATTGATGTACTACAATTAGAGGTGATATTTATATCATCGGAGCTAAGAGGTCCTTGGAAATGCACCTTTTGCATATGTATATACTTGGAAAAGTGCATTCAGAGGGGGCAGACTCAGGGTTTGGAAGGGACTGTATAGCACAGTGAGCCCCAGGGGCTTTGAACTTCCTCCTGGATTTCGGTTCTGAAGCCATCACTTAATGGCTGAGAGACTTGGGCAAATTATTTAACCTTTCTGTGAGTATTCTCATCGATAAAATGGGAGTACTAACACAGGACTGTATCTCCTCAGAGGACTGTTGCGAAGATTAGCTTCAGTAATGTGCACAGAGTACTTAGGATGATGCTAAGCGTGCAGTAATACATGGCCATCAAAAAGAGGTCTCAGGGTTGGACAAGGTGGCTCATGCCTGTAATCCCAGCAATTTAGGAGGCCATGGTGGGAGGATCACTTGAGTTCAGGAGTTTGACACCAACCTGGGCAATATGGCAAAACCCCATCTATACAGAAAATTAGCCAGGTGTGCTGGTATGCACCTGTAGTCCCAGCTCCTTGGGAGGATCGTTTCAGCCTGGGAGGTCAAGGCTGCAATGAGCTGAGATGGCTCCACTGCACTCCGCCTGGGCAACAGAGAGAGACTCCTTCTCAAAAAAAAAAAAAAAAAAAAAGAATTTGATGGAGGTGAATTACTCTGTGGGTGTCTGTTGGCTAGTTTTCTAGGAAGAGGAAATGGCCAATGCAAAAGCCCTCAAGTGAAGCCTGCTCTGAAAAAGCGGCAGGTAAGTCAGGGGGAAAACATCTGAGCTGATTATAGAGAGCATGACCTGCAGATAGGTAGGGACTTGTAGGTAATTTAGATTTCAGGTTTTACTCTGTAGGAAACGCAAAGCTTTGAGAAGATAAGGAGATGAGCTGACTTAAGGGTTTTTTTGTTTTGTTTTGTTTTGAGAGGAAGTCTCTCTCTGTCGCCTAGGCTTGAGTACAATGGCGCGATCTTGGCTCACTGCCAACTTCCGTATCCCGGATTCAAGCGATTCGCCTGTCTCAGCCTCCCGAGTAGCTGGGATTACAGGCATGCGCCACCACTCCCGGCTAATTTTTGTATTTTTAGTAGAGTCTGGGTTTCGCCATGTTGGCCAGGCTGGTCCTGAACTCCTGACCCTGTCAGGTGCTCCACCGGCCTTGGCCTCCCGAAGTGCTGAGAGTACAGGCAGGAGCCACCGCGCCCGGCCAGGTTTTAAAAGTATCCCTCTGTTTTGGTAGGAGGAAAAACAAACTAGAGAAACCAAGAGACCATTCTGCTCTAAGCAATGCAATTATGTCTCAGCCCCATGTCACGCTGTTTAGTTTGCTGAGCTGGCCAGGTGGCGGAGGGAACTCCGAATTAGCTTACTCTAACGCCTACAAGAAGGCAGCTCCAGCCCAGCAGGTGGCAGCAGCTCAGAGTAAGCGCCTCCAACGCCAGGCAGCGCCTTCCTTCACGATCCTACTTAAAGGCGGCTTCCCGTTGACTGAAGTGGCAGCGATATTATCCAATGGCTGCCTGTATTCGTTCGGCTTTGTTGGACGAGCGATGTTGCCAGCCAATAGACGGGGGAGGCTTATCTGCGGTTTCTGATTGGCTACTTTGTTCGCATATAAAATGAACGCTCTAGCGCGCGGCCCTTCTCTCGCCAGGCGTCCTCGTGGAAGGTTTGTGTGTCTTCCCGATCGGCGTCAGGGGCCGGCGGCGGGAAGCATGGAGGGATCTTTGGGGGCCTTTTGGGAACGTGGAGTCCTGTTCTTTTCCCCTTGGGGCCTCGGTGGCGGTTCGCACGCCCCGAGGTGGCAGCGGCTGCCCTAGGCCGGGCCGCCGGGCGCTTGCGCGTGTCCTGCTCTGCATAGGCCTGGGACCGGGGGATGGGTGCTGGGGTGACCAGGCCTGAGCTCCCTATCTCTCTTCAGTGACATCGTCTTTAAACCCTGCGTGGCAATCCCTGACGCACCGCCGTGATGCCCAGGGAAGACAGGGCGACCTGGAAGTCCAACTACTTCCTTAAGATCATAGTAAGTGCGGGGTGGGTCGCCGCTGCCCTTCATGCTGCCCCAGCTCAAATAGGGACAGTCGGTGCTAAGTGCTGAGGGTCTCCTCAGTTCCGGCTCCTGAATTAGGCCATTTTAGGAAAATCCTATTTAATTAACAATTCCTTGAGATAGGTCTCCTTTGTTGCAGATAAACAGACTCAGGCAAGTGGCATTCATATCCAGGTCTGTCTGGCTTCCAAAAGAGTGCACATTATGCTTTTTATTATTATTATTATTATTTTTGAGACGGAGTCTCTGTCGCCAGGCTGGAGTGCAGTGGTGCGATCTCGGCTCACTACAACCTCTGCCTCCCGGGTTCAAGCGATTGTCTTGCCTCAGTCTCCCGAATAGCTGGGACTACAGGCGCCCACCACCACGCCCGCCTAATTTTTGTATTTTTAGTACAGAAGGGATTTCACCATGTCGGCCAGGATGCTCTTGATCTCTTGACCTCATAATCTGCCCACCTCAGCCTCCCAAAGTGTTTGGATTACAGGTGTGAGCACTTTTGTTCCATCTTTGAGAAGGTCTGAGGTCAGGAATGACACATTGTAAGGAAGCAAGTTGTTGCATATTTAGGACCTGTCATTCAGGAAACTGAAGCGTCCAATGACTTTTCTTTTGGATGGCCTTTTAGGTGGGTCCCCCTTGCCCAGAAACACTGACCATACTGCACTTAAGCAGTTAGGCAGCATTGTAGAGCACAGCTTGTATTACGTTTTCCAATACTTTGAAGGTTTTCAGACACAAAACCCAAAAGAACTGTACAAAAATCCAGATATCCACGCCCAGATTTTCTTTCTTTTTTTTTTTTTTTTACAAGTAATACGTGGCATATTTGCTTAGTGTTGTGTTTTGAAAGCTGTGAATTTAACCGTCCTCTTGACTAGCTTATTTGGAAGTCTTTTTATCCTCTTATAACCATTTTAGTGAACCAGAAATATGCCTCATAACTGGGAAAAGTTAAAAACTAAGAAGTAAAAGGAGAAACTCCTTGACTGAATGTAGAAACCTAATTTTATTTTCACCGTTCCTACCCAGCAGTCGTCATCCAGTTCCGCAGGGTTGGAACGTAGCTCCCAGTGGGAAGAATGGTCCCAATTTCCCTTTGGCTTCAAAAGCATATCAGAAAGGGAGTGAGATGGAAACAAATAGTGGCATTTTTCAGTTTCTCCTGGCATTTTTTCCCCTCTTTCTTCCTGTTAAACTTGGCTTTTCTCTGGCTTTTTTGTAGCAACTATTGGATGATTATCCGAAATGCTTCATAGTGGGAGCGGACAATGTGGGCTCCAAGCAGATGCAGCAGATCCGCATGTCCCTCCGTGGGAAGGCCGTGGTGCTGATGGGCAAGAACACCATGATGCGCAAGGCCATCCGAGGGCACCTGGAAAACAACCCAGCTCTGGAGAAGTCAGTCAGTTCCCGGGGCAGCTTTGTCCTCCCTTCCTGGTGCGAGTCTCCCTCTTCCTGGAGAATGGGGCTGAAAGCTGATCGTTTCCAATAAAATTCTCTTTGCAGACTGCTGCCTCATATCCGGGGTAATGTGGGCTTTGTGTTCACCAAGGAGGATCTCACTGAGATCAGGGACATGCTGCTGGCCAATAAGGTAAGGGGACAACTGGGCTGGCTAAAGAGGCTTTTATCTTTGCTCCTTAAAGCAAAACGGACGATTCTCAGTGGAGAGACTTTTCTCACTGTTGTCTTTGTTCAGGTCCCAGCTGCTGCCCGTGCTGGTGCCATTGCCCCATGTGAAGTCACTGTGCCAGCCCAGAACACCGGTCTGGGGCCCGAGAAGACCTCCTTTTTCCAGGCTTTAGGTATCACCACCAAAATCTCCAGGGGCACCATTGAAATCCTGGTGAGTGGACCTGGTTTGCCTGTGCTAGCCAGCCAGATGGGGGGCTTCTTTTAGTGGCCATGGGTCTGTTGCATGTCCAGGTATTAACTGCCCCCGTTTCTTATTCAGAGTGATGTGCAGCTGATCAAGACTGGAGACAAAGTGGGAGCCAGTGAAGCCACGCTGCTGAACATGCTCAACATCTCTCCCTTCTCCTTTGGGCTGGTCATCCAGCAGGTGTTCGACAATGGCAGCATCTACAACCCTGAAGTGCTTGACATCACAGAGGAAACTCTGCACTCTCGCTTCCTGGAGGTACGTGCTCTCCAGCCTGGCCCCCTCTTACACTGATGGTTAAGAGCATGACAAGTGTCACACTGAGTCCTGTGTAACCGAGGACTGTTTTCTAATCGTCTACCTGCCTCACCTGTAAAACGTCAAAACAACGTAAGATTGTTGAAGGATTTAATAATGAATTAGTGGACGTAAAGTCTTAGAACAGTGGGAGGCATGTAGGAGGGGCTGTTTTAGGGTCTGCGTTGAGACTGTCAAATTTTGCCATCAAAATGCCCTTTAAGAGACTGAGGTTGCGGTGAGCCCATGTGGTGCCTCTGCTCTCCAGCCTGGATGACAGAGTGAAACACTGTCTCAAAAAAAAAAAAGCCTTATAAATGATGAATAATAGTGATAGAAAATGTCTTTTTTTGGTCAGATGAAAAATTGAAATTAATATATAATTAGACATTACTAGCTACTATTAGGTAGCTTCATTGACTTGTTGAAAGTGTGACTAGTGAACAAAATTCACATACGGAAATAGTTAAACATTTTTTCATTCTGGAACTCAATGGCTATGTTAGTCGCTTACGCGTTTCACAAGATAGTAATGGCTTTGGAAGTAAATGCCATTGATAAACGTATACAGACCACCACCTGGGTTTGGATAATGGCAAAATTGATTTGATGGATCTGAATTGCTCTGCCAGGAGCATTTGGTATGAGACGAAATGGCCTCTTTTGAGACTGAGCTGCCAACCTGGCAGTTCTTCTCTGCCAAGGGTTCTCTTTATTCAGCTTTACTTGGGTTTCCTCTCCTGTAGGGAGTCTCACCTGAAATGAAATGTCTTCCACAGGGCGTCCGCAACGTTGCCAGTGTCTGTCTGCAGATTGGCTACCCAACTGTTGCATCAGTACCCCATTCCATCATCAATGGGTACAAACGAGTCCTGGCCTTGTCGGTGGAGACAGATTACACCTTCCCACTTGCTGAAAAGGTAAAAAGAGCCCACCAGGACCACAGGTGGCCTGACTGACAAATTAGCAGGGTGACAAATGGTGGCCTTCTGACTTACCGCTTTTATAGTTGTATTTTATATAGCAGATACATTTTGTGAGACAATATTTGAGAGGTTGGGGGGCAGGGAAGGAGTTTCTCACTTCAGAAATGAAGAGACCCAAAGAAGGGGTTAATGGGCAAGAGCTGGGCCTTAGGAACCCCCTCACTAGGACATACCCAAGTTGTCCTGCTTGGGCCACTTCTGACAGGAAAGGCTTCACACTGAAAAGGATATTGTTGGTCCTTAAACTCTACCAAGGCAGGAGGGTGGTGGGTGATAGAGGAGGGTGGATGACCATTTTGACCACTTCTCCTTCAGGTCAAGGCCTTCTTGGCTGATCCATCTGCCTTTGCAGCGGCTGCCCCTGTGGCTGCTGCCACCACGGCTGCTCCTGCTGCTGCTGCTGCAGCCCCAGCTAAGGTTGAAGCCAAGGAAGAGTCGGAGGAGTCGGACGAGGATATGGGATTTGGTCTATTTGACTAATCACCAGAAAGCAACCAATTTAGCCAGCTTTATTTGCAAAACAAGGAAATAAAGTCTTCTTTAAAAAGTCTCTGGAGTCTTCAGTTTGTAATTTTTTTTTTTATAGGGTCTGGCTGATGCCCAGGCTGGAGTGCAGTGGTATAATCATAACTCACTGCACAGTCTTAAATCCTGGGCTCAAGGGATCCTCCCATCTCAGCCTTCCAAGTAGCTGGGGACTACAGGCACACACCACCACACCCAGCTAATATTTAAATTTTTGTAGGGATGTTGCAGAAACTGGTATCAAATTCCTGGCCTCAAGGAATACTGTCTCAGCCTCCCAGAGTGCTGGGATTTTTTTTTGAGGGAGTCTCGTTCTGTCACCAAGGTTGTAGTGCATTGGTTTGATCTAGGCTCACTGCAACCTATGCCACCTGGATTCAAGCAATTCTGCCTCAGCCTCCTGAGTAGCTGGGACTACAGGCACCCGGCTAATTTCTTGTATTTTTAGTAGAGACGGAATTTCACCATGTTGGCCAGGCTGGTCTTGAACTCCTGACCTGGTGGTGATTTGCCCCCCTTGGCCTTCGAAAGTGCTAGGATTACAGGCTTCAGCCCCTGTATGCCTGGCCCTTGATTTTGAGCTTTATAGTGCTATATGCTAGAAATTAAAGCCATGGTAAAGCCATAGAGCTTTGTATTCAGGCAACCTCATTGTATCTGAATGAAGCTACTGGTCAGACCTCTAGACACAGTTGTAAGTATATTATACTGGAATTATTTCTGTGGCCACTCAGCCACTGGCCTATGTCCCTGTAAGTTAAAGTTTGGTGTCAGTTGAGATAGGCACCAGGTGGATGCTGGGGCCTGTCTCACAGCAAAGTTCCAAACTGGGTGGTGCTGCAATGCAATAGATGGTGACCAGTTTATATTCGCTCTTGTTACCCACCCAGGCTGGAGTGCAATGGCGCGATCTCGGCTCACCGCAACCTCTGCCTCCTGGGTTCAGGCAATCCTCCTGCCTCAGCCTCTTGACAGGCACGTGCCACCATGCCCAGCTAATTTTTTGTATTTTTAGTAGAGACGGGGTTTCACCATGTTGACCAGGATGGTCTCGATCTCTCGACCTCGTGATCCACCCACCTCGGCCTCCCAAAGTGCTGGGATTACAGGCTTGAGCCACCGCGCCCGGCCACCAGTTTATATTTTTGAGACAGTTTCAAAGCTGGGGTGTGGTGGCTTGATCTCACAATGGCTCACTGCAACCTCCACCTACTGGGTTCAACTGATTCTCCTGCCTTAGCCTCGTAAGTAGCTGGAATTAGATGCTCACCATCACACCCGGCTAATTTTTTTTTTGATTTTTAGTAGAGACGGGGTTTTGTCGTGTTGGCCAGCCTGGAAGTCCTGACATAGGTTGATCCACCCACCTCAGCCTCCCAAAGTGCTGGCATTACAGGCGTAAGCCACCACGGTTGGCCCCGATATTTAAAGAGACAGCAACATCTGAGAATAGGTGTTTTGTGGTGATTCCTGTAATTGACTTAAAGAGGTCTCCCGGAACATGATGTATTAATTCTAACTAGGTTTGTGTCAAACGGTAGAAAGCCACTGCTAACAAGGCCGAAGACTTGGCTGTGGAGACCCTATTCTCTAAATTGCAGCCACATCTGCACGTAGCCTCCCGCCTCGTGGCCCTTCAAAACTCTCAGCCTGGGGGATCCAGCATTTCCCCAGGGCAGGGGCCTCCTTCCGTTCCTGGACCTTCCCTGACCTCGGTATCTACCCACGTTTGCTAACCGTGTACCAGTTATCCACCAACTGAATTACAAACTGAGGACAAAAGATTAGTTCGCCGACTCTTTTAACTAGTTTTTAATTTCTGCTATCTAGGAAGCAACACTTAATTGTTTTTCTAAAGAACGTAGTCATCATTAAGGAAAAGCCCACGTGGGGGCTGACCCTGCGGGTTGGAAGTGGGTCAGGGCCTGCAAGGCGGCCTCACCACTTTACAAGCTCTAGTCTACCCCAAGGCGCCCGGGGCTGAAGAGCTGGGCCTGGGAAGGAGGCCTTGTGGTTCCGGGGTGGCCAACTTCAAGCCCGCGATCTGGTTGTCCCGGCAGCAGCGGCCGCCTTCCCGCCCGGGGGCGCCAAGCCCGGGGCCCTGCCCCAGCGAGCTCGCGGTCTCGCCCTGCCGCGTGGGCCCCGCGGTGACCCGGAAGCGCTCCGGAAACGGTTCCGGAGTCGGCGCCGGCAGGATGGCGGCGGACACGCAGGTGAGGCGGGTGGCTGCGGGGCCAACGCGGCGAGCGACTTGGTGCGGACGGTGTCTGTCGAGCGGGGCCTCCCTCGTTCCTCGGCTTAGGGGCGCTGGGGGTGGTGGCTGTGGAGGGCGTAGTCCGGGGCCAGTCTCAGGCCGGCCTCTCCCGGCTGCGGGCTTGGCCCGGCCCTGGCGGCGCGGGCAGACCGCGGGCTCGAGGAGTCGGGAGCTCCCGCCTTGACTTCGGCAGCTGGAGCTCGGCGGGGCCCTCGCCTGATCCCGGAGTTGCCAAAGGTCACTTCCCTGAGTCTTCACTTCTTTTTTCCAAAGCCCTCCAGCCCCGAGCCCTGGGCCAACGCCAAGTTTTCCTTAAAGTTTGTATTAAGCAAATGATCTTTGAGCACCTACTGTGAGCAGGGACTTTCAGTGTAGTCTTTGGATTCATACAAATCTGGGCTTGAGTTTCTGCTTGTCGATTTCTGTGACATGTCAAGTAAGTGACTTAATCCCGCCACGTCTGCGTTTTCATCTATAAAATGAGGTTAAAACAATACCTGTCTTAAAAGGTTGTTGTGAAGGTTCAGTGAGATAAAATAGGGCTTGATAATATGTTGATTTTTATCAGATCCAGGGTTAGTGAAAAGAACTGTCCTGCCCATGTAGAGTCTTGGCACCCTTGAGTGTTATTACCTGTGGGTACCTTGTAGTTCAGGAAGAACTTGGGAAAACCTTTTTCTCTACCCAAGCGTCAGTTGTGGTTATGTTTTAAGATGAAGACACTGTTACGGGGCAGGGGGAAGGAAACAGGTGTCTAAAGAACAGCTGGGCTCATTTGGAGTCTCCAGGGGGATAGGATTGATTTTTATGTGTAGGCCCAGAAAGTGACCACTTATCTTGAGCATTCAAAAAGACGTTTATTGATACTCTCCTTTGCAAGTGGCTGATAATTTGTTCAAGTTATGTTGTATTGAATCCTAGAAAGAAAAGCTTAGTATGAGGGGGTTAGGGAAATACGTGTTGAATGTTTAACATTGATACTCACTTGAGGGAAGAATCCTCTCTAGAGCTGTACTGTCCAGTATGACAGCGACATGGCTACTTAAGTTAGTTAAAATTTTTTTTTTTTTTTTTTTTTTTTTTGAGACAGAGTTTCCCTCTTGTTACCCAGGCTGGAGTGCAATGGCGCGATCTCGGCTCACCGCAACCTCCGCCTCCTGGGTTCAGGCAATTCTCCTGCCTCAGCCTCCTGAGTGGCTGGGATTACAGGCACACGCCACCATGCCCAGCTAATTTTTTTTTAGTATTTTTAGTAGAGACGGGGTTTCACTATGTTGACCAGGACGGTCTCGATCTCTCGACCTCGTGATCCACCCGCCTTGGCCTCCCAAAGTGCTGGGATTACAGGCTTGAGCCACCGCGCCCGGCCAAGTTAGTTAAAATTAAATGAAATTTTAAAATTCAGTTTTTGGCTGGGCTCAGTGGCTCATAATCCCAGCACTTTGGGAGGCCAAGGTGGGCAGATTGCTTGAGGTCAGAAATTAGAGCCAGCCTGACCAACGTGGCAAAACCCTCTCTCTACTAAAAATACAAAAATTAGCCAGGCTTGGTGGCGCATGTCTTTAATTCCAGCTACTCGGGAGCCTGAGGCATGAGAATCACTTGAACCCAGGAGGCAGAGGTTGCAGTGAGCCGGGATTGCGACACTGCACTCCAGCCTGGGTGACAAGAGTGGGACTCTGTCTCAAAAAAAAAAAAAAAAAAAAAAAAAAAATCCGTTATTCACTTGTCCTAGCCACATATCAGTGCACAGTTAGACACATATAGCCAGTGGCTACTGTATTGAGTGGTGCAGGAGAATATTTCTGTATTTTATAATTTTTGTGTTTTTAGTAGAGATGGGGTTTCTCCATGTTGATCACCCTGGTCTGGGACTCCTGACCTCAGGTGATCTTCCCACCTTGGCCTCTCAAAGTGCTGGTATTACAGACGTGAGCCACCACGACCAGCCTAAGATTAGTTTTTAAACGCTTTATTAGTTTTAGTGAAGAGATAGCAAAAACAGACACATGTATACGATCTGTCCTCCATCTAGAATTCCCACATAGTTACGATTCCACAGGGTAATGTGTAGAAGGACACATTAAATTCCTGGTCATAGCTTCTCTCACAAAGATGAAAGAGCTTTTCAGGTTTAAGACCCTTCTTTTTCTTAATCAGAAAATGAATGTTACCCACTTAAGACCTTGTCAGAACAAAACTTAGAAAGAGAGCACTAAGATCCTTCAGAGAAGTCATTTATTTTTTGATTTCAGAATGCAGACAGCTTTAAAGTTCACAGATGTCTCTCTAGAGTAGTACTGTCCAATAGAACTTTCTGTAATGATGGAAGTATTTCCTGCACCACCCAGTACAGTAGCCACTAGCTACATGTGACTAACTGTGCACTGAAACGTGGCTAGTGCAAGTGAACAACTGATTTTTTTTTTTTTTTTTTTTTTTTTGGAGATGGAGTCTCGCTCTGTCACCAGACTGGAGCTCAGTGGCGTGATCTTGGCTCACTGTAACCACTACCTCCCAGGTTCAAGAGATTCTCCTGCCTCAGCCTCCTGAGTAGCTGGAATTACAAGCATACGCCACCATGCCTGGCTGATTTTTGTATTTTTGGTAAAGACAAGGTTTCACTAGGTTGGGCAGGCTGGTCTCGAGCTCCTGACCTCAAGCAATCTGCCTGCCTCAGCTTTCCAAAGTGTCGGGATTACAGATGTGAGCCACTGCACCTGGCCTTGTCTTTAGTATTCTAAAGGAAAATGATTTCAACCTAGAATTCTGTATTTGGTCAGAATATTTTCATACTTGCAAGGAGTTTACAGAATGGAGGATGTGTTCACCCAAACACAAGAAAGTTCATGTTCAGAGTAATAAACTGTGCCCTAGCTGTAGAGGATCACATGCCTAATTGGGGCAGGTCAGAAAACTCTCGGAGAGATTTCCTTAGGAAGGTGGAATTTGATGAAATACCTGATCTGCCTAAATGTACTGAGATTTAGACATATGGCAAAAAGTTTGGGGTTTATTTATAAAAACAGATAAAACAAGTCAAACTGAAGTGAGGTGGGAAAGGGTAATCATTAACACCATGGGCATAAAAACGCTGGGAAGAATAAGAAACAGTTTATTAAGAGGATGTTGAATGCCACTTACATTTGGTGTAAGCACTGATTACTGACCTATCCTATATTATGAAACTGGGGGCTTCCAATGGGGAAATGGGGAAGGTGAGGGGTAGGGTAAGAGCAGGAAAGTGAGCTGTGGTAGAAAGGTAGCAAAACTGAAAAATCAAGAAACATGCAAGTTACCTCCATATTTAGAGATACTTAGCTATATGGAGGTAACTACTCAAATATCCACCAAATCAACCTAAGGGTTGCCCATGGAGAGTGAGGGCAAGGGGCTGGTTTTTAGACTTCTCAGAACTGTTTGGTTTTGACTCTGTGTGCATCTATGACTATAAAAACAAAAGACATTTTAAAGTTAAAATGGTACATCATTTATGTAGAAGTCAGAGTTTTGGACATCAGTTTCTTTTATTCATTGCCAATAGAATTATGGTAGGGATTTAAGCAGAAAAACTCAGTATTATTTTATTTCTGTGTGTACTCTTGACTCTTACGCTACTAATAAGGCCGGCCAGCCGGGCGTGGTGACTCACACCTATAATCCCAGCACATTGGGATGCTGAGGTGGGCAAAATCACCAGACGTTGGGGATTTGAGACCAGTCTGACCAACATGGAGAAACCCCATCTCTACTAAAAATACAAAAAGTTAGCTGGGCATGGCGATGCATGCCTGTAATCCCAAGTACGTAGGAGGCTGAGGCAGGAAAATTACTTGAACCTGGGAGGCGGAGGTTGCAGTGAGCTGAGGCCCTGCCATTGCACTTCAGTCTGGGCAACAAGAGTGAAACTCCGTCTAAAAAAAAAAAAAAAAAAAAAGGCCTGCCTGTGAAATACCCTCAAAAGAAAAAGATGGGCCAGGTGCAGTGGCTCATGCCTGTAATCCCAGCACTTTGGGAGGCCAAGGTGGGTGGAGCACGAGGTCAGGAGTTCAAGACCATCCTGGTCAACATGGTGAAATCCCGTCTCTACTAAAAATATAAAACATTAGCTGGGCATGGTGGCGCGTGCCTGTAATCCCACCTATTCAGGAGGCTGAGGCAGGAGAATTGCCTGAACCCAGGAGGCAGAGGTTGTGGTGAGCCGAGATCGCGCCATTGCACTCCAGCCTGGGTAACAAGAGCGAAACTCCGTCTCAAAAAAAAAAAAAAGAAAAAAAAGATGATGACCCCACTGTGCTGTTACATGGGTCTTATTATGCCCTGCTCTACCAGTTGTGAATCCACAACCTGCCCACTTGGTGGCTTGTAGAATATTGCTCAGGAGCAGATTTTTAGGGATGTTTGCAAACTGTCCCACTCACTGGATCTTATGCTTATGTCCCTTTGCAGTGGACTGCAACCATGGTACCTTGGATGGGTGTTGAAAGCTAAAGATTTGTTAGCATCAGTTTATAGACCTGTTTGGTTTTGAGGTTAGTTTCAAAAATGCAGGTGCTGTGGCTCTCGACTCCATTATGAGCAGTGACTTCCTCTCTCGGAGATGTTTTCTTCACCTATAAAATGGGGATGCTGATGCCTCCCTTGCAGGCTTATTGGTAGTAGTGGCCAACTTTATGCTTGGGTTGAGAGTAGGCACCGTAAATACACAATCTCACTTAATCTCCATCACAGTCATGTGAGGTAGCTGCTATTGTCCGCCTCAGATAGATGAGAAAACCGAAGATTGGGAGAGTGATATTATTTGGCTAAGTTTCCACAGCTAATAGAAAGCAGAGCTGGGATCCAGTCTCCTAACCTTTCACCTTTTAGCCAGCGTGCTTTTGCTCTGCCAGTGAGTTGCCAGGGTGCTGACATTTCCCTTATGGGGAGGTTAAAGTGAGATAATGTAGAGGGAATATGCTTGGCACAGAGTAGGCCTCTGCTAGATTTTGGGTAGTTCTGAAGGGATATTTTCTGTTCAGAGGTCTTTGCCTTTCCACTTATTGCCCAAGTTTAAGTAACGTATATTGACTCATTGACTAGTTGAATTAAAGCTGTATATCTCAAGTGAGAGTGATTTTGCCTCCCGGGAGACATTTGACAATGTCACAACTGGGGTGGGAGAGGGAGATGGGCTGCTAGTGACATCTGGAATGCTTCTAAAAACACAACCCACAACCAAGAATTGCCCGGCCCAAAATGTCAAGAGTGGGGAGGTTAAGAAACCCCAGGTTAGAGAGATCCTGGAATTCTACACCCACCCCTCAATACACCCACACTCATTGTTTTATAGACTGACTGGTGAAATTTTCTCTGTTGCTTGGCCTTCGCAGGTTTCTGAGACACTAAAGCGTTTTGCAGGGAAGGTGACAACAGCCAGTGTAAAGGAACGGAGAGAAATCCTCAGTGAACTGGGGAAGTGTGTGGCTGGAAAAGGTATTTATTTTTCATCCATATACCCTGTACAATATTCCATTTCAAAAATAAATTGTGTTTTTTTTTTTCTTCTTTTTGAGACAGATTCTCATGCTGTCCCCCAGGCTGGAGTGCAGTGACACAGTCTCGTCTTACTACAACCTCTGCCTCCCTGGTTCAGGCTATTCTCATGCCTCAGCCTCTAGAATAGCTGGGACTACAGGTGTTCACCACCATACCCAGCTAATTTTCGTATTTTTAGTAGAGATGGGGTTTCACCGTGTTGGCCGGGCTGGTCTTGAATTCCTGACCTCGAGTGATCCACCTGCTTTGGCCTCTCAAAATGCTGGGATTATAGGCACGAGCCACTGGGCCCAGCTGAAATTGTGTTTCGTTAGAGCCATGGCCTTTATTTCCTTGCTATCAAGTGAATTGAAACAGTTAAAACCTTTGGGTTAATGGAGAGTTTATCCATTCAGGTGTGAAGGCTGTTTATGCTTATAACCATTTTGACTGGAAATATTTTAAAAAGATAGCAAAAACCTTTCTCAAGTAGTATACTGAGTACAAAAACATGTTCTTTATGACTTGGGATATCATTTTCCCAGTCTGTGTTCAATAAAGTATTCCAAGATCAAATAAGTTGGGAGAGGTTCTTTTTTGGAGTCACTCTCTGTCTCCCAGGTTGGAGTGCAGTGGCATGATTGATCTTGGCTCACTGTAATCTCTGCCTCCTGGGTTCAAGCAGTTCTCCTGCCTCAGCCTCCTGAGTAGCTGGGATTACAGGCGCCCATCACCATACCCAGCAGTTTTTGTATTTTCAGTAGAGACAGGGTTTTATCATGTTGGCAAGATGGTCTTGATCTCCTGACCTCTTGATCCGCCCGCCTTGGCTTCCCAAAGTGTTAGGATTACCTGTGTGAGCCAGTGGGGGGTCATGTTTTTTAATGCCCTCTTGGAATATTCACAACAAGATGTTTTCACTTTATAAAGCTTCCTTGAATCCAGTGTTTTCTTTGAACCTCTTTTTTGTTGAACTTCTGTTCAGGGCCTGGGAAACACATTTTGGGAAATGCTGAGCGTATCTGATTATTCTGATCTGCACCATAACCAAGGGATAGCTCTAGGATTTATTAAGTAAGACCATTTTGCCTTCACCCAATAAATCCTAGTTATTTTTTCATTTCTTTTGGTATGTTTGTTTTTACTGTATAGCATTGGCTTTCAAAGTGTGGTTCCTGGACAGGCAGCATCAACATCACCTCCGAACCTGTTAGAGATAAAAATTCCCAGCTCCACTGGAGCACCTCAGATCAGACCAGGAGGTGCTGTAGTTCCAGCTACTTGGGAGATTGAGAGGTGGGAGGATCGCTTGAGCCTGGGAGGTTGAGGCTGCGGTGGTGGGTGACAGAGCGAGACCCTGTGTCAAAAAAAAAAATCCTCGGGATAGAACCCACCATTTGTGTTTTTTTTTTTGTTTTTTTTTTTTTTTGAGACGGAGTTTCGCTCTTGTTACCCAGGCTGGAGTGCAATGGCGCGATCTCAGCTCACCGCAACCTCCGCCTCCTGGGTTCAAGCAATTCTCCTGCCTCAGCCTCCCGAGTAGCTGGGATTACAGGCACGCGCCACCATGCCCAGCTAATTTTTTGTATTTTTAGTAGAGACGGGGTTTCACCATGTTGACCAAGGTGGTCTCGATCTCTCGACCTCGTGATCCACCCGCCTCGGCCTCCCAAAGTGCTGGGATTACAGGCTTGAGCCACCGCGCCCGGCCCATTTGTGTTTTAACAAGCCCTTTAGGTGATTCCTGTGTTTACTAAAGTTTGAAAACCATGGCCATGGCCGGGCACAGTGGGTCATGCCTGTAATCCCAGCACTTTGGGAGTCTGAGGGGGATGGATCACCTGAGGTCAGGAGTTCAACACCAGCCTGGCCAACTTGGTGAAACCCTGTCTCGGCTAAAAATACAAAAATATTAGCTGAGTGTGTTGGTGGGCGCCTGTAATCCCAGCTGCTTTGGGAGGCTGAGGCAGGAGAATCATTTGAACCCCGTAGGTAGAGGTTGCAGTGAGCTAAGATCATGCCATTGTACTCTGCCTGGACAACAAGAATGAGTCTCAAAAAAATGAATAAATTAATAAAAAGAAAACCATAGCCATATAGATTGGGTCTCCCTTTCTGTCCCCTTTTACTTTTTATTCCTACAACGCCACCCAAGTTCTCATTTGCTGCTTCTGACCTGCTTGTGCCTGGTAAGATACCCAAGCTTGTAAATTTGCTGTTTGTGAGCTTCTAAGAGATTCTCTTGTGTGTCATGCTCTTGTGTGTAATGCTTTAGTGTATCAGTTTTATGGCATCCTCAAAGGTTTTTCTGGTCACTTTCCCAGCAGAGAGCTCTAGTTAGAAAGGCAGCCATGTGGCCAGGCACGGTGGCTCACGCCTGTAATCCCGGATCATGAGGTCAAGACATTGAGACCATCCTGGCCAGCGTGGTGAAACTCCATCTCTACTAAAAATACAAAAATTAGCTGGGCGTGGTGGCGTGCACCTGTAGTCCTAGCTGCTCAGCAGGCTGAGGCAGGAGACTCCCTTGAACCTGGGAGGCAGAGATTGCAGTGAGCCAAGATCGCGCCACTGCACTCTAGCCTGGGAGACAGAGCAAGACTCAGTCTCAAAAAAAAAAAAAAAAAAAAAAAAAATGAAAGGTAGCCATGTGATACCGATTTTTCCAGTCACAGGCCTCTAGTGCAGCAGTCAGTGATGAAGGGCTTGGTTGGGCTGTGCCACTTATAGGCTGTTTGACCTGCTTCAAGTTACTTCACCTCTCTGAGCCCGTTTCTTTTGCGTTGAACATGGAGATAGCAGTAATACTTCCCTGATATGTTGGAGTAAATGTCACACATTGTCTGGCTATGGTAAGCTCACAGTGTATGTTA
The DNA here is from genome assembly GCF_048565385.1 of Saimiri boliviensis. Taxonomy (NCBI): domain Eukaryota; kingdom Metazoa; phylum Chordata; class Mammalia; order Primates; family Cebidae; genus Saimiri; species Saimiri boliviensis. Next base: position 12,779,475 of record NC_133455.1, read on the forward strand.
GCTGTTGTTATTGTCATTGTCTTAGCCACAACCTGTTTCTGGCCCCAGTCATTCTTTTTCCCCAGTTACTGAAATAGCCCTGGATCACATGGACCAATGCAGTGTTCAGGGCTCTGGGGGAATGGTGTCCCTGTACCTCATTCATTTCTCTTCCATCGTTCAGGTGCCTGAAGTGTGAGGAATGATATGAGCCATGCATGGGTCTCCTGCTCTCGGTGCCTCCTACACCCAGTATAAGTCTGTCTTATCCTGCAGGTTAAATTTCCTCCTCCTCAGAAGCTTCTCCCTTTTGTTTGCATGCTTCAGTGTGGCATGCAGCACTTGTCACAGGTTGGCTTTCCAACATTATTGAGCACTCTTTTTTCTTTTCTTTTTTTTTTTTTTTTTTGAGACGGAGTTTCGCTCTCGTTACCCAGGCTGGAGTGCAATGGCGCGATCTTGGCTCACCGCAACCTCCGCCTCCTGGGTTCAAGCAATTCTCCTGCCTCAGCCTCCTGAGTAGCTGGGATTACAGGCACGTGCCACCATGCCCAGCTAATTTTTTTGTATCTTTAGTGGAGACGGGGTTTCACCTTGTTGACCAGGATGGTCTCGATCTCTTGACCTCGTGATCCACCCGCCTCGGCCTCCCAAAGTGCTGGGATTACAGGCTTGAGCCACCGCGCCCGACCTTTCTTTTTTTTTTTTTTTTTTTTGAGATGGAGTCTCGCTCCATCTCCCAGGCTGGAGTGCAGTGGTGCAATCTTGGCTCACTGTAGCCTCCACCTCCTGGGTTCAAGTGACTCTCCTGCCTTAGCCTCCTGAGTAGCTGGGATTACATGTGCGTGCCACCATGCTTAGGTAATTTTTGTATTTTTAGTAGGGATGGGGTTTTGCCATGTTGGCCAGGCTGGTCTTGAACTCCTGGCCTCAAGTTATCCTCCCACCTTGGCCTCGCAAAGTGCTGGGATCACAGGCATGAGCCACTGTGCCCAGCCGTATTGAGTGCTATTGTTCAACCAAGAATTGAACTCTTTCTGCCCAGAGTTAGGGTGTATCTGTTTCACTCAGGCTGGCCGGCTTGGTTTCCCGTTGCTTGCTTGCTTTATTTAAAAATGGGCTTAATAACAGTGCCGCTTTATATGGATTAAGTGAGTTAATGTGTATGAATTACTTAGAGCAGGGTCTGGCATCTCATAAGCACTAAGAGCTGGGGTGTTATTAGTCTTCCCCTTTTCTTCCTCATGTGTCCTGAGTAGTTATTTTGTCTTCTTAACCCTGCATTCCACATATGTCTCCCTCCCTTTCCATTTTTCCAGAGCCTGCTAATCTATTCGGCTAAGCTTCTGTATCTTTCAGACTTTCAGAAACATCTAGTTATAGGTGCTGTTCCCTCTTGTCACTCATAGTACTACAATGTTACACTGTTTTTTAAACTGTTTATTAGAATGTATGTAAAGAAAAGGCCGGGCGTGGTGGCTCACGCCTGTAATCCAAGCACTTTGGAGGCCAAGGCAGGTGGATCACCTGAGGTTGGGAGTTCAAGACCAGCCTGACCAACATGGTGAAACCCCGTCTTACTAAAAAAAATTAAAAAAAGAAATAAATATACACATTCTAATTGAACAGCTTACTGAATCATCACATATTAAAATTAAGCACCAGTATAACCAGCACCCAGCTCAAGAAGTAGAATCGTTCCAGCACTCCTGAACCTCTACTTGATGGCATGTGAGGTTTTGAGGCCACTTGTATTTTCTTAGTTTCGTTCCTTTAGCAAATGTCTACCCAAAGCTTTTTTTTTTTTTTTTTTTTTTGAGACGGAGTTTTGCTCTTGTTACCCAGGCTGGAGTGCAATGCCGTGATCTCGGCTCACTGCAACCTCCGCCTCCTGGGTTCAGGCAATTCTCCTGCCTCAGCCTCCTGAGTAGCTGGGATTACAGGCACGCGCCACCATGCCCAGCTAATTTTCTGTATTTTTAGTAGAGTCGGGGTTTCACCATGTTGACCAGGATGATCTCTTGACCTCGTGATCCACCCGCCTCGGCCTCCCAAAGTGCTGGGATTACAGGCTTGAGCCACCGCGCCCGGCTACCCAAAGCTTTTTTGTACCAGGTGTTTTCCTAGAATCCTGTTTTGTTGCTTTTTCCTCTTGGGGAGGAAAGTCTTAAATATACGGGGAGTGTCCAATGGGCTGACATCATGTCTGGCAGAACACCTGACTGCAGCTGCTTACCAGGTCATTTTTATTGACTACTCTCTGTGTAATCTTTGGTTTCAGATCTGCCGGAGGGAGCAGTGAAGGGGCTCTGCAAATTGTTCTGCTTGACTTTGCATCGATACAGGTGAGTCCCAGCCAAAGGCCCTGTATCTGGAACAATTTTGTATAGAGAGGTGATTTAGGGTAGTGGTTAGAACCCAGGTTGAAGCCAGACTGCCTGGTGCCAAATCTGGGCTATATCATATCCTAGCTGTTAGATCCTGGGTAAGTTACCTATCTTTCTGTGTCAGTTTCCTGGTCTGCAGAATGGAGATGATTCTATTCTGTGTCTCATGGGTGGTGGTTAGTTAGTGTGAGGTGTCTGGAACAGTTGCCTGCTGTGCCATAGTGGTCAGTATGTGTATGCTGCCATTAGTCTTGTGTGTTAAATGGCCTGGCCTACTTGGAGAACCTTATAAGTGCTCCATAAATGTAGAGGCTGCCCTTACACACTCAGTGGCGTATTTACCCTTATGAGATACTTTTAGAACTCTAGGAGGAGGTGAGTTTATCCGGTTATTTCCTAATTCCTCCTCTGTGATCCACTGGAGTGTGGTGTGATCTGTTTTTCCTGAGAAAGATCAGTGCATGGCCTGAGCAGCCTTGCCCCTGCCTCTGCCTGAGGTCCCTATGTTCACCTTTCCCCTTTGCCTCTCCCCCTAGAGATGCAGCGTCCCGCAGGGCCTTACAGGCAGCCATCCAGCAGCTGGCTGAGGCCCAGCCAGAAGCCACTGCTAAGAACCTTCTACACTCTCTGCAATCTTCCGGTATTGGCTCCAAAGCAGGCGTTCCCAGGTAAGAGGTAAAAGTTGTGGCCTCCTGGGAATTGGAGTCCTGCTCAGGAGAAGCTGGAGCAGCTGACTGTGCACCCGAGGGAGGAGCCAGGATGGCAAGCTTAGTGGAGAAAACCACTTTCCCGAGGAGCAGGGTTGGGAAACAGGGCAGACAAGGCCATTTTGAGGGGAACCAGTTGTCCACCAGGCCCCTAATGCTGGAAGTCATCTGTTTGTTTTTTTAGTTGTCAGTGCCAAGAGATGGGAGTTTGGCCACTAAAGCCTGGACTCCTCGCCCTGAATTGTCACAGATAGTTTGTGGGGAACTGATTGCAAGTTCTGTTCCCTGACGTCAGGAGAGAGTTCTGCATTACCAGGCGAGGCCTTAGGGACAGTGTTAGTCCTCAAGGTGGAGGCTGCTGCTCTGAACTTACCCCTGCTCTCCTCTGCAGTAAGAGCAGTGGCTCTGCCGCCTTGCTGGCCTTGACCTGGACCTGTCTTCTGGTGCGCATTGTCTTTCCGTCAAAAGCCAAGCGACAAGGAGACATCTGGAACAAACTGGTAGGTTCCCTGGGTCTCTGAAGTAGTAAGGGTCAGCTTTCTCCGGAGTTAGAGCGTGTTTTGGCACCTTCTTGGTTCCAAGTGCTTTTCTAGGTGCTGGGTGACCAGACACTCTGAGTTGTCCCGAGGCACATGGCTTTGGTGGATGGGCATGAGTGCAGCTTACGTAATCACATTCCTCGGTTTATCAGACACTTTGGAGCTTCTCTGTCAGGCATGGTGCTAGGCACTGGCAATGCAGTGATGGAGAGGAGAAACAAGGCCTCTGACTTCATGGCATGTGTGGAAGCCATGACAGGCCAGAGTTGGGAAGATAGCCAAAAATTAAGGAAACTAGAAAATATCATAGTGTAAATCCTTTTGCTTTTTTCCTGGCTAACCATTCCATTCCCTGTGTTTGATTTCAGTGTTGAACTGGTGAATGGAATGGATTTCTTGTCTTGGTTTTAGTTCTTAAATTCCCTCCTTTCCTTTCTACATGTCTGCTCACCAGGTTGGGAGGCGAGCAGAGCAGACACGTGCCTGGACAGGCTTACTGGAGGTCATGAGGAATGTTTTTATTTTTATTTTTTTGAGACGGAGTCTCACTCTGTTGTCCAGGCTGTAGTACAGTGGTGCGGTCTTGGCTCACTGCAACCTCTGCCTCCTGGGTTCAAGTGATTTTCCTCCCGAGTGGCACAGTGCCTGCCACTGTGCCCAGCTAATTTTGTATTTTTAGTAGTGACGGAATTTCACCATGTTGGCCAGGGTGGTCTTGAACTCCTGACCTCGTTATCTGCCCGCCTTAGCTTCCCAAAGTACTGGGATTACAGGTGTGAGCCACTGCTCCCGGCTAAGCAGTGGTTTAATGATTTAATGAAAAGGAGTCTGAGGATCTTGGTATGGTTCTGATTCTTTTTTTGAGTTGAAGTTTTCACTCTTGTTGCCCAGGCTGGAGTGCAATGGTGCAGTCTTGTCTCACTGCAACCTCTGCTGCCCAGGTTCAAGTGATTCTTCTGCTGCAGCCTCCCAAGTGGTTGGAATTAAAAGTATATGCCACCACGCCCAGCTAATCTTTTTGTATTTTTAGTGGAGAAGGGGTTTCACCATGGTGGCCAGGCTGGTATGGAACTCCTGATCTCAGGTGATCCCCCTGTCCTGGCCTTCCAAAGTGCTGGGATTACAGGTGTGAGTCACCATGGCCAGCCTTGGATCTGATTCTTGTCCATGGGACTTGGCTGAGTCACTTACTTCTGAGCCCATTTCCTCATTTGCAAAGTGGGAAAGAAAATACTACCCAGCCTGTCCGCCTCAAAGAGTTGCCATGATGACAGGTTTAGTTGAGAGTTGAGATGGCTGTGGACACTGTAGAGTCCTATGCAGGTAGTTGTCAATGATGAGTGGCCTTAGGAAACACAAGTACCTCTATGAAGCAACCTGCTAGTTAGATAGAGGGCCCCATCCCTGGGAGCTTATCCAGCACACCTCTGGGGACAAACATGGAATGGCCATCAGTATAATTGATTGATGATGGATTAGGGCCACTGAAACCTTGAGGGTCTATGATTATATATTGCTGTCAGCTGGGGCTCTCTTGGATCCCCTTCAGGGCATGGGTGTCATTGTTACCAAAAGCCTCCTTGTAATAAGAAGGCTTATCTCTACTGAGTGGTGTTTTTTTGTTTGTTTTTTATTTTGTTTTGTTTTTGAGAGACAGAGTCTGACTGTCACCCAGGTTGGATTGCAGTGGTGCTGTCTCGCCTCACTGCAACCTCCGCCTCTCGGGCTCCAGAAATTCTCGTCCCTCAGCCTCCTAAGTATAATAGCTGGGATTATATGCACATGCCACCACATCCGGCTATTTTTAGTAGAGAGGGGTTTCACCATGTTGGCCAGGCTAGTCTCAAACTCCTGACTTCAGGTGATCTGTCTGCCTCGGCCTCCTAAAGTGCAGGGATTGCAGGTATGAGCCACTGTGCCCAGCCTACTTTTTAAAAAGCATATTTAAAAATTTCTTTTACATACCATGATTCTGCAGACTTCATTTTCTTTTTTGAGATAAGCTCTTGCTCTGTCACCTAGGCTGGAGCACAGTGGCATGATTTCAGCTCACTGCAGCCTTGACCTCCTGGGCTCAAGCGATCCTTCTACCACAGCCTCCTGAGTAGCTGGGACTGCAGGCATGCTAGTGCAATTTTTTTTTTTTTTTTTTGTAGAGATGGGGTTTTCCTGTGTTGCCCAGGTGTGTCCCAAACTCCTGGGCTCAAGGGAACCCCCTGCTTCGGTCTTCCAAAGTGCTGGGTCTTTAGGTGTGACCCACTGCACCCAGCCAGTAATCCTTTCTATGCCACATTATGTATAGGGAGTCCTCTGTTTTTTGTAGTCTTTTATTGTTACTAACAGTGCTGCAATGAATTACCTTGAGCATAGGACATTTTATACACATGCAAATGGAATTTTTTATTTTTTTTGATTAGGAAGCAAACTGAGAGCAAATGCAATTTATTAGCATTGCTTTCACAAGCATATATGTTTTATCAGGGTGGCCATTTACACTGCTCTCTAGTGACCTTGGGCATTTGTGGCACGCAAAGCCTCTGAGATTTTTTTTTTTTTTTTTTTTGAGACAGAATTTTGCTCTTTTTGCCCAGGCTGGAGTGCAATGGCACAATCCCGGCTCACCGCAACCTCCTCTGGGGTTCAAGCGATTCTCCTGCCTTAGCCTCCCGAGTAGCTGGGATTACAGGCATGCGCTACCACGCCTGGCTAATTTTGTATTTTTAGTAGAGATAGTATTTCACCATGTTGGTCAGGCTGGTCTCAAACTCCTGACCTCAGATGATCTTCCTGACTTGGCCTCTCATAGCACTGGGATGACAGGTGTCAGCCACTGTACCCCGCTGCCTCAGAGATTTTTTTAGTTGAGCACCTATTATGTGTGTCAATCTGAGTTGGACGATGTGAGCTCTATGTAGTTCGAATCCCCATATTGAGCTATGCTTCTGTATCCACGATGCTCAGCTTAGTCAGTAGTTACTAAGTATTTCTGGAATTAATAAAGGACAAGTCAAGGCAGATAGGAAGTAAATGAAACAGGGCCCTATTTTCCTGTGTGGCACTTAAACCTCACTGAAATCATATATTCATTTGTGTATTTATTTGTTGAACTCCTTTTATTCCCACTGAATTCTAAGGTACATGAAAGCAGGGACCATGTCTTACTCCCCTTGTGCCTTCATTGTCTCATAATAAGTGACCAGCAAATATTTATTAAATGAACACTTGAGTGTCATTTAATAAATAGGACAGAACTAAATGCAGGATGGAGGGAAGAGGATCTGGCTAGAGTTGAGCGGGAGAAGCTGAGTGGAGATGAAGCCAGGATTTGGAGGGGCTGATGGAGGTCTCTGCAGGCTCTGAAGGCCATGGGACCCTCAGTCTCATATCCCATCTTGACCTGAGCCTTTCCTGGTTCTGGCAGGTGGAGGTACAGTGCCTACTCTTGCTGGAGGTGCTGGGTGGCTCCCACAAGCACGCCGTGGATGGTGCTGTGAAGAAACTCACGAAGCTGTGGAAAGAGGTGACAGGACTGCAGGGACTGGTGGGCATTGCTTCTTCCATGCCACTCCCCCACTGCCATCTTATACACCTGCCTGGCACTTTCCTCTTCAGAACCCCGGGCTGGTGGAGCAATACTTGTCAGCCATTCTCAGCCTAGAGCCCAACCAGAGCTATGCTGGCATGCTGGGCCTGCTGGTGCAGTTCTGCACGAGTCACAAGGAGACGGACGTGGTCAGTCGGCATAAGGCAAGTGCCAGGGCGGAGTGACTGTGGGTTAGCTACATTGGGAATGTTGGGAGCTCGCTGGAGGGAAGGAATGGGAACCTGCTTTGCCCTGCGACCCAAGCTGTTGACTTCATCTGAAACTTTTTGGTTTTCTCGTGAAACTCTGGCCTTTTGCCATGATACATGAACTTCTAGGAGTTGGAAAGTACGTTTTCCTTCTGTTTCTGGCTTGGGTGTTAGTTTGCTTGTTCATATAGTCATTGATTCATCCCAGTTGAGCAACTGCCATGTTCTAGGCACTGTGCCCGGTGTTGGGGGTACACCAGTGACCAAGGGAGCTATGACCCCTGCCCCCATGGAACTGAGTCTGAGATGCTGACATTAAACAGATAGTCTAGTTAATTGTAAATGGTTAAGTGCTACAAAGGGAAAGTGTGAGAAGCTGTGAGACTCCACAACAGAAGGACCTGATTTAGGCTGTGGGTCAGAGAACACACCTCTCTAAAGAAGGAACTATGAAAGTAAAAAGGAATTAGCAAGGCCAAGAGGCGAGGCAGAGCATTTTGGGCAGAGCAAGCAGCCTGTGGGCAGGAACAGAGAGGAGGCGAGTGGGGTTGGAGTGACGGGACTGGGTTAGAGAGTGAGACGCAGCTGGCTGAGTGGCGGGCAGGCCCTTACAAGCCGTATCAAGGACTTTGGACTTTATCCTGGGGGACCATGGAAAGCTGTGGAACGGTTTTAAGTGGGGTTGTATGATCAGTGGGACCTCTGTGCTTAACACTGAAATTTGGGGCATTGATTTGTATTTTTTGGAGGCACTCTCACAAGAGAGACCCCTTAGGCCAGTGATGAGATACTTGAGAATGCCAGGGTCTAACCAGAGCTTTTTGTTCTCTAGGGTGCCCTACTGGACTTTTACATGAAGAACATCCTTATGAGCAAAGTCAAGCCTCCGAAGTACCTGTTGGTGAGTGGGAGGTAGATGTTACTCACCTGGACACATGATCTCATTTTAAATTCTGGGGTGCTGAACTCTTTTTCCTTCTTGGTCTGTTCCCATGAGGGCTAGGTGCCTGATTCCTTTTTCTTTGTAGGATAGCTGTGCCCCTCTGCTCCGGTACCTGTCCCACTCAGAATTTAAGGATCTGATATTGCCCACTATACAGAAGTCCTTACTGAGGAGTCCAGAGAATGTTATTGAAAGTAGGTTGCTGTCAACCAGAATGGTGGGAGGGAGATGAGTTGCCTGTAATCTCTGTTCCCAATATGTGGCAGCAAGAAGTGTGTGTGGTAGCGGGGAGGGAAGGGGGATGTATTCACTGTTTACCTTGTTGGGATCTTGGGAGAGGGATTGGGGACCTTTTTAAGATTATTGAAAGTCAGCTAGATGCAGTGGCTCACACCTGTAATCCCAGCACTTTGGGAGGCAGAGGTGGGCAGATCACTTGAGCCCAGGCTGACTTGGGAGGATCACTTGAGCCCAGGAAGCGGAAGTTGCAGTGAGCCAAGACGGCTATACTGTACTCCATCCAGCCTGGGTGACAGAGTGAGACCCCATCACAAAAAACAAAAAAGAGACCAGGTGGCTCACGCCTGTAATCCCAGCAGATTGGGAGGCTGAGGCACGTGTATCACCTGAGGTCAGGAGTTCGAGACCAGCCTGACCAACATGGTGAAACACCGTCTCCAATAAAAATACAAAAAAAAATTAGGTGAGGTGGCATGTGCCTGTAGTTCCAGCTACTCAGGAGACTGAGGCAGGAGAAATACTTGAACCTGGGAGGTGGAGGTTGCAGAGATCATGCCATTGCACTCCAGCTTAGGTGACAGAGTGAGACCCTGTTTAAAAAAAGAAGAAAAGAAAAAGAAAGTCATTGGCTCTCTTGTTAGAAGAATGCACAGAAGTATATCCACTAAGAATACTGCATATAGTTTTAGGAGTTCAAGAACCCTCTGGATCAGTTTATAGCTTTAGCCATTGTTTTAATTCCCAGAAAATATCAAGTGTTCACCTTCAGAGTTGAGTGAAAGAAAACAAGATATTCTGTTACCTCTCCACCCCTCCAAAAGAACTTTATGGAGACCAGGTTAAGAACCTCCTCTCTAGACGTTCTGGACTTATTGTGGAGGTGGCACTTGAAATCATGGGATCTGAGGGTTGAGTCTGTCCCTGTGTATCATAGTGAAATGTGTTGGTGGGATGTTGGAAAGGCAATTTTTCCTGATTGGGATGGGGTGGTATACAGCTTTTTTGGCAGAGCTTTGGGACTACTCATACAGCCCTGTAGAGATGAAGGGTGGTTCCATGTGGCCAGACAGCAGGCCTGGTGGCATTTGCTGAGGAGCAGGGGAAAAAAATTATCTGTTGAATTATTGCTGAGACTGACATGGTCAGTGTTTTCTGTCCTCCTCAGCTATTTCTAGTCTGCTGGCATCAGTGACTCTTGACCTCAGCCAGTATGCCCTGGACATTGTGAAAGGACTGGCTAGTGAGTATCCCAGCCTCTCTCCAGCCCTTAAGTGGCACCTTGGGTTTTGGTTGTACTTGTCCTAATTGTTGTAGCAGGGGTAGGGGACAGCTCAGGGTAGTAATAAGGCCCTAACCTAAACTACATTGGCTTTGGCAGTTTCTTTCTTGAGATTATTTTAATGAGAACATACAGCTAGTACTAAAGAGATGGGGGCATGGAAAAGACAAAGACGAAAGTCTGGATGCCAGTTATTGGCTGCTTCTGAGCAGTGGCTCTGTGTGTCCAGGTCACCTGAAATCCAACAGTCCCCACCTGATGGACGAAGCCGTGCTGGCACTGCGGAACCTGGCACGGCAGTGCAGTGACTCTTCGGCCATGGAAGCCCTGACCAAGCACTTATTTGCTATCCTCGGAGGTGAGCAAGCCTTAGCCATGGGGTGGCTGAGGTGTGGCCCCTGGCATTTCCTTCAACCCTGGGATCTCAAGGGGACTTGATGCTGCAAGTCTGTGTGTGACAAGGCTGTGTGACCAGCCTGTGTCACACTGGATGTGAATGTGTGTGAATGAACAAAACTCTCATAGGTTGGTGTAGATAGGGTGATCTCAGGTTTTTCATTTTTAAGATACACATTTTTGTATGCATAGCAGAAAAAAACTAAAGGAAATACACCAGAAAGTAATGTCTTCGAGTAGTGGAAACATGAGTGCCTTTTAAATGTTTTCCTTTATATTTTTTTTGTTTCTCAAGTTTTCTGTAGGAACATTACTTTTTGAGTCAGAAAGCAAAAGGCTAGTAAATGTTGTTTTAAACCCAGCTTCACAACACAAAGGCTACTTCTGGAATCAGAAACCGTATTGTGGCGTCACACACATGACCGCATTGTTCACCTTCTTGGGAAATGTGGTATATGTGAATGTGAATCTTTGCTGTCTCCTCACAGGTTCAGAAGGAAAACTAACTGTTGTAGCCCAGAAGATGAGCGTCCTCTCAGGTATAGGATTTCTTTCTTTTTTTGAGACAGAGTCTTGCTCTGTCATCTAGGATGGAATGCAGTGGCACCATCTCAGCTCACTGCAACCTTTGCCTCCCAGGTTCAAGTGATTCTCGTGCCTCAGCCTCCTGGGTAGCTGGGATTACCACCACGCCTGGCTAATTTTTTTGTATTTTTAGTAAAGACAGGGTTTCACCATATTGGCCAGGCTGGTCTCAAACTCCTGGCTTCAAGTGATCTGCCCGCCTCAGCCTCCCAAAGTACTGGGATTACAGGCAGGAACAGGATTTTTCTGCCAGGAGTAGAGCCGTGATCTAGTAGTAGACAAGGCTTTTTTTTTCTTTTTTGAGATGGAGTTTCACTCTGTTGCCAGACTAGAGTACAGTGGTGCCATCTTGGCTCACTGCAACCTCTGTCTCCCTGGTTCAAGTGCTGCTCCTGCCTCAGCCTCCCGAGTAGCTGGGACTATAGGTGCATGCCACCATACCCAGCTAATTTTTTTGTATTTTTAGTAGAGACGGGGTTTCACTATGTTGGCCAGGATGGTCTCGATCTCGTGACCTTGTGATCTGCCCATCTTGGCCTCCCAAAGTGCTGGGATTACAGGCATGACCACCGCATCCACCCTAGCAGTAGGTAAGCTTTAATGTAACTCTTAGGTAAGGTGAATCCTTCTTTGGATTTTGACTCCTCTGACCATCTTGGGTCCCGCCTGCCTCCCAGGACCCTGCTGCTTGCCTGCTTGACAAGAGGGACTTACCTGTTCAAGTCTAGCAGGAGGCCTGGCTTCTATAGAAGGCAAGAGGTATAGAGGGAGCATTAAGGGAAGATCAGTAATGGCCAGAAGAGAGATATGACTGCTGGGGGATGCAGAAGAGGTCTGTGACCCAGAGTGCAGAGGTGGCAGCAGTAGGAAGACTTGCCTGTTTCTGGTTTTGTGCTGATAAGGGACTGAACAGGGAATCTGCCTTATAGGGATTGGGAGCGTTAGTCATCACGTGGTATCTGGACCTTCCAGTCAGGTCCTGAACGGGATTGTGGCTGAGCTGTTCATCCCATTCCTTCAGCAGGAAGGTAATTCTCTGCAGCATGGTAAGCATGCCTTCTGTACCCATCCTTGACTGTGGTTTTTCACGATTTCCTTCTGTAAACCTCTCCTGAAGACACACCTCCCTCAGATAGCATGGCTTGAGCTGTCTGAAATATCATTGCTTCCTCCCCCTTGTACTCTGGCTTGTTTTTTGCACTTCTTGCAATGATTTGACATGGCTATAGGAAATTGGACTGACTGGACCATGCTTTTTTTGCCCTAGTTCATGAAGGGACCTTGGTGCACGCTGTCTCAGTCCTGGCTCTCTGGTGTAACCGATTCACTACAGAAGTGCCCAAGAAGCTCACTGAATGGTTCAAAAAAGCTTTCAGCCTTAAAACCTCCACATCTGCGGTGAGGCACGCCTATCTGCAGTGCATGTTGGCCTCTTATCGGGGTAAGACGCCTCCCAGGGCCAGTGTCCAGGCCTCCCTGCATAGGTGACTGAGTCTTTAGGGCATTATTAGTGTTCCCGGCTTTCTCTGTTAGTTCAGCTTATCTAGCACCATTTATTTCTTCCTGAAATAAATGGGAACTTCAGGAAGAAATAAATGGGAACATTGGGCTTAGCTCAAAATTAGAAATTCAATCTTCACAACAAATTCTGGCTTCCGTCACTTACCAGACTTTCAAAGTACAAAGCTTTATTCAGAGAGGACCCAGAACCTGAACTTATCACTACAGTATCTGAAGCCATGAAGAAATGATTCAGATAAGACTGGTTTAAGGGCCAGACACGGTAGCTCACGCCTGTGATCCCAGCATTTTGGGAGGCCAGGGTGGGTGGATCACCTGAGGTCAAGAGTTCGAAACCAGCCTGCCTGGCCAACATGGTGAAACCTCATCTCTACAAAAATACACATATTAACCAGGCATGATGGCAGGTGCCTGTGATCCCAGCTACTCTGGAGACCGAGGCAGAGGTTGCAGTGAGCCAAGATCAAGCCATTGCACTCCTGCCTGGGCGACAGAATGGGACTCCCATCTCAAAAAACGAAAAAGAAACATCTGGGAGATTCCAGGGCCTTCTCTCAAGAGGGGACACCCTTCTGTGTGAAATGTCTTGTCTGATGAACTTTGTACTCACGTATTCCTTTTAATGATAAGGGAAGAATAATCTGGCTTTAAGAGATTTTTGTACTGAGTTTAAAGCAGTAAGTCTTTTTCTGGAATACGTCTCTCAGCTCAGAATCATACCTCATTTTTGTGTGGTGGTTTGTGAGGTTTGTTTAAACTGCAGATAGTGCTGATTGAAGTCATAGATTTTTCCATGGGAAATGTACAGTCAATACATTGTCAGCTGCCTTAGGGATATAGTGAATTCATATCCATGACTTAAAAACAGTCTATGAGGCCAGGCGAGGTGGCTCACGCCTGTAATCCCAGCACTTTGGGAGGCTGAGGTGGGAGGATTGCTTGAGCTCAGGAGTTTGAGACCAGCCTAGGCAACAAAGTAAGACCCCCATCTCTACAAAAAGTTAAGTTAGCAGGGCATGGTGGTACTTGTCTGTGGTCCCAGCTACACAGGAGGCTGAGGCAGGGAGATTGCTTGAGCCCAGGAGTTCAAGATCAGCCAGAGCAACATAGCAAGCCTCCATCTCTAGAAAAAAAATAAATAAAAATAAAAAGTCTTTATACTCATATATCAGTTTCCATTATTGCTGCACTGAATGACCATCAGTTGTATGTGGAACCTTGAATTGTAGATGGTAAAAACTTGGTTTTACCTAGTCTCTTCAGCTTGAGCTAGTTCTGCTTATTGCTTTTACTTTTAATTTTTTTTTTTTTTTTTTTTTTTTGAAACTGAGTTTCGCCCTTGTTACCCAGGCTGGAGTGCAATGGCGCGATCTCGGCTCACCGCAACCTCCGCCTCCTGGGCTCAGGCAATTCTGCCTCAGCCTCCTGAGTAGCTGGGATTACAGGCACGTGCCACCATGCCCAGCTAATTTTTTGCACTTTTAGTAGAGACGGGGTTTCACCATGTTGACCAGGATGGTCTCGATCTCTCGACCTCGTGATCCACACGCCTCGGCCTCCCAAAGTGCTGGGATTACAGGCTTGAGCCACTGTGCCCGGCTAATTTATTTTTTAAAGATGTAATTCAGAGTGCCGGAACACAGTGCTCATTGCTTTTAAAATAAACATAATATAAAATCTTTTAAAAACAAAACCTTTAAAATAAAGATTTCTTGAATTCAAATTCATAGCATTATCTAGTAAACTGCTTCCATTGTGAATTGTTCTGATATGCCCATTTAGTAGCTATGAAACAACAAACCCAGGTGTGGGAGGAAAACAAAAGAAAACATAGGCTTGAGCTATAGTTTTTAACTCCTGAGGTTAAGCAATTCTCCAGCCTCAGCCTCCCAAGTAGGTGGGATTACAGGCGCCCACCACCATACCTGGTTAAGTTTTGTATTTTTTAATAGAGACAGGGTTTCACCATGTTGGCCAGGGTGGTCTTGAACTCCTGTCCTCAGGTGATCCGCCCGCCTCAGCCTCCCAAAGTGCTGGGATGACAGGCATGAGCCACGGCACCCGGCAGAGCTATAGTTTTAGCTGGTTTCTCCTTGTTTTTTTTTTTCTTTTTTAAAATGAGTTTCGTTCAGAGGCCAGCATATTGGTTCTGGTTTTAGAATTTGGGTCAAAAGGTCATCTGATATGGGGGAAGAGTACCATATGGGAATTGATAGGATTGAGGGTGGCTCTGACTTGCCTCAACTAGCTGTGTAACCTTGAGCAACTCACTTAATGTCTCTGCTTATCCATCAGTTGAGTAACTGGACTATTGGATTAGTAAGGATTATCTTTTTGCCTCTAATTTTGTGGTTGTAGAGTTTAAGTTTTGATTTAACTTCACTTCTTTTTGGGATATTTAACTCAAAATAAAAAAAATTAACTGAAGGGCTTTAGTCATACATTTCACAGCTGGGTAGATAAATCCTTTCTCAATCCTGTCATTTCCAAAGGTCAGGATGTCCTTTAAGGTGCTGTCCTCTTTCCACAGGTGACACATTGTTGCAGGCCCTGGACCTCCTTCCCTTGCTCATCCAGACAGTGGAGAAGGCAGCCTCCCAAAGCACTCAGGTTCCCACAGTCGCTGAAGGGGTTGCCGCAGCCTTGTTGCTCTTGAAGCTGTCAGTGGCTGACTCACAGGCTGGTATGAGTCCAGAAATGTCCAGGATGGTAGAGACAGGGGCCTCTGACAAGAGTCCTTGGGAGGAGTGTTTCAATGTTCAGGGTTAGCTTGGTCCTGACCACACTGGATCAGCCGTAGGTTTGCTCGTCATCTGCAGGATGAACTTCAGGGTTGCATGGACAATGAGAATGCAGCCAGGGGACTGTGTGACTGTCCTCCTTTGTCCTGTTGCTCCATTGCTACACAGGCTTGTAAATGATGCCCAGATGGGACCAGGGTTTAGTATTGGGACTATTTGTTTCAGTTGGTTATACAGTACAAAATTCAAAAGGATATAACATGAGAAGCTTCCCCTTAGCCCTGACTTTCTGCTTGGCTGTTAAATTTCCCTCCGTAAACAGTATTACCAGTTTTGCACTTTGGGAGGCCAAGGCAGGCGGATCATGAGGTCAGGATATCGAGACCATTCTGGCCAACATGGTGAAACCCCATCTCTACTAAAAATATAAAAATTAGCTGGGTGTGGTGGTGCGCGCCTGTAATCCCAGCTACTTGGGAGGCTGAGGCAGGAGAATCACTTGAACCCAGTAGGTGGAGACTGCAGTGAGCTGAGATCGTGCTGTACTTCAGCCTGGTGACAGAGCAAGACTCCGTTTTAAACAACAACAACAACAAAAACCAACTGTATTACCAATTTAATGTCCAGAGATAGTGTGTATATAATTGAACATGCTGGGTAACATTCTGTCTAAACTGTATTATATACAATATATACATTGTATTATATACTATATATACTATGTATAATATATCTTTGAAATGATTCCAAATCAGTACATCAAAAAGAGCTTTATCATTATATTTTCTGGCTACAACACATTTCATGCTTTCTTTATTCCATCTCCCACTCTCTGCTCTGGGACACACCTGAACTTACTCCTTTGGATAGGAATGGAGCTCAGCTCTCTTCATAATATCGTGTGTGCACTGTGTCCATGCAAGGCACTGGGCTACCTAGGGGAATGCTAAGATGAATATGACCTTCTTCAGCGAATGTCGGGGTGCTTACTTCATAGTAGGAGCAAGGAAACACAAAAAGACATCTGTAGCTTAAAATATGACATTAGAGCAGTTTTGAAGGAGAGATTGCTTTTAGTTGAGGGGATGGGTATTGGGAAGGGCTTTATGGAGGAAGCATTTGAACTAGTGCCCTGAAGACTGGGAAGGATTTCATTATCCTAAAGGGAATGGCCCAGAGTGAGTCCAAGCAGCCCCAGTCAGGGAAGGGCAGTGAAAGCCGGAGTCTGTAAACCTCAGGTATTCCAGCTTGGCACCTGGGGTGGATGGGAATTCTGGATGAGAAGCAGTTCACCTAGGCTCTTGTAAGCAGCAGAGAACCACCGAAGAGTTTCACACAGGAAGTGATACCAGAAGGACTGAGGTAAGTTCCCCAAATAGAACAGCACCCAGACTCCTGCTACAGAGAAGGGTTTGCCAGCAGAGCCCCCCCCAGCAGCTTCAGGATTGAGGACATCAGCTCTGGGAGACATGGTGAGCTGCGTCATGGGATAACCTTTTGTTTCTTACAGAGGCCAAACTGAGCAGTTTCTGGCAGCTGATTGTGGATGAGAAGAAGCAGGTGTTCACCTCTGAGAAATTCCTGCTTATGG
This sequence comes from Saimiri boliviensis, assembly GCF_048565385.1. NCBI lineage: Eukaryota > Metazoa > Chordata > Mammalia > Primates > Cebidae > Saimiri > Saimiri boliviensis. The sequence goes on from NC_133455.1 coordinate 12,796,175, forward strand.
CTTCAGAGGATGGTAAATTACTCCATGCTTAGTTGAATTCGAGATTGAGACAAAGTCTCTTTGGGAAATCTTCAGAGAGGACCCTTTCTTGACCAGCCAGTCAGCTCTGCAAAAATCTGGGCCAGAGCAATCTGGCCAACAGCTTAGTTATTGTGGGAATGAATTCATTCCTGTAGGGAATGTAAGAAAGGTTAGGGAAATGGGACTTGGGAGATGTGTGGAGATGGAACTGTAGTGGTTGTGGAGCTACAGTGTAAGCTGCAATTATAGCTGATTGGGTAATTGGTGCTGTCTCCGAGGTTTTCCTATGTTGAGGCAGCTGAGGAGCTCCGGTGGAGTCTGGCAGGCTCAACTCCCCCACCAAGAAACACAAAAACTACTGGTTTCTATCCTGGCAGAAAAGGAACAGTGGAATTTTAAATGTGTATTTAAAATTCTAGGTTGCCTTAGGGGTGTCTGCCACTAATTGGTGATTTGAAGAGTCTTTTGACTTACAAATTGCAACATCCCATTAATGAGTTACAACTGTTAGTCATTTCCTGGTTTTAGAAAAATTCTTAAATTTTGAAAAGGAAAGAGACTCATGTAATTCAAAAATAGATACAGGAGGGCCTACATTGAAAATTATATCCCTGCTTTGATCTCTGGCTACCCAGTTCATCTGCTGTGGGTAACTAATTTTATTAGCTTCTTCTGTAGCCTTGATATTTTATATATACGCAAGTAAATACCTGTACATGTTTGTTCTCTACGTTTTTTACAAAATGTTACCGTGCCTACTGTATGTACTGTGTTTTCTAGACGTGGAAATGAGTCCATGTCAGTGTATAATGAGCTTCATTCTTATTTTGGTGCTGTGACACTCGGATCATTGTTTTTTTGTTTTTTTTTTGAGACAGTTTCACTCTTTTTTTTTTTTTTTTTTTTTTTTTTGAGACGGAGTTTCGCTCTTGTTACCCAGGCTGGAGTGCAATGGCGCGATCTCGGCTCACCGCAACCTCCGACTCCTGGGTTCAGGCAATTCTCCTGCCTCAGCCTCCTGAGTAGCTGGGATTACAGGCACGTGCCACCATGCCCAGCTAATTTTTTGTATTTTTGGTAGAGACGGGGTTTCACCAGGTTGACCAGGATGGTCTCGATCTCTCGACCTCGTGATCCACCCGCCTCAGCCTCCCAAAGTGCTGGGATTACAGGCTTGAGCCACCGCGCCCGGCCGAGACAGTTTCACTCTTACTGCCCAGGCTAGAGTGCAATGCCAAGATCTCGGTTTATTGTAACTTCCATCTCGCCGGTTCAAGTGATTCTTTTAGTAGAGACAGGGGTTCTCCATGTTGGTCAGGGTGGTCTTGAACTCCCGACCTCAGGTGATCTGTCTGCCTTGGCCTCCCAAAGTGTTGGGATCACAGGCGTGAGCCACTGTGCCCAGCCTCTTTTTAGAACCTCATAGTAATTTTTTAGTTGTTGTTGAGACAGGATCTCACTCTGTTGCCAACACTGGAGTGCAGCGGCACAATCATGGCTCACTTGAGACTTTACCTCCCTGGTCTCAGGTAGTCCTCACCTTCCTGAGTGGCTGGGAGTGCAGGTGCATACCACCACACCTGGCTAATTTTTGTATTTTTTTTAGAGATGGGGGTTTCACCATGTTGCCCAGGCTGATCTTGAACTCCTGGGCCTAAGCACTACTCCTGCCTCAGTCTCTCAAAGTGCTGGTATTACAGACATGAGCCATTGTGCTTGACCTTAGTAACTTTTTTTTTTTTTTGAGACAGAGTCTTGCTTTGTTACCCAGGCTGGGGTACAGTGGCACAGTCTGCTCATTGCAATCTCTGCCTCCCGGGTTCAAGCAATTCTCCTGCCTCAGCTTCCCTAGTAGCTGGGATTACAGGCATGTGCCACCATACCCAGTTAATTTTTGTATTTTTAGTAGAGATAGGGTTTCACCATGTTGGCCAGGCTGGTCTTGAACTCCTAGTTCAAGACCAGTGGGTCTGGGTGTCAGAGGAAGACTTTGTCTCAAAAAAAAAAAAAATTACAAAAAACAAAAAGCGCCAGGCGCGGTGGCTCAAGCCTGTAATCCCAGCACTTTGGGAGGCCGAGGCGGGTGGATCACGAGGTCAAAAGATCGAGACCATCCTGGTCAACATGGTGAAACCCCGTCTCTACTTAAAATACAAAAAATTAGCTGGGCATGGTGGCGTGTGCCTGTAATCCCAGCTACTCAGGAGGCTGAGGCAGGAGAATTGCCCGAACCCAGGAGGCGGAGGTTGCAGTGAGCCGAGATTGCGCCATTGCACTCCAGCCTGGGTAACAAGATTGAAACTCCGTTCCCCCCCAAAAAAAAGCAAGCTGTAATTTCACATCGAGTGATAATTATATTTAGGTTAATTTTCAGCTTATTCTATTATTTCAGGGTATACGTATGTGTGTTTAACTATTTTAAAAACACTTCCATTCTTTTTCTCCCCTCCCAGCCCTGTGTACTGTGTTGCATCTGACAGAGAGACTTTTCCTTGACCACCCGCATAGACTTACTGGCAACAAAGTTCGGTACGTGACTCTGGCTTACCTTTTCTTTTGGGCCAAATGAGGCAAAGGCTGGCAGGAACCCGAGAAAGGGTGTGTGGCAGGTGGAATGATTGGCCATGGAAGGCCCTCCTCCCAGCCTTCCCCCATACCGGTCTGTCCCTGTGCTTGTAGGCAGTACCACCGGGCTCTGGTGGCGGTGCTCCTGAGCCGCACCTGGCACGTCCGCAGGCAGGCTCAGCAGACGGCTCGCAAGCTGCTCTCCTCTCTTGGGGGCTTTAAGCTGGCACACGGACTCCTGGAGGAGCTGAAGACTGTCCTCAGTTCCCACAAGGTGAGGGCATCTGGGCTCTAGAACTGGGGCTCTTGGATCCACTTAGCTGTCCCTGCTTATGCTGTGGGGTTTTGGCTGGGCCACTCCCTGGTTGGTCTTTCTTACTCTGTGTGGTGCCAGCATCTTCTGCTCCGCGGTCGAGCTCCAGTAACATCTTTCATAGGATTCCGTTTCCTTTTCAGAGACTTTTTTTTCACATGTAGCTTTACTTTATTTTTTAGTTTTTTTGGGAGGGGTTGTTTTGTTTTGCTGACTGCACCCTCTGCCTCCCAAGCTCAAGTGATCCTTCCACCTCATCCTCCCAAGTTGCTGGGACTATAGGCGCACACCACCATGCCTGGTTAATTTTTTTATTTTTTATATTTTTGTAGATGTGGTCTCACCATGTTGCCCAGGCTAGTCTTGAACTCCTAGGCTTAAGTGATCCGCCCACCTTGGCTTCCCAAAAGTATTGGGGTTAACAGGCATGAGCCGCTGTGCCCTGCCCCTTTATCCTTGATTAATTGAATAACACTTTATGTTTTTAAAGGACTTTGTGATTTTTAAAGCATTTTCTTCCCATTTTTTTCTTTTGATTTTGTTTTTTCACAGTACCTTTCAAAGGCAAATACGGCTTGATATTCTTATTTTATGTGAATTGGCCAGGGTTCCAGGAGCTCAAATGAGTTGCACAGGGTCTCCCAGCCCACGGGGGGAGACCCCCAAAGACGTGGTTCTCATTTCTGTGTTCTTTGTGCCATGTTCTGCTGCTTCCCTCCCTCCGTAAGCCTGTTGAGGAATGTGGGCCAGTGCCAAGCTTGCCATCACAGGCTGGGTCTCCTGGACCAGTTTCTATTGCCTTCTTTACCCCTGTAGGCTTTTTAGATGCAGAGTCACAGGTACTTCCTTCTTCTAGGTATATCTCACAGCCTATGGGTCCCTTTGCAGGAAGCTGGGCATCCATCTCCACCCCAGCAAGGACCCCAGAGAAGAACTGAATGAGGGGCTGTTGTGTCCGTGGCATATTTGGTTCCTGTGTTCCAAGCCTGCACAGGGCTCTGAGCAGTGGGGTTCTTTTGTGTTCTCATGTGTCTCCATGCAGGTGCTGCCCTTAGAGGCTCTGGTGACCAATGCTGGGGAGGTGACTGAGGCAGGCAAGGCCTACGTGCCTCCACGGGTCCTGCAGGAGGCTCTGTGTGTCATCTCTGGCGTGCCAGGGCTCAAGGGTGATGTCACTGACACTGAACAGCTGGCCCAGGAGATGCTGATCATCTCCCACCACCCATCCTTAGGTCTGTGGCTGTGGTGGGTGTGGGAGAGCCCGAGGCTTTATGGGGCGGGGTAAGAGCAGGCCAGGCAGAAGGCCTCAAAGAGCTCCCTTCCCCTTCAGTGGCCGTGCAGTCTGGACTTTGGCCAGCGCTTCTTGCCAGGATGAAGATCGATCCCGAAGCCTTCATCACCAGGCACCTGGATCAGATCATTCCTAGGATCACCACACAGAGTCCCCTAAACCAGGTGATGGGCCTGTAAGCTGGTCTGGGCTCAGATCTGGGAGGGGCCCTCTCATCACAGGGTACAGGAAGAGAGGATTCACAGAAGCAGGTGAAGGTGGATGAAATGTAGGCTGGACCCTTGGTTGCAAGTGACAGAAATATAAACTGGTTTAAGCACAAAAGGGAACTTTCTGCCTCATTTACCTGCCAAGTCTAAGGATATGACTGGCTTTGGCTAATGCTGACTACAAGGGTTCAGATGTTGCCCTGGGGACACTGTAGGTAATGTCTCTCTTACTCTGTCCTATCCGTCTTGGTCTCTTGTCTTCGTTTTCCATGGTGTGGGCTCCATTCTCAGGCTTTTTCCCTTTCTGGTGGCACAAGAGCCACTAGAGTTTCAGGCTTTGTCTCCCCATCAGCTTTAGGGGGAAAAGCTTGCGTATTTCAATAATGTTTACTGGCTTGGGGTCGCTTTGACCCTGGTTAATCTGACTTGGAGGCCATGCTCATCCTGGCGCCCCGTCCTCTGTTCTGGGTCACGTACCTATCTCTGGAAAGAGTGAGGGCAGCTCCACCTGAACCATGAAGATTGAGAATTGGGAAGGAGTGTATCCCCTCATGTCAGGTGCTGTCAGACAAAGGGCTACTGCTTGGTGAGGAAAGCAGACACAGACTCCAGCTGGCCACTCTGACGGGCAGTGCCCAGGAGTAACAAGGCAGTGGCACAAAGAAGGGGAGCCAATGCCAGGGGCATTCAGGTGTGGTGGACCTCTCGCCAGTGCCAGCCTTGGCACACATTGACCATGTCTGCGTTTGTTTGTCTGGCAGTCCTCCATGAACGCCATGGGCTCCCTTTCCATCCTGTCCCCGGACCGGGTCCTCCCACAGCTAATCAACACCATCACCGCCTCCGTGCAGAACCCTGCACTGCGCCTGGTAACACGGGAGGAGTTTGCCATTATGCAGACCCCTGCCGGGGAGCTGTATGACAAATCCATCATCCAGAGGTGAGACCTCACTTGTGGGCTCATTTACCTTTGCTCCCCAAGGCATAGTTTTCTTGCATGTGGGATGGAGCCAGCACCTCCTGTGGGTCAAATGCAGTAGCCTATCCATTCATTGGCTAAGCGCCTGCTGTGTCCCTGCCATGGTGCTTAGGTTCTGGGTACTAAAGTATGTCCAGTATGCGGCACTATACCGGTGCACAGTACTTAACAGCTAGTTGGAATTTCATGGCTGGTGGGAGGCTGACAGGCCTTGCGGTGCTTTTCAAGCTGGTTGATCACCTGCTCTGGTGTTTCAGTGCCCAGCAAGACAGCATAAAAAAGGCCAATATGAAGCGAGAGAACAAAGCATATTCCTTCAAAGAGCAGATCATTGAACTGGAGCTGAAGGAGGTGAGTACATGGAGGCACTCGCAGGAGATGGCTGCTGAGCTTGGTGGCCTCAGGCTGGTGGTTTTTCCCACTGCACACAAGCTGTTCACTTGGATCATCCTGAGGCCCATGGCACACTCCTGGTTCCCCTGACCAGTGTGTGGTGCATTGGCACACTCTCCCTTGACCCTTTCTCCAATAGCCCCTTCCACCCATAACTCAAAACTGATTTCTTTCTCTGCTGGGTGCTGGCAGCAGTGCACATGTCTCCTCTGCTAAGTGGTGTTGCTGGATTCCATGTCTGTCCCCCCACTTCCTTGAAAGCTGGGACCCCTCTTTCACTGCTATCTAGACTTCTGATAGCAGGCGCAGCACCTGGTACAGTGGGACTTCTGGGGAATCCTGGCTTGATTCCTGAATTCAGCTTTGGACAGAGCTGGTTCTGACAGGAGCGGTGCACAGAGGACTCTTTCCTGTCTCAGCGTATGCTCTTCTCTCTGTCTTTACGAGGCAGGATTTTTCTTGTCTTTCATATCTCAGTCCACATTTGCCCTCTCAGGTGGCCAGCCTGTTCACCCTATCCAGTGTAGGCCCCACCCTTCCTCCCAATTACTAAGCATCATTAATTTCTTTACTAACATTTGTCATAACCCCAAAGCATCTTGTTTATGTGTTTGTTTACTTGTTTATTGTCTATCTTCGCCTGCTAGATTGTGAGTTCCGTGAGGGCAGGGACTTTATCTTGTTCCCTGCCATGGTATTCCTGCCATCTGGAACAGTGCCTGGCACAGTGCAGGTGCTCACTAAATGTTTGCTGCATGAGTGAGTGAGTTCTGTGCCTATGGTGGTCTCAGGCCACCATAGCAGGCCTTTTCTAGGCTTCAGCTTATCCTATAGAAGAGCTTCTGTAGGGAGGGGTTGGAGAGGAGGAGGCTAAAGTTTTGATTCTGAAGCCATGTGGCAGTCAGAATACCCCTTTGAGTACATTGAGGAACTTTTTATTTCTCTAACATATAAAAAGCCCTCTTTGGGCCGGGCGCGGTGGCTCAAGCCTGTAATCCCAGCACTTTGGGAGGCCGAGGTGGGTGGATCACAAGGTCAAGAGATCGAGACCATCCTGGTCAATATGGTGAAACCCCGTCTCTACTAAAAATACAAAAAATTAGCTGGGCATGGTGGCGCGTGCCTGTAATCCCAGCTACTGAGGAGGCTGAGGCAGGAGAATTGCCTGAACCCAGGAGGCGGAGGTTGCGGTGAGCCGAGATCGCGCCATTGCGCTCCAGCCTGGGTAACAAGAGCGAAACTCCGTCTCAAAAAAAAAAGCCCTCTTTGGCTTTGTCAGTAGAGAATCCAGTTTAAAAAAAACCTACTTCTCTATTGCTGTCTTCATTCTGTAGAAACCAGGTGGCTCTGGACTTTGTGGGAGGTAGGGGGTGCACATAGTGGGTTCAGGGGCCCAACTCACAGACTTAGAGCTGGCGTGGTGCTGTTTGTGTGGAAGCAAGCTCTCCTTCCCTGTTGGGGAGGGAGGTCTGTTCCCTGGAGATGGGATTGGTTGGTTTGCCCATCCCTACTAGGAAATAAAAAAGAAGAAAGGCATCAAAGAGGAGGTGCAGCTGACCAGCAAGCAGAAGGAGATGCTGCAGGCCCAGCTGGACAGGGAGGCACAGGTCCGGAGGCGGCTGCTGGAGGTGAGTGGCCACCCCTGCCACGCCCATGCTGGAGGAGTGCTGGGAGGCCTAGGCCCGCTCCTTGCTGTTGCAAGCAAGGCCCTACTGACCTGCCTTCTGGGCAACTCTGCTTGCAGCTGGATGGGGAGCTAGAGGCAGCGCTCGGACTGCTGGACATCATCCTGGCCAAGAACCCGTCCGGCCTGACCCAGTACATCCCTGTTTTGGTCGACTCTTTCTTGCCATTGCTGAAGTCTCCCCTCGCTGCTCCCAGGATCAAGAACCCCTTCTTGTCCTTGGCTGCCTGTGTGATGCCTCCTAGGCTCAAGGCTTTGGGTTAGTCTTTGTTTGTTGGCTGCAGGGATGGCCCAGGGGTTGGACAGGGTGTGCCCCTGAGTGCCTGTGGGGAGGTAGGTGGTGACATCAGCTGCTGAGTTTTGTTTTCTTGTGGAAGCAACCTTGGAGATTTCAGCTAGATGTGCTTACGAGAGACATAGTGCCTCCTATTCTCTCCCACTTCACATCTGTGCCCTCCCTCTGAGGAGTGATGCTAGTCAGTGTTCGATCTTCGTGTACCAGTTTTAAAACTGAGAAGTCAGAAGTTCAGTGGCAGTGAGGATGGTTTGGTGCAGTGTGGTGAGTCAGCGCAGCCCAGGGCTCCTGAGCAGCCACGTGACAGTGAACAGAGGCCTCTGTGACTTTTAGCTTCCTATTAGCTCTGGAGAAACAAACACCAGGTAGGGTGGTTGGGAATTATGGTGGCCTTGCTTTTGTGGGTTATTTAACGGCCTTCAGCAGACTTCTAGCGTAGCCTAATGTGGATGTTCCCACGGGTGAGGCTAGAATCTGGGAGTCGTTCTGAGTGGAAAAGTCAGTCGTTGCATCTGGAACCTGCCAGAAGTGTCACCTGGCTGTCTGTTGCATAGAGGTGGAGGTGCTGCACTGATAGAGCTTCACTCTCGGCTGAGTGACCCATCGGTGGCCCTCGTCTCATGTCGGCGTACTCATTTCTTGAGTGTCTAAAGGGCAATTCCCTGCCTACCTGCCCTCTGAGGCTGTCACAAAGATCAAATGAGAAATTAGGTTGGGGACATTTTGGCAGAGCAGAAAGATTTTTTTAAGTCAGAAGGATGAGGCACTGGGTCCCCTGTCTGAGCCTGGGCTGGATTCTGCATCTCTCTGTGTGTCATCCCTGCTGGCTCTCTCCTCTTCAACACAGGCACTTTGGTGAGCCATGTGACCCTGCGCCTGCTGAAGCCAGAGTGTGCCCTGGATAAGTCCTGGTGCCAGGAAGAGCTCTCGGTGGCTGTGAAGAGGGCGGTGACGCTGCTGCACACCCACACCATCACCAGCAGGGTGGGCAAGGGGGAGCCAGGTAAGAGCTGGGACGGGACCAAGGGCACCAGACAGTGTGAGCTGGTGCCAGGAATGCTGCTCAAGCGTCAGCATCACCCAGGGCCTCCTTGAGCCTGGGTGGTTGGACCAGATGGAGGATTTCTGAGTTTAGCCCTGGTAGTCTGTGAGTTGCTGTGAGCCCAATCGAGGGTTTACTTTTTGTCACTGGCGTCGTCTTCTTTGTTTTAACCCTCATATCCTGGACCTGGGCAGTGTTTGGCAGTAGAAGCAGAGTTAGTTTTAGAACTGGGCTACCAGCTGCTGTCTCTGTCGTCGTGCCATGTGCTTCCAGGTGTCAGAACAGGCCTCTGGCCCATCCCTTCCTGACCTTCCCTGAGGATGGAAATGGGAAGCAGTGGGCCAGGGCCTCGCCCTGCCTGCAGCGTCCTATTGCTTCATGCTCTCACAGGTGCTGCACCCTTGTCCGCGCCAGCCTTCTCTTTAGTCTTCCCGTTTCTGAAGATGGTGCTGACCGAGATGCCCCACCACAGTGACGAGGAGGAGGAGCGGATGGTCCAGATTCTTCAGATCCTTACTGTCCATGCCCAGCTGAGGGCATCCCCAGGCACCCCACCCGGGCGGGTGGACGAGGTTGGCAGGGAGGCGCTGCTCTCTCCTTGGTTTAAAGGGGATCAGGGAGGCAGGGGCTGTGGACACTGTCTGTCTCATAAACAGTTCTGATGAGGAAATAGAAGGTGTGTGTTTATACCAACAGCAGCCTCACATAGTGTTGCGGGTTTTTTAAGGCAAAAAACGGGTCAGGCTCTTCTTCCATGTGACTGAAGACTCAGGCTCTCTCACCATGTCAGTGCATATCTTACTGACTTCGTTGGCTGCTGAGATTCTGCGCTATGGATGTACCATGTTTTACTTAACTCTACCTATTGATGAATATCTTAAGGTTTTTTCTGTCTTTTCCCTGTTTTGAGCAGCACTATGATGTGCCCTCTTGTATGTATATGCCCCTTACTTGCCCTGTGTGAGCATGTCTTTAGGACAGATTCATTGGACATGGAATTACTAGATTACATGCCATATTCTGAGCTATACTCTCACTAGGAGTTTTCTTTTCTCAAAGCCTAATGCAACCTCAGATAGTATTAATATTGTCAGTGATGGGTGAAAGAATGATACCTCATTTTATTTTGCATTTCTTGTCAAGTTGAGTGTCTCATCATATATTTATGGCCCTTCTGGCTTTCATAGTCTGAATTTCAGCATATTTCAGAATTTAGTTTTCAGTTCCTGAGGGTCATGGTTGACTGGGGCTAGCACCTGTGGACCTAATTGTAAACCTAATGAGGTTTCTATGGTGGGGCCAGTTGTATGACCCAGAATGTTCCCCTGTGGGTGAGGGGATGCCCTGTCCTTGGCCACCAGGCTGGGTTATAGACCTCCCCACAGCCTCATCTTGACTTACCTGCCGTTCTCTCCTAGAATGGCCCGGAGTTGCTGCCTCGTGTGGCCATGCTGCGTCTTCTGACTTGGGTGATCGGGACAGGCTCGCCCCGCTTACAGGTGACCTGGTTTTTAGTTGGCTGTCGCTGTGACTCAGTTTGTGACCCAGAACTCAGGTCCTAGCATAAAGGGTGGAGTCCTAGGTTTTTTTCAGCCCTCACTGTTGGACTTTGGTAGAAGGACTGCTTTAGAAAGCCAGCCTGGCCGGGCGCGGTGGCTCAAGCCTGTAATCCCAGCACTTTGGGAGGCCGAGGTGGGTAGATCACAAGGTCGAGAGATCGAGACCATCCTGGTCAACATGGTGAAACCCCGTCTCTACTAAAAATACAAAAAAACTAGCTGGGCATGGCGGCGCGTGCCTGTAATCCCAGCTACTCAGGAGGCTGAGGCAGGAGAATTGCCTGAACCCAGGAGGCAGAGGTTGCGGTGAGCCGAGATCGCGCCATTGCACTCCAGCCTGGGTAACAAGAGCAAAACTCCGTCTCAAAAAAAAAATAAATAAATAAATAAATAAAAAAAGAAAGCCAGCCTGACTGTTGTTAGCTAGTGAGGGGTTTTGCTTGGGTCCTGCCACTGGAGCTGGGGTCTTAACCTTTGCAGTGCTGTAGGGTGGGTGTTCTCAGTGCATATCCCGTTCTGGCCCCATAGTAGTAAATGATTTGCTGACTGAACCAGTGGATTGATGTTCTCCTTAGGTTCTGGCTTCAGACACCCTGACCACCCTGTGTGCCAGCAGCAGTGGTGATGTTGGCTGTGCCTTTGCAGAGCAGGAGGAGGTGGAGGTGCTGCTCCGTGCCTTGCAGTCCCCGTGTGCCAGTGTGCGGGAAACTGCGCTCCGGGTGTGTACTCAGTCTCTCACGGGGCCACCACAGGGTTGCTTGTCACTCTGTGCAAGTAAAAATTACATGATGGGCATTTGAGAGAATGTCCCTCACCCTGGTGGGAGACATAGAAGCAAAGAGATGAAGTCACAGGGTTGGGTCTCTCTGAGAATCAGAAAACTAAGCAGTCATGATGTATCACTCTATGTTTTCCTTCACCTTGGAACACTACTTAATTTTTAAACTGGATTGTGGACCTCAGTACTTTCATAGAACATATCTAACTTGCAAGAGGTGTTCATTTCTTTAGCCCACTATTATGTACTTGGCTTTTCTTTGTGGCTTTTAGACCAAAAATTAACACATCCGCTTGGGGTGGTAAGACAGTGGTTCCTACCTGCTGATCCGTGGCGTCCTGCTATTGATATGTGACAGAGTTTTCACTCGCACTTGGTAAATTGTGAAAAATGATGGCAATATGGTAAATTTTTTCTTAAAAATTATTTGAACAGTCCACATATGGTGGCTCATGCCTATAATCCCAGCACTTTGGGAGGCTGAGGCGGGTGGATCACAAGATCAAGATATCGAGACCATCCTGGCCAACATGGTGAAAATCTTTCTCTACTAAAAATACAAAAATTAGCTGAGCATGGTGGTGCATGCCTGTAATCCCAACTACTCAGGAGGCTGAGGCAGGAGAACCGCTTGAATCTGGGAGGTGGAGGTTGCAGTGAGCCGAGATGGTGCCACTGCACTTCAGCCTGGCAACAGAGTGAGACTCTGTCGAAAAGAAGAAAAAAATTATTTGAACAAAAGGAACACACTTTTTCTGAGGTTTTTATCTGTCTGGTTTATTTAATGTTTTAATTTTCTTTTTCTTTTTCTTTTCTTTTCTTTTTTTTTTTTTGAGACAGAGTCTTGCTCTGTTGCCTGGCACCAGGCTGGAGTACAGTGGTGCAATCTTGGGTCACTGCAACCTCTGCCTCCCGGGTTCAGGCAGTGCTCCTGCCTCAGCCTCCCGAGTAGCTGGGACTACAGGCCCATGCCACCATGCCCAGCTAATTTTTGTATTTTTTAGTAGAGACGGGGTTTCACCATGTTGGCCAGGATGTTCTCAATCTCTTGACCTCGTGATCCACCCGCCTCAGCCTCCCAAAGTGCTAGTACTACAGGCGTGAGCTACCGCATCCAGCCTTAATGTTTTAATTTTCACATTAAAAAAAAACATTTTGGCTGGGCGCGGTGGCTCACGCCTGTAATCCCAGCACTTTGGGAGGCCGAGGCGGGTGGATCATGAGGTCAAGAGATCGAGGCCATCCTGGTCAACATGGTGAAACCCCGTCTCTACTAAAAATACAAAAAATTAGCTGGGCATGGTGGCACGTGCCTGTAATCCCAGCTACTCAGGAGGCTGAGGCAGGAGAATTGCCTGCACCCAGGAGGTAGAGGTTGTGGTGAGCCAAGATCACGCCATTGCACTCCAGCCTGGGTAACAAGAGCGAAACTCCGTCTCAAAAAAAAAAAAAAAACCATTTTGTCACCACACTCTAAGAAACTTACTAAGAATTAATTGTAAGTGATTTAACTTTAGCCACATGTGGTTAGTGGCTACATCTTGGACAATACAGCTTAGGGAGAGGTGAGGAGGCAGGTCAGAGGCTCTTCTGAAAGATCGTGCCTCACACGGTCCAATCCCACCCCTTCCAGGGGTTGATGGAACTCCACATGGTATTGCCAGCACCTGATACCGATGAGAAGAATGGCCTGAACCTTCTGCGGAGACTCTGGGTGGTCAAGTTTGATAAGGAGGAGGAGATCCGGAAGCTGGCTGAGAGGTGAGAGCCAGCACATCATTTTCTCCTGCTCTATCCTCTCTCCCTTTAGGAAATAACGGAACCCAGTGTGTTCAGCCTCCAGTGGGGAAGAAGGGCTGGGTTGGCAGAGCAGGTGCTGCAGATCTTTGTCTAAGTAGCCCTTCCTTGGATCTCCCATAGGCTCTGGTCAGTGATGGGCCTAGACCTGCAGCCAGACCTCTGCTCCTTGCTGATCGATGACGTGATCTATCATGAGGCAGCTGTAAGGCAGGCGGGGGCTGAAGCCCTTTCCCAAGCAGTGGCACGTTACCAGCTCCAGGCAGCAGAGGTTATGGGCAGACTCATGGAGATTTACCAGGAGAAGCTCTACGTGAGTGACCTGTGCAGCGCTGACGCAGTACGGTTGGGTGGGTCTCTGCTCAGCCCCCTACTACTACAGACAGGAATCTCAGGGCTCACAGTGGCTCAGGGTAGCTGCGACTAGTTTCCCACCTCATAGTCCTGGTGCCCAGGTCATTCATCTGCCCATTGCAAAGCATTTACCAACTTGTCTCTTGCAGCGGCCACCCCCAGTGCTGGATGCTTTGGGACGAGTTATTTCAGAATCTCCTCCAGATCAGTGGGAAGCCAGGTATAACAATTGTTCCAGCCTCGTTCTGCTCTTAGCTTTCTGCGATGTGGCAGGTTGGCTGGGTGGGTGCTGTGAGGAGGCAGCGTCGGAGAGTGAAAGAGCAGAGCCTCCCTCAAAGTTGGGGAGGCCTGAGTTCAAGCACTGGCTCCTCCTGCACTAGCTGCGTGACCGTGAGTGTGTTTCTCCCTTTCTCCAGGACTCTGTTTCCTCATCTGTATGCAGGGCACAGTAACTGAAGCTACCAGCCTTTCTCCACAGAGCCCACGAGTAGCAGTTGGAGGATTAGACAGATGTCTGGGAGCAAGTGGGACCGTGGAAGACACTTGTCTCCCACAGAGCAGGCGCAAAACTTGCGAGGGTGTTAGTTTTCTGAATGGCTCATCCTGTGAGGTCTTATGTGTCAGTGCAGGGTGGTGTATGGGCCCATCCTGGCTTATTTTTCATTCCAGACCATCAGCCAGGGATGGGACACAGATTCTTTGCTCTGTGACTGGAAAGAATAATACCATTTTGCCCTTTGAGAATATGTTCATTTCCAAGGGTCTATATATCTGGTTCCTTTACCTCTGTCTTCTCTTAACAGCCTACCTTTTGCAGGTAGAGGGGTGAGCACGGCACTCACATTCCCCTCTGGGGAAACCAATGCAGGGCTAGTCACCCAGTAGGAGGTAAAATCAGGGCAGATGGCAAGTCTCCATATGACAAATTGGTTGTTCCAGAACATTGGGTGAGCACTGGGTGGTGGGCTTCATGCTGTTCTCTGCCCCCAAAATGGTGTTTGCCTGAGGCAAGCTCCCTCTCCTTGCTGTGTACTGGCAGAAGTTCAGTGGTAGAGGAGGCCCCCTGGCTGCCTCTCCTGATGTGCTCCTGCTTCTTTCCCAGATGTGGCTTGGCTTTGGCTCTCAACAAGCTCTCCCAGTATCTGGATAGCTCTCAGGTGAAGCCACTCTTTCAATTTTTTGTCCCTGATGCCCTCAACGACCGACACCCAGATGTCCGGAAGTGCATGTTGGATGCAGCCCTTGCAACACTCAACACCCACGGGAAGGTAAGAGGATTTCAGACAGCTGAAGAGACAGGGTAGGCCAAGGCAGGTGGTAGTGCTGAGCAGGGGACAGAGATGCTAAGTGCCAGGAATCCTGGCACTCAGTGACAGGGTGGGATGTGGCATGTGTATTTCCTTTGAGCCAAAAAGACCACGATAGTATGTTAAATTCTTTTAAGTCTGTAGCAGTCCTGCCAGGAAACTAGAAGACCCGCTGGTGAGCATGTCAGGATGCCTATCCTAGAGCTACACTTGGTCTTGGTCTTCAGGGACTGTCATCCTCAGATGCAGCCTGTAGGTTGACCTGAGGCTCTGAGGGGTTTGGCTTTCCAGGAGAATGTCAACTCGCTGTTGCCAGTATTTGAGGAGTTCCTGAAGAATGCACCCAATGATGCCAGCTATGACGCTGTGCGACAGAGTGTGGTGGTCCTGATGGGCTCTCTGGCCAAGCACCTGGACAAAAGCGACCCCAAAGTGAAGCCCATTGTTGCCAAACTCATCGCTGCCCTGTCTACACCCTCCCAGCAGGTACCTGCCATCTGGCCTGGGACCCACATGTTAGTTAGAGAATTGGGACCTGACTGGTTAGGCAGTGGGATACTAGGGGCAGAGTTGGACAATCAAGACCCAGAAACCCTGGTTCTTGGCAAGGATTCACCCTCTGTCCCAGGGCAGAGCCTGGTATATAGTCAGGAACACTCCTGGAGAAGGAGTTTCTTTGTTACTTTGTTCTAATAGACCTCCCAGATAGTTTCGTTTTTTTCTACTTACCTGCTTTACAGTCAAGAACACCCCTTGAGAGGGAGTTTCTTTGTTATTTTTTTCTAATAGACCTCCCAGATAGTTCCATGTTTTCTACTCACTAAGGTGCACTGGGGATCCACAGGAAAAAAAAAATAAAAAGGCAGGCTTTCTCTTATGTCAGGCCTTTTGCTGGGCCTTTCCATGTGTTGGTTATGTGTTGCAGATGCATTTTAATGTAGTCTCTAAGCAAGCTGCAGTGCAAAGAAATTTCTTTTTCTTTGTTTTGAAAAGCATGCATTTTTATATATAATATATTTTTTAAATGTACATATATATTTTGGATTTGCATTTGGACCACCCAGAGTGTCCTCATAAAATGCACGGTTGCACTGGGCGTGGTAGCTCATGCCTGTAATCCTAGTGCTTTGGGAGACTGCGGTGGGAGGATTATCGAGACTAATAGTTCAAGACCAGCCTGGGCAACATGGTGTGATCCTGTCTCTACAAAAACTTTAAAAATAAGCCAGATGTAGAGGCCATGCCTGGGTGACAAAGTGAGATCCTACCTCTAAAAACAAAATAAAACAACAAAAAAGTTTACCAAAAAAAAAAAAAAAATGCACAGTTGAAAACAAATTTCCAAAATTGTGGTCAAATATGGTGGTCAGAAAGTCCAAACAACGGAAGGGTCACACCTGGGCACCTGCCAGCATGGCATCAAGGTTGCTCTCCCAAGCTGGGCTTAGTGAGCTGTGGCTGGGAGGCAGGATTGAGTGTCTTTTGGTCCCAATCAGTTTGTGCCTGGTCCTGTAAGGCCCTGCCCAGTTTCTCTGTGATATCGACAAGTTTGGAAACAGAGACACAGGCTGTTTTTTTTTTTGTTTTTGTTCTTGTTTTTTTTTTTTTTGAGATGGAGTTTCGCTCTTATTACCCAGGCTGGAGTGCAATGGCGCGATCCTGGCTCACCGCAACCTCCGCCTCCTGGGTTCATGCAATTCTCCTGCCTCAGCCTCCTGAGTAGCTGGGATTACAGGCACTCGCCACCATGCCCAGCTAAATTTTTGTATTTTTAGTAGAGACGGGGTTTCACCTTGTTGACCAGGATGGTCTTGATCTCTTGACCTCGTGATCCACCCTCCTCGGCCTCCCAAAGTGCTGGGATTACAGGCTTGAGCCACCGCGCCCGGCCACAGGCTGTTTTTATGGAGGCAAAGCAGCACACTTCTCTGGAAGCTTTCTCAGAGGATTTAGTCTTTAGAGTCCCCTCCTTAGCCCCCGCACCCTGCTGCCCAGACTAGATTTTCCATTTAGACCAGAAATGGCACCATAGGAGCTGAAGCGTTTGTCAACAGATTGTAGTGTACGCCCTGAGGGGTATGTGATACTGTGTATACAACATTGTTTGCTTCTCTGGTGCCCTGTGATACCCGTAAGCAGTGACTGAGATGGGGCTTGGGACATCTAGTGGTGGGTGCTATGTGGGACAGTCAGCCCCCCACCCCGCCACCAACCATGAAGGGGCTGCAGCTGAGCCACAGCATTAACAAGCGGGCCCTTCCCCAGGTCCAGGAGTCTGTGGCTAGCTGCTTGCCACCCCTCGTGCCAGCCATCAAGGAGGATGCTGGAGGGATGATCCAGAGGCTCATGCAGCAGCTGCTGGAGTCAGACAAGTATGCAGAGCGCAAAGGGGCCGCATACGGACTGGCGGGCCTGGTGAAGGGCCTGGGCATCCTCTCACTGAAGCAGCAGGAGATGATGGCAGCACTGACTGATGCCATTCAGGATAAGAAGAACTTCCGCCGGCGAGAGGGTGAGTGTCTCTGAGCTCGGGGCTGCCCAGCATGGGAAGTTGGTCACCACTTTGCCAGAGGAAGGAATCTGATCCTGGCACCCCAGGCGGAGGCTACTGTTTGTGTGTGTGCTGCAGAGGGCCCTACTGTGTGCAACCCAGTCTAGTCAGGTCCTTGCTGATTTCCTTGGACTTGCAAGTTTCTAACTCTGCAACACCCTTAGCTGAGAGAGGTTTGGCTTTTTTGGAGACAGAGTCTTGCTTTGTCACCAGGCTGGAGTAAAGTGGAGCGATCTCAGCTCACTGCAATCTCCGCCTCCCGGATTCAAGCAATTCTCCAGCTTCAGCCTCCCAAGTAGCCGGGATTATGGCTCATGCAACCACATCCAGCTAATTTTTGTATTTTTAGTAGAGGTAGGGTTTCACCATGTTGGCTAGGATGGTCTCGATTTCCTGACTGCGTGATCTGCCTGCCTTGGTCTCCCAGGGTGCTGGGATTACAGGGGTGAGCCACCCAGCCTGGCTGAGGTTTGGCTTTTCTTTTTCTTTTTTCTATTTCTTTTTGAGATGGAGTCTGGCTCTGTTGACCAGGCTGGAATACAGTGGCACGATCTCAGCTATTGCAATCCCTGCCTCCCAGGTTCAAGCAATTATCCTGCCTCAGCCTTCCAAGTAGCTGGGATTACAGGCGGCTAATTTTTGTATTTTTAGTAGAGATAGGGTTTCACCATGTTGGCCATGCTGGTCTTGTCTTTTTTTTTTTTTTTGAGATGGAATTTTGCTCTCGTTGCCCAGGCTGGAGTGCAATGGTGTGATTTCGGCTCACTGCAACTTCTGCCTCCCGGGTTCAAGCAATTCTCCTGCCTCAGCCTCCCAAGTAGCTGGGATTACCGGCATGCACCACTACACCCAGCTAATTTTGTATTTTTAGTAGAGACAGGGTTTCTCCATATTGGTCAGGCTGGTCTCGAACTCCTGACCTCAGGTGATTCTCCTGCCTCAGCCTCCCAAAATGCTGGGATTATAGGTATGAGCCACCATGCCCGGCCTGTGGTTTGGCTTTTCTGTTAGTCTCCTCCCTTCCACTCAGCCACATCTCTGCTCTGGGGCTTCTTGAGCTGAGACAGAAGGTGCTGCTTCCTCATGTGGCAGCCACTAGTTCCACAGCTTTTCTGAGTGTTTCCAGAGGAGTAGGAGGTGGCAGGGAGGTTTCTGTCCCTTCTATTCTCTGTGGCTATCCCCAGGGGACATTCTGTTCCCAGCCGTCCTACCATCTTTTCCCCTAGGAGCCCTCTTTGCCTTTGAGATGCTCTGCACCATGCTGGGGAAGCTCTTTGAGCCCTATGTGGTTCATGTGCTGCCCCATTTGCTCCTGTGCTTCGGGGATGGGAACCAGTATGTGCGTGAGGTAAGTCCCCAAACTGCATGGGAGAACAGCATTGAAACTTTGTGAGGTGTGTTCCCAGCTGTGTCTGTAGGCCTTGGCACAGGGTTTGACACAATAGAACCCCAGGAAGCATTTGTCACGGGAGGATCATTAGTACTAGTGTCAGGCCTTGCCCCTTGCTTGGGCGAGGACACCCCTGAATGTCTTTTCTCATCCCTTGAGGCTGCAGATGACTGTGCCAAGGCTGTGATGAGCAACTTGAGTGCTCATGGGGTGAAGCTGGTGCTCCCCTCCTTACTGGCTGCCCTGGAGGAGGAATCCTGGCGGACCAAAGCTGGTAAGACCACTCCCTCTGTCTCTTCCCAGCTTCCTTTTCTGAAAACCAGCCTCAGCAAGGATCCTGGGTATCCACAGCTCGTGTCCTGTGAGCTCCCCAGCCCAGGGATAGGGTTAAGACTCTGCCTTTCTTTTGAAATTTGAGGTGGAGTCTGCTCTATCACCCAGGCTGGTCTTGAGCTTTGGGGTGCAAACCATTCTCACAGGAACATGCCACTACACCTGGCTAATTTTTGTATTTTTTTTTTTTTTTTTTTTTTTTTTGTAATGATGTAGTCTTGCTATGTAGCCCAGACTGGCCTTGAATTTCTGGGCTCAGGTGATTCTCCTGCCTTGGCCACCCAAAGCACTGGGATTGCAGGTGTGAGTCACCATACCTGGCCAACTCTGCCTCTGATGGTTGAATCTTCTATAGTTTATGTGCTTTCATGCCAAGAACAGGTATCTGACAAGAGCTACAGCCTTAATTCAGAAAATCGTAGAGCTGTAAAGCTCTTCTGTGGCTTTAAAGTTTCCCCCCGCCAGGAAAGCTCTTTTTAAATATAACCTTTGGCGGAGAATCTCTTGAGGCCAGGAGTTTAGACCAGCCTGGGTAACATAGCAAGACCCTACCACTACCAAAAAAAAAAAAAAATAGGCCAGGTATGGTGGTGCATGCATGTAGTCTCAGCTACTGAGGAGGCTGAAGTGGGAGGATTACTTGAACCCTGAAGCTGGAGGCTGCCATCACACTCCAGCCTGGGCAGCAGAGTGAGACCCTGTCTCAAAAAAAAAAATAAATAAATAAAATCTCTGGCATCCTAATAAGCAAACAGATACAAGTAGAGCTGCTCTAGTTAAGGGAGGATCACCATCTAGGACCCTCCCACTCAGCCTCCTTCTTGGTCCTTCAGATTTCATGCTGTAGTTTGAAACAACACAAATCTAAATCAGTTTCCTCATTTGTGGATGAAGAAACATTTCACTGAAATTCAGGGAATTGACCTTGCATCTCACTGTAAGGGTTAAACCAGGTCTCCCTGATCCTGGTCTCTTTCTCCCATATTGCCCTGCTGCTCACCTGGGATCCACTGTTTAGCGGGCCTCAAGAGCTTTTTTGACCTCTCTGCTAGAGCCAGCCCCCTCCCCTATTCCCAGTGACTGCTTGAGCACAGTGTGCAGGGACCAGGGTTGATGTCCCTTGCCCATGTAGCCAGTGCAGGTGAGTTGCTGGCCTGTGCTCAGTGATTCAGTGCTGGGCTTGCGTCTGCTATCCACAGGGTCTGTGGAGCTTCTCGGGGCGATGGCGTACTGTGCTCCTAAGCAGCTGTCATCCTGCCTACCCAACATCGTGCCCAAGCTTACGGAGGTGCTGACCGATTCCCATGTCAAAGTCCAGAAGGCCGGACAGCAGGCACTCAGGCAGATCGGCTCCGTCATCAGAAACCCAGAGATCCTAGGTAGGCTTCTCCCATGAGGGTGCTTGCCCTGGACTCCTACCAATCCTACCGCCTTTGGACACTGCAGGGAACTTGCACCATTCAGCTAAGATCTTTTTCTTTGAGGACAAATACATTCACAGTGAAATAGCCTCTAAATCCTGGGAAGCCCTTTTCCTAGAATAGTTATTTGAAGGTAGTTGGGAAGCATTCATTCTGTTTTTCTCCTGGTCTGGGGCAGGTGTCATTGGCTTTACAGATAGAGACACTGAGTCATTGGCTCAGGAGCAGTGTGACTCCAAGAGATCCCTTTGCACTAAGCTGAGCATGAGGCCAACAGAACTGAATGGCGTTCTCTGGACCACATCAACACCATTCAAAATGTTAGGACCTTTGAAAACTTCCTATTCTGTCTCATTCCAGGAGGCCTGTGATAGAGGGGAGGGTTAAGGAAGGGATAGGATTAACTTAAATACTCTGCATGTGGTTCTTTCTCGAATACCAGGAAGGGGTTGATCGCTAGGAACAAAACCCAGCCAGCCACCTTGACCAGCATGTCACTGTTAAAGTCTAAGCTTCAGCTGCCAGTGCCTGCTCAGTGTACTTCAGTATGGAAAGTATGGAATAACCTCAAAATACATAAAACAAAATTTATAAAACTACAGGGAGAAGTTAACAAATACATTATTTTTTTTTTCTTTTTTTTTTTTTTTTTTCTTTTGAGACGGAGTTTTGCTCTTGTTACCCAGGCTGGAGTGCAATGGCGCGATCTCGGCTCACCGCAACCTCCGCCTCCTGGGTTCAGGCAATTCTCCTGCCTCAGCCTCCTGAGTAGCTCGGATTACAGGCATGTGCCACCATGCCCAGCTAATTTTTTGTATTTTTAGTAGAGACGGGGTTTCACCATATTGACCAGGATGGTCTCGATCTCTTGACCTCATGATCCACCCGCCTCGGCCTCCCAAAGTGCTGGGATTACAGGCTTGAGCCACCGCGCCCGGCTACAAATACATTATTTATAGCGGGAGATTTCAACACACTTTTCAATTACTGATAGGGCAGACCAAAAACTTACTAAGGACATATGCTTTTCAGAAATTTTATTTCTGTGGTTCATGCCTGTAATTCCAGCACTTTGGGAGGCTGAGGTGGGCAGATCACCTGAGGTCAGGAGTTCAAGACCAGCCTGGCCAACATGGTGAAACCCCATCTTCTACTAAAAATAGAAAAATCAGCTGGGCATGGTGGCATGTACCTGTAGTCCCAGCTACTCAGGAGGCTGAGGCAGGAGAATAGCTTGAACCCGAGAGATGGAGGTTGTACTGAGCTGAGATCGTACCATTGCACTCCAGACTGGGCAACAGAGTGAGACTCCATCTCAAAAAAGCAGTATTTCTTTTTAAAATAATTTTTTCAGCTTTACTGATATATATTTGATAAGTAAAAGTTATATATATTTATAAGTACAATGTGATGTGTGTATTTTTTTTTTGGTGGAGTCTCACTGTTGTTGCCCAGGCTGGAGTACAATGGCGCAATCTCAGCTTATCAAAACCTCTGCCTCCCAGGTTCAGGCGATTCTCCTGCCTCGGCCTCCCAAAGTGCTGGGATAACAGGCGTGAGCCACTGCTCCCGGCTGTGATGTTTTGTACAATGATGTGTGCATTGTGAAATGATTACCATAATCAGGCATTATCATATTCCTCACTTTACATGGTTTTTTTTTTTTTTTTTTTTTTGTCTATACCTTTAAGATAAAACATTTAAGATCGACTCTCAGCACATTTCTCTTAGCAAATTTCAAGCCTATGATGAATATTATTAATTGTCATCGTCGTGCTGCACATTAGATCTCCAGAACTTATTTATCCTGCTTTACTAAAAGTTTGTACACTTCGACCAATGTCTCCCACGCTCACCCCCAGCCCCTGGCAGCCACTGTTCTACTCTCTCCTGTGGGGTTCAGCTTTTCCAGTGCTCAACATCCCTGAGGGATCCTGAGGCCCAGAACAGTCTCATCCTTATCACATGAGTAGAAATGCCTTCATTTAAGAATCTAGCATAGATCTTTTAAAAAAGCTGAGATATAATTCACATATAATATAATATTAAATTCACTCTTTTAGAATGTATAATTCAGTAGTTTTTAGTATATTCACAAAATTGCATAAACATCACTGCTGTCTATTTTCAGAGTATTTTTTCATCACGCAGAAAGAAACTCCATACCCATTAGCATTTTTTCTTCATTTCCCCGCTACCCCCAACCCCTGACAGCTACTCAATCTACTTTCTGTCTCTCTCTGTTTGCCTATTCTGGACATCTCATATACATGGAATCATAAAATATGTATTTGACTTTTGTGTCTGGCTTCTTTCACTTAGTGTAATGGTTTTGAGGCTCATCCATATTGTAGCACGTTTTAGTACTTCATATCTTCATATGGTGGAATAATATTCCATTGCACCGGCAGACCACATTTTGTTTATTCATTTGTTAATGGAATTGGGTTGTTTCCACTTTTGGGCCATTAAGAATAAGGCTGCTGTGAACATTTGAGCAAAAATTTTTGTGTGAACATAAACTTTAGTTCTGTTGGTTAGACACCTGGGAAGAGAATTGCTGGGTCATATGGTAACTCCGTTTAACTTTTTGAGGAACTGCCAGACTGTTTTCCAGTGTCAAATGGCTGTACTGTTTGATATTCCCAATAGCAAAGTTTGAGGATTTCAGTTGCCAACACTTTGTTATTCTCTCTCTTTTTGATTACAGCCTCCCAGGGGGTGTGAAGTGGCATCTCATTGTGATCTTGATTTGCATTTCCCTAATGACCAGTGATGCTGAGCATCTTTCATGTGGTTATTGGCCATTTGCATATCTTCTTTGGAGAAATGTCTATTGAGGTCCTTGCCCATTTTTAAATTCCGTTATTCTTTTTTTTTTTTTGGTTATTGTTGCCCAGCATGGATTTTTATAGTGGCTAAACTCCCTGGGCTGTGGTACTGGGTTTTTAAGAGCTCATTTTATCTAACCTTAGTACTTTGTGCTTCACCCCCACTGCTAGTTAGGGGCCTTTGGTGTCACAAAACTGGCTTTCCACAACATCTTTTCTGGATTGCTGGTCTCAGAATCAGGTCCATGGTGGTGGTCAAGAGACAGTCTTATGGAAGGTCAGCACAATGGCCGCAGTTCAGTGCCCATTGAAACCAGCCCATAGGTGTTCTTCATGTCACAGCTCTACAATGCAAAGGGTGACAGCTCCCACCTCCACATAGTGACCTCTGCTTCCCACCAGTGAAGCAAGGATTGCTCTTTGTGGACAGCCTGTCTTCCCCAGCTGGTGACTTGTGGGGCTTCAGGGAGTAGGTATGCCAGACTCCCTTCTCTTCTGATCCATTCTATTTCTGGGAGCTCAGGGGCTTTGCTGCTGCATAGATGTTTATCAACCAGGCTCTCTTCTTTGGATGTACAGCCATTGCCCCAGTCCTTCTGGATGCTCTGACGGACCCCTCCAGGAAGACCCAGAAGTGCTTGCAGACCCTGCTGGACACCAAGTTCGTCCACTTCATTGATGCCCCGTCCCTGGCCCTCATCATGCCCATTGTGCAGAGAGCCTTCCAGGACCGTTCCACTGACACACGGAAGATGGCCGCCCAGATCATTGGCAACATGTACTCCCTGACAGACCAGAAGGTAGCAGCCCAGCTGGGGCTGGTGTGGGACAGACCAGAAGATTCTGAGTGCAGAGTCAGAGGTGCAGAGTCTCCCCATTAGACAAGGAAAGATATGGGCATTAGTCTCTACTTATTTTTGTGGGAGAAATGAGCCATTTTGGGGTGGAAATCTGGGCTCTCTGGACATCTTACAGAGTGCGGTGGTTCAAGTCCTTGATAGCTTAGTTCTCACCTGAGGCCCAGATAGGCGTGTCTGTCTTTTGACCTCTCAAGAGTGTTCAGGTAGTTGCCACTTGGACTCCTTGCAGTGTATTCTCATCAGGAGAGTCTGGTTTGGGAGATAGGCTTTGTTGGTTAGCCCCCAAGAGCTTGCATGTGTGATCTCACTGTCTACCACAGCTCAGCTTTGCTTACTGAGGCTATGAGCAAAAAAATATAAAGTGGAAAAGTTGCATTAATCCTAGAAAACTTGAGAAGTTAAAAAACCAGGAAAACAGACCAGACTTGTTGGCTCATGCCAGGACTTTGGGAGGCTGAGATGGGAGGATTGCTTGAGCCCAGGAGGTTTGGGATATAATCAGCTGTGATAATACCACCGTACTCGTCAGCCTGGAGCGACAGAGCAAAATCCTGTCTTAAAAATTAATTAATTTTAAAAATTAGAAAACCAAAATATTTTAACATTTTATCCACATTCCCTACCACAAAAATAATTACTGTTCTTTTTTTTTCTGAAGACAGAGTCTCACTCTGTTGCCCAGGCTGGAGTGCAGTGGCACAGTCTTGGCTCCCTGCAATCTCCACTGCCTGGGTTCAGGTGATTCCCCTGCCTCAGCATCCTGTGTAACTGGGATTACAGGCACTTACTACCAGGCCCAGCTAATTTTTATATTTTTGGTAGAGACAGGGTTTCCCCAGGTTGGGCAGGCTGGTCTTGAACTTCTGACCTTAAGTGATCTACCTACCTTGATCTCCCAAAGTGCTAGGATTACAGACGTGAGCCACTGTGCCCGGCCAAGTACTGTTAATTTTTTAAATTACATTTAAAAATGGCATTCCTGGCCGGGCGCGGTGGCTCAAGCCTGTAATCCCAGCACTTTGGGAGGCTGAGGCGGGTGGATCACAAGGTCAAGAGATCGAGACCATCCCGGTCAACATAGTGAAACCCCGTCTCTACTAAAAATACAAAAAATTGGCCGGGCGTGGTGGCTCAAGCCTGTAATCCCAGCACTTTGGGAGGCCGAGGCGGGTGGATCACGAGGTCGAGAGATCGAGACCATCCTGGTCAACATGGTGAAACCCCGTCTCTACTAAAAGCGCAAAAAATTAGCTGGGCATGGTGGCACGTGCCTGTAATCCCAGCTACTCAGGAGGCTGAGGCAGGAGAATTGCCTGAGCCCAGGAGGCGGAGGTTGCAGTGAGCCGAGATCGCGCCATTGCACTCCAGCCTGGGTAACAAGGGCGAAACTCCGTGTCAAAAAAAAAAAAAAAAATACAAAAAATTAGCTGGGCATGGTGGCGCATGCCTGTAATCCCAGCTACTCAGGAGGCTGAGGCAGGAGAATTGCCTGAACCCAGGAGGTGGAGGTTGCGGTGAGCCGAGATCGCGCCATTGCACTCCAGCCTGGGTAACAAGAGCGAAACTCCGCCTCAAAAAAAAAAAAAAAAAAAATGGCATTCCTAAACTTAAACTTATTCCCAAGTTATAATGAGTTATTCACAAAACTGATTTTTAATAGTTATAATATCCCAACAAGTTTATATACCATAACTTATGTATCATTGGTCGTACAGTGTCCAAGGTTTTTGGCTATTTTCAGTGATGCTGCAGTAAACATAAGGCATTTTCTGTATTTAAAATTATTCCTGAAAGCTGAATGCTCCATCAAGAGACATAAACATTTTGAGGTGAAGGAAGGGAAGATGTTAATGAATTCTGAAAGGAAAGTACCAGAAGTAATTTCCTAAAAATTCCAGAGTCTGGACAGGTCTTGGTCTTAAGAGAAGAGTGGGAGGGGTCTTGGTCTTAAGAGGGGAGGAGCAAGAGCATTGAACTCCTGTCTGTTGAGGATGGGCCTGGGGTCCCTAGTAGCCATCCCCAAATAATTGCACAAGGCATTCAAAGAACCAGTTGGTGGTGGGGTCGGGGGGTACTTACTTGCCAGCTGCCCTTCCCATGCTGTTCCGTGGGCAGTGAGGTTTGCACGCTAGGGCCCCTGCTGTGCACTCCTTGCCAGCAGAATGGGGAGGGAAGGGTCCACAGTGGAACGGGTCTGGAGAAAGCAGGAGTTGGGCCTTGCCTGAGCCACCTCCTGTGTTGTTCCAGGACCTGGCTCCATACCTGCCCAGCGTGACACCTGGCCTGAAAGCATCACTTTTGGACCCTGTGCCTGAGGTGAGTCTGCATTAGACTGGGGATAGGTGATCTCACTTCACAATAACTTTTTAGTGTTATTTTCTAATCATTAAAAGCAAGAAACCCAATTTAAGGAGAAATAGTTTATTCTACAATCTCATCCAGTCCCCACAAAATGGATCCCTGATAATTCCCCAAAGCTACTTTTTTGTCTGTTGGAAAGGGAAGGAGGCCCTCGGTGTCCCTCCCTGCTCCCATGTGGCTACCTTGTTTTGAGCCACATCTCCTCACACCATCTCCGCTCTCGGTGACTTGACAGGTGCGGACGGTATCTGCAAAGGCCCTCGGGGCCATGGTGAAGGGCATGGGGGAGTCGTGCTTTGAAGACTTGCTGCCATGGCTGATGGAGACGCTGACTTATGAGCAGAGCTCTGTGGATCGGTCAGGCGCTGCACAGGGTAAGGCCAGAGCAGATCCAGTGGCCAGACTGGAAATGCTCTATAAGGGGCCCTCAGATCAGTGGGCTCATTCTGTTCTTTCATTGCAGGGTTGGCTGAGGTCATGGCTGGTTTGGGGGTGGAGAAGTTGGAGAAGCTGATGCCAGAAATCGTGGCTACAGCCAGCAAAGTGGACATTGCGCCCCATGTCCGAGATGGCTACATAATGATGTTTAACTACCTGCCCATCACCTTTGGAGACAAATTTACTCCTTATGTGGGGCCCATTATCCCCTGTATCCTGAAAGTAGGTACCATGACCTTGGTAAGGGTAGAGTCTCTGAGGAGGGCAGGAGGCAAGTGCTCTCCTGGAGAGCTAGGGATCCCTGCTGGGTGGGGTTGGCTGCCACAGCCCTCAGCCTTCAGTGAGTGCTATGTTTTTTGGGCTGGGGACCTGGGGGTGGCAGTTCTGGCTGACGCACCCTCTGTGTGCCCAGGCTCTTGCTGATGAGAATGAGTTTGTGCGTGACACTGCCCTGCGTGCAGGCCAGCGGGTTATCTCCATGTATGCTGAGACAGCCATCGCCTTGCTGCTGCCCCAGCTAGAGCAAGGCCTCTTTGATGACCTTTGGAGAATCAGGTGAGAACTTGTGCAGAAAGACCCAGTGGGAAGGATGCATGATGGCTCACGCCTGTTATCCCAGCACTTTGGGAAGCTGAGGCAGGAGGATTGCTTAAGCCCAGGAGTTCGAGATGAGCCCTGGCAACATAGTGAGACTTCACCTCTACAAAAAAATAAAAAATGGCCGGGCGCGGTGGCTCAAGCCTGTAATCCCAGCACTTTGGGAGGTCGAGGTGGGTGGATCATGAGGTCAAGAGATCGAGACCATCCTGGTCAACATGGTGAAACCCCATCTCTACTAAAAATACTAAAAATTAGCTGGGCATGGTGGCGTGTGCCTGTAATCCCAGCTACTCAGGAGGCTGAGGCAGGAGAATTGCCTGACCCCAGGAGGCGGAGGTTGCGGTGAGCCGAGATCGTGCCATTGCACTCCAGCCTGGGCAACAAGAGCGAAACTCTGTCTCAAAAAAAAAAAAAAAAAAAAAAGAAAAATTAGCTGGGAATGGTGGTGCACACCTGTAGTCCCAGCTGCACAGAAGGCTGAAGCAGAAGGATCACTTGAGCTCCAGAGGTGGAGGTTGCAGTGAGCCGAGACTGTGCCACTGTTCTCCAACCTGGACAACATAGCAAGACCCTATCTTCAAAAGAAAAAAAAAAAAAAGACCCAGTGGGCTGAGCTTTGCCTTTTGATAACTCCAGTTGAGAAATGAAGAGCAGAATGCTGCCAAGAATGCTCTCAACTTTTTCCAGACCCTTGCTTTAACCATTTTGTGACTTTTCCAGTTTCCTATAGCAGTGACTTTATTCTGATTCTTTAAAAAGTCCTCTCTTTACAGGTTTCCAATATATATTCAGATTTTAAATGTTAAGTACTCTTTAAAAATTTCACTTACAGGAATATATTTCAAGAATGTATTGACTGGTCAAGTGCTTAAGGCTGTTAGACATAAGGATGATGTGTGTTGCAGTATTGTTTACCATTTGAAAAATTGGAGGTTGATTTAAAAATATAGTACGTTCATACAGTGGTCTTTTATTTAGCCATTAGAAAGAATGGTATAAGATGCTATTAGCTGACTTAGAAAGCTCCTCAACCTGTTTTAACAGGATGGTGCACAGGCTGTGGTCCAGCCACATAATGTGCAGTAGTTTGGGGTCTGCTTGCATGTCATTGTGTAGAGGAAGGTGTGTATCGAGTGTCACCAGCCTTCAGGGTGGTTGCAGTGGTTGCCTGGGTATTGGGAGTTTGGGTAGTTACTTACACTCTCTTTCTTTCTATTTTTCTGTATTTCTTGAAATTTCAGTTTGAGACTGTTATTTTTCTAATCATTAAAAGCAAGAAACCTAATTTAAGGAGAAATAGTTTATCCTTCTAAGGCCTCTCCTAGTTCCCCCACTTCCGATGATCAGTCTTCCTACTTGCCTGTTAATGCTTCCCTTTTGTACTCACTTTCTGTTTTATAACTTTTGTTACAGAACTTGTTAGATATATATTTTTCAAATGTTTTCTTTCCCCAACATTCATGTATGTTCATTTGTAAGAAACTTGGAAAGTATGTGGGCGAGTGTAAAAAAATGAAAACCGTCTGACCCTTCCCATTCCAAGATGACCAGCATGAGTATTTTGGGTGCACTTCTTTCCGTCTTCTGTGCGGTGCTCAGTTGTGCTGAGCCCACTCCTTGCAGCTGTGTGACTGTGTTGTTGGCCTTCTTCTCAGGTTCAGCTCTGTTCAGCTCCTTGGGGATCTCCTGTTTCACATCTCAGGAGTCACGGGGAAAATGACCACAGAAACTGCCTCCGAGGATGATAACTTTGGAACCGCTCAGTCCAATAAGGTGCCTGCCCAGTGATGGCTTTCGTGCCCATGCTGATGGTAGGGTGTGCCCTGATGCCTGTGCCATAGAGGCTTTACTACTCTATGTTTTCTGTCCCCTTCCACTGGCTGCAGGCAATTATCACTGCCCTGGGGGTAGAGCGGCGGAACCGGGTGTTGGCAGGGCTGTACATGGGCCGCTCAGACACCCAGCTGGTGGTGCGGCAGGCGTCCCTGCACGTCTGGAAGATTGTTGTCTCCAATACCCCCCGCACCTTGCGTGAGATTCTACCCACTCTCTTTGGGCTCCTGCTGGGTTTCCTAGCCAGCACATGTGCAGATAAGAGAACGGTGAGTTTCCTGGGTCTCGTTTTGGACTAGCAGCCCCAGTGCCTCCTTTCAGAGCCCAGAAAGCTGAGTCTGCAGAGTCTGGGAGAGTACCCAGCTACTCTGTCTAACAGAGGAACATTGTATTCTTTACTTAGTCATTCTGCAAATATTTGTTAGCATCTACTGTGAGCTAAGCAGGGGCCTAGCACCTGAGGACATAATGGAGAAGAAAGGCAGCCTCATTGCTTATCCTTGTTAGAAACGGTCTTGTTGAGGAGATGTAAAATGTGACTGTGGCCAGTGCTGTGTGGCACTGCAAATGCTTATAATAGCTGCATTTGACCTGCTGGGGAGGGATGGGCTTGTGTTAGTAAACACTTCTCAGAAGAAATGATGCTTGAAAATGAAAGATAAGTAAGCACTAACCAGGTGAAGATGTGGTGAAAGACCATTCCAGACAGAGGGAATAAATAATGCTTTAGATAGAAAGATGGGATATGCAGAGTTCCCGTGGTGGGCAGCAACATGGCACCAGTATGGGCTGAGCAAGGCTGGTGTAGCCGGAGTGAGGAGACAGGGAGGAGCAGTGTGACATGAGATCAGGCTGGCATGCTGGTAGGGCAGATGAACAGGGGTCAGAGGTCCTGGAGGAGGTACCCAGGCGGGGTGAGGATCATTTCTGACCATCTTCTTAGGCCTACTTCCAACCCCTGTCTCTGGCAAGCAAACTTTATTTGGCTCTAAAGAAGGGTTTGCATGAGGCCTCAGAAAGTAGATGGGTTTTTTTTTCCTTAAAGCTTTGTTCCAGATTCAGCTCCTGCTGAGCCAAAGCACAGTGTTAAGGGTTCAGTCATCCAGGGAAATTGGCCCTTGACTGTGCAGTGGATGATGAACTTTTTGTTCATCTGTAAGGTGCTGGCTCTTAGATGGTGTAGGTGTGTGTGAAACAGAGATAATTTTTTTGGTAGTGTTTTGCAAAATTGGGGGCCCTTTATGGGTAAGAGCATTCGGGGAAGTTAAGTCAGTGATTCAGATAAAGCCTGGGAGGTTTCAGGGCCCTCATTCTGGAGTTGTCCTCTGGGTGCCCTGGGGTTTGCAGGGAGTTTACTTCCTGGCTTCACCTCTGTTGACAGATTGCAGCGAGAACATTGGGAGATCTTGTGCGGAAGTTAGGGGAGAAAATCCTCCCCGAGATCATCCCCATCCTTGAGGAAGGCCTGAGGTCGCAGAAGAGTGACGAGAGGCAGGGCGTGTGCATTGGGCTGAGTGAGATCATGAAGTCCACCAGCCGGGACGCCGTGAGTATCTTCTAAGGACCTCACCAGCTGTGCACTGCTCAGAGGATGGGGGAAGGTTACAGAAGGAACTTTACCTCTAGAGGGTTTGCGTTACCCTCAGGGACGCGCCAGCTTCACTCTGGAGAGGTGCTGGCTGGGCGACATGGACTTGCATCTCCGTTTTCTCAGCTTTCCTATGGTTTTGCAGGCTAAGAGCTAAGTGATTTGGATGCCTCTTTGAGTGACCTTTGGAAACTGGAGATGATCTTTCTGTTACAACTGTGAAGGTTACTCAGGATCAGTCCCTTTTGTGATGCTATATAAGTCCAGTTAAAATGTGTGTCACCTCCTTCTGGGAGACGGGGCGGGCAGCTGTGTGAGTGGGTAGGACAGCAGGGAGCGGGAGGGGTGTACACTCTCCCTTAGCAGGAGGGGAGTAAGTAAGAGCTGTGATGCCCAGTGGGAGAAAGCGTATGGTGTCTGGCAGCACAGTAACTGTTTCCATAGCAGCAACATATAAGGGGTTTGGAGCACATGACTCTTACTTAGTTTCTGAGGTCATTGATCCTGGAAACCCCCCCGGGGGAGGAGGTTAAGAATGCTGATAGGCACTACCTTCATGTTTGGATGAAAATGTCAAAGCAGTTAGGTGGATGGCCTGCTAGAAATGTAAGCAAGTAGCCAGTTACTTGGCTTGGGCATCCTAGTCTGAATCCTTAGGACACCCCACCCCTCTGCTCCTATATTGATGTATGTCTTACATTTGGTTTTTGAAATTTACATTTGGCAAGGAATCAAAAAATTCTGTCACCAAAAAGAGCTGTGATTCATTGGAGAGTTAGGGTTCCACAGAGGCTGAGTTCTTGCCTGCTGAGTGCCCACAGTCCAATGATGAGGGCTACATGCCAACCAGCCAGGAGAATGCAGAGTGGGCTTTGCTGTGGTGGGAGTGGTACCGAGGGAGCAGAGCCTTTATTGGCTTCGTTGTACAGAGCACAAAATCTGGATTGAGACTTAAAGAATGACTTGGAGTTTTCCAAGAGAATAAGCAAAAGAGTGAGTCCAGGGAGAGAGGGGCCCAGATGCCATGGGAAGGAGTTTGCAGTTCTTAAAGAAGATGGGAAGTATGTTGAGAATTCACTTAAAAAATTCAAGCTGTTAATTATTAGGTCTCAGTGAAGGCTACATGGGGGTGTATCATATTTCCAGGCTGGAGAGCAGTGGTGCAATCATAGCTCACTTTAACCTTGACCTCCTGGGCTCAAGTGATCCTCCCACTATGGCCTTCTGAGTAGCTGGGACTATAGGTGTGCACCACCACACCTGGCTAATTTTTGCATTTTTAGTAGAGATGAGGTCTCACTGTGTTGCCCAGGTTGGTCTCAAACTCCTGGCCTCAAGTGATCCTCTTGCCTCTACCTCCCAAAGTGTTGGGAATACAGGTGTGAGCCACTGTGCCCAGCCCCTCTCTGCTTTTTAATGTTTTAATTTTAATTTTTAGACAGTCTCACTTTGCCGCCCAGGCTGGAGTACAGTGGCACCATCTTGAGTCGCTGCAGCCTCTGCCTCCTGGGTTCAAGTGATTCTCGTGCCTCAGCCTCTTAAGTAGCTGGGATTATAGGTGTGCACCGCCATACCCAGCTAATTTTTATATGTTTAGTAGAGATGGGGTTTCACCATGTTCACCAGGCTGGTCTCGAACTCCTGGCCTCAAGTCATCCTCCTACCTTGGCCTCCCAAAGTTCTGGGATTACAGGCTTGGACCACCATGCCCGGCCCCCTCTCCTTTTTTGTATTTCACAGTAAAAAGTTAAAAGAAAAGTTAGGCAGAGAGTTACGGTGGCCTAGCTGGGTCAGAGTCCCCTGCCCATGCTTCTTGTCTGCTTCTGCTCCTTCTTTGCCTTTCCCGCCTGTGGTACAGTTGTTGCTTGCCATTGCAGGTGTTGTATTTCTCTGAATCCCTTGTGCCTACGGCAAGGAAGGCTTTGTGTGATCCGCTGGAGGAGGTCAGAGAGGCGGCAGCCAAGACCTTTGAGCAGCTGCATTCTACCATCGGCCACCAGGCTCTGGAGGACATTCTCCCATTTTTACTAAAGCAGCTGGTGAGCGGATCCACCACACACCTACCAGTTTGGCTTTTGCTGTCTTTGTAGAAGCAAAATGCAGGGCGATTATTCTGCCGAGGCAGTCGGAATGTGGGCCCGCCAGAGGGAGTGGGTGCAGCAAGATCAGATTTGGCTTTGTGCTTCTCCTTTGACAGTAAGGAAATGTGGGTGCAACAGGCGGGAGGGAAACAGGTGGAGAAGGAAGTTGGTGGTGGCTGGTTCAGACAGCAGAGATGCAGATTCCTCAGGGTTGTCCTCGATACCCTCTGCAGGATGATGAGGAGGTGTCAGAGTTCGCTTTGGATGGTCTGAAGCAAGTCATGGCTATTAAGAGTCGTGTGGTGCTGCCCTACCTTGTGCCCAAGGTAAATCCCAACATGTTAACACCCTCTGGCTCCAGAACATTGAAATTCCAGGGCCTGCAGTGAAGACCAGTTCTGAAGGTAGCTGTTGGGGGGCCGGGGGAGGAGGGTGCAGTGTAAGCAGGACACCCTTCCCCATTGTCCTCCAAGATAAGCTGCAGTAGATGCTTGGCTCTGAGCAGTGGGCTTGGGCTCTCTTGCCCACTATTCTGTTCCCAGAGCCTTGCCCAGCACCTGGTGTGGAGCAGGTCACAGCATTCACTGAGTTAATGTTCCTCATTCCACCAGCTGACAACACCACCTGTCAACACGCGGGTGCTGGCTTTCCTTTCATCAGTGGCTGGTGATGCCCTCACCCGTCATCTTGGTGTGATCCTCCCAGCGGTCATGCTGGCCCTGAAAGAGAAGCTTGGGACCCCAGATGAGCAGCTGGTAAGGGACAAGCCTGCTCCCATTGCTTTCTCAGGCCCCGTCTGCCCACAGCATCCGTGTTCAGCACACAGGTCCCTTGTGGTTTGCAGGAGATGGCCAATTGTCAGGCTGTGATCCTCTCCGTAGAGGATGACACAGGGCACCGGATTATCATTGAGGATCTGCTGGAAGCCACCCGTAGCCCCGAGGTGGGCATGAGGCAGGCTGCTGCCATCATTCTCAACATCTACTGTTCCCGCTCCAAGGCTGACTATACCAGCCACCTGCGGAGCCTGGTCTCGGGCCTGATCCGCCTCTTCAATGACTCCAGCCCTGTGGTTCTGGAGGAGAGCTGGGATGCCCTGAATGCCATCACTAAGGTGAGGGGACTGCTGACCCCACAGCCAACTTTTGCTTATAGAAAATTCCAGGCGTTTACAAGAACAGACTTAGAAGAATCCCCCACATACCTATCACTAAGCTTCAGCGTTTACCCACTCGCGGCAGGTCTTGTTTATACTCCCACCCACACCTTCCCCATATACTCTTTGGAAGCAGTCTTGAGAGGGCTGTACATCCTCTCGTTTTTTTCTGGATTCCTGCAGAAACTGGATGCTGGCAACCAGTTGGCACTCATTGAAGAGCTGCACAAGGAAATCCGGCTCATAGGGAATGAGAGCAAAGGCGAGCATGTGCCAGGGTTCTGCCTCCCGAAGAAGGTAAGCCAGGGCCTCGTGCAGGGGGCTGTGGGCATGCAGTCTGCTGTACCATCCTGGTCCTTACCCCTGTGCCCCGTCCCAGGTCTGCGGTAGGGCAGCTGGAGCAGCAGCCGTGGGTGGTGGTCAGCAGCTTCACAGATAGCATGTTTTCTTCTGTGGTAGCCAGAGAGAGACAGGGTTCATGCTGTCTTTGGTCTTAGCTCTGCAGGTCACCTTGGCCAGAGTGAATGGGCCACAGTATGTGTTCCTTCTGTGTGATAGGCCTGTTGGGGCCCTTGTCTTGTCTCTGTCAAGACTGTTCCATAGCCAGCACCCTCTCAGGCTGTGATCCTGAGATTTAGACTGAATCAGTATCTCCCATGGAGTTGATGGGAGGACAGCTGTCAGAAGCACCTTGCTTGCATGGGACACACGGGGGTCCATGGCATTTGAAATTTGACTGAGGTGTGATTCTCTTGTCAGGGAGTGACCTCCATCCTTCCAGTGTTGCGGGAAGGAGTCCTGACCGGCAGCCCTGAGCAGAAAGAGGAGGCAGCCAAAGCCTTAGGCTTGGTGATCCGCCTGACCTCGGCTGATGCCCTGAGGCCCTCTGTGGTCAGCATCACTGGCCCTCTGATCCGCATCCTGGGGGACAGGTTCAGCTGGAATGTGAAGGCGGCTCTGCTCGAGACACTCAGCCTCTTGTTGGCCAAGGTGAGTGGCTGATGAGTTTGTTTAGATCTTAGAGAAGAGGTCTGTCTGCAGGAGCCTGATATAAGGTGTCATGTAGCAGCAGGGAACAGGTTTATTCTGGAGAGCAGCATAACAGAGGGAGGTAAGACCTTGAACTCTAGACACACTACACTGTGAGCCAATTTCAGGTCCTCCTAGTAGCTTTGTGACCAGGATGGCCTTGGGAAGTCATATAACCTGAGCCTGTTTCCTCACCCGTAATGAGACTAATAATGCCAGCTGCCTCATGAAGAGCTGCTAGATATGGGGATTAGATGAAGTTAGTCTGGCATGATGCCTGATACATACTAAGCACTCAGTACATGTGAATTGCTGTTATTTTGAAAAATTACTTTTTCAAAGGAAAAAAACTCAGGACCACATAAATACAAGGAAAACATTGTTTAAAGATAATTGCAATTCTTTTTTCCCCCGAGACGGAGTGTTGCTCTGTCGGCCAGAGCTGGAGTGCAGTGGCGTGATCTCAGCTCACCAGGTTCAAGCAATTCTGCCTCAACCTCCCGAGTAGCTGGGATTACAGGCGCCTGCTACCATGCCCAGCTAATTTTCGTATTTTTAGTACAGACGAGGTTTCAGCATGTTGACCAGGCTAGTCTTGAACTCCTGACCTCGTGAATCACCTGCCTTGGCCTCCCAAATTGTTGGGATTATAGGCATGAGCCACTGTGCCCAGCCAGATTTTGCAGTTCTTCATTACTGCTGCATAGTGGGAGATGCAAAGAATCTGAAGAGAGAAGAAAAGGAAGTCTGACAGCAACTGAAACCACTTCAGTTCTTGCCAAAAGTATAGGAAGAAAAGCTCTGCTATAGTAACCATTTCTGATGTTTTATGGCAATAATTAAACCCATTAAATTTTATTTTTGAGACAGGGTCTCACTCTGTTGCCTAGGCTGAAGCACAGTGGTGTGATCACAGCTTACTACAGCCTTGCCCTCCTAGGCTCAAACAGTCCTCCCACCTCACCCTTCAGAATAGCTGGGACTACTCAGCTTATTTTTAAATTTTTTGGAGACACAGGGTCTCCCTGTGTTGCCCGGGCTGATCTCAAACTCCTGGCCTCAAGCAATCCTTCCGCCTCAGGCTCCCAAAGCATTTTGAATTACAGGAGTGAGCCACCCACCAGCTTAGGTTTTAAAAAGTATAAACAGAGCCAAGACTTGTAAAACAGACAAACGAATGAACATGAATTCTCAGAATTCTCAGATAGAGTTTACTGGATGCAAAAGGAAGCTTAAACTCTGTAGCTTTTTTCTTTTGGAAGTGGCTGTGTGAGCAACTTTCCAGCCAGAAAATGGGATTGTATCAGACTAATTTTGCGAAAATTGAGATTTAAATTTTTTTGTTTTGTTTTGTTTTGTTTTGTTTTTGAGACGGAGTTTCGCTCTTGTTACCCAGGCTGGAGTGCAATGGCGCGATCTCGGCTCACCGCAACCTCCACCTCCTGGGCTCAGGCAATTCTCCTGCCTCAGCCTCCTGAGTAGCTGGGATTACAGGCATGCGCCACCATGCCCAGCTAATTTTTTTTGTATTTTTAGTAGAGACGGGGTTTCACCATGTTGACCAGGATGGTCTCGATCTCTTGACCTTGTGATCCACCTGCCTTGGCCTCCCAAAGTGCTGGGATTACAGGCTTGAGCCACCGCGCCCGGCATTTTTTTTGTATTTTTAGTAGAGACGGGGTTTCACCATGTTGACCAGGATGGTCTCGATCTCTTGACCTCGTGATCCACGCGCCTCAGCTTCCCAAAGTGCTGGGATTACAGGCTTGAGCCACCACGCCCGGCAAATTTTTTTTGTTTTATGTTTTAGTATCATCTTCACCTGACATCCTTTGCTGTTACTTTGCTGTGATGTTTTTGTAACACAATAAACGGAGCCCTTATACCTCACAGCATTTGGTCCGCGGCTGTGAGTCAGATGTCTCCTGTGGGCAGATGTTTTTTTTTTTTTTTTTTTTTCCAGAGATGGAGTCTTACTCTGTTGCCCAGGCTGGAGTGCAGTGGGGCAATCTCAGCTCACTGAAACCTCTGCCTCTGCGTTCAAGTGATTTTCCTGCCTCAGCCTCCCAAGTACCTGGGATTACAGGTGTCTGCCACCACACGTGGCTGATTTTTTTTGTGTTTTTAGTAGAGACAGGGTTTCACCAGGCCAGTCTGGTCTCAAACTCCTGATCTCACATACCTCAGATTTACCCTCTTTGGGTGCCTACCACAGCCTGCACACCCACCCAGCTCCAGTATTTCCAGACCTTCATTGGTACTGAACCTCCAAACAGCCACTCTGGTTTTCCTATTTAACAATAAGTAAATCTTTACTCTTGCACCCATCTGTATTTTGTCAAAAGTGTGCCTGTTTTTCTGTATAGTCAGGGGTTGAACTGGATTTTTAGTTAGATGGGTGCACATTTGTGCAGGGAGGACTCTGCAGGGTCATTTGTTTCACAGGTTTGTTCTGAGGGCTGAATGTGGAGTATGTATCCCACTATCAGTTGCTCAGTAGATGGGGTCTGCTGTACATACACATCGAGTCCCTTTCCCTGTCTTGGCATTAGAACTGTGCTTCAACATTGCTGACAGCCTGCCCTGCTCTTTAATGTATTCAGAGGAGGTTTTGAGTCACTTATTGATATGGACAGGTCTCCACTAAGCCAAACCCAACACGGCCAAGGCTGTGAGACAGCTCCCTCAGACAACGGCTGCCAAGTGAAACCTGCCTGTGCTTGGCCTCTCTGATGGGCTGTCTGTCCCAAGCCCTGTGTGAGAGCTGGGCTCACTCTGGTGGTTTGGGATTGTCGTTTGTTCTCATGCCTGTGGTATACTGTGGCTTTGGGTCCACCACAACTGCCTTTCACAGATGTGGGTTCCTTCCGCAGGTTGGGATTGCCCTGAAGCCCTTCCTGCCCCAGCTGCAGACCACTTTCACCAAAGCCCTGCAGGACTCCAACCGGGGGGTACGCCTGAAGGCCGCAGATGCTCTGGGGAAGCTCATTTCCATCCACATCAAGGTGGATCCCCTCTTCACAGAGCTGCTCAATGGCATCCGCGCCATGGAGGACCCAGGCGTCAGGTATAGCACTGGCGACGGAGCACTGTAGCCTCCAGGAGGCCAGGGGTTCCTCTGAGCCGAGCCTGTGCTGGCAGGAGGGGTGGTGGTGGAGGCGCCCAGGGCCTAAGTCAGTTCATTGATTCTGCAGGGACACCATGCTGCAGGCCCTGAGGTTTGTGATTCAGGGAGCAGGGGCCAAAGTGGATGCCGTCATCCGGAAAAACATCGTCTCACTCCTGCTGAGCATGCTGGGACACGATGAGGTACGGCTGCAGGCAGGGTTAGTGGTACCACTGGTTTCTCTCCTCCTTCTTGGGTTGAGTTCTTCACTTTGTGTTAGAACCCAGTACAGCTCAGTAGTAATAAGCATTCCTGACATTTCTGTCACCCTGTATGATTCACCAAACATTTCCTCAGGTTTTGAGGGAAATGGGGCAGGTATTGTTGATACTGGTTATTTCTGTTTTTTTTGTTTTTTTTTTAATTTCTGGTTTTTTTTTTTTTTTTTTTTTTTGTGGCTGAGTCTTGCTCTGTCACCCAGGCTGGAGTGTAGTGGTGCGATCTTGGCTCACTGCAACCTCCACTTCCTGGGTTTAAGCGATTCTCCTGCCTAAGCCTTCTGAGTAGCTGGGATTACAGGTGCCCGCCACCATGCCCAGCTAAGTTTTGTATTTTTAGTAGAGACGGAGTTTCACCATGTTGGTCAGGCTGTTCTCGAACTCCTGACCTCAGGTGATCCATCTGCCTTGGCCTCCCAAAGTGCTGGGATTACAGGCATGGGCCACTGTACCCAGCTAGTTATTTCTGTTTTATAGATGAGGCAAGTTAGCTTTGTGGAGACCCAGACCTCTCACCGGTTTGCTCTCTGATCTTAAAGAATTTACTTTCTTGGCCGGGTGCGGTGGCTTACCTGTAATCCCAGCACTTTGGGAGGCCCAGGCAGGTGGATCACCTGAGGTCAGGAGTTTGAGAACAGCCTACCCAACATGGTGAAACCCCATCTGTACTAAAAATACCAAAAATTAGTCGGGTGTGTTGGTGGATGCCTTTAATCCCAGCTACTTGGGAGGCTGAGGTAGGAGTATCGCTTGAACCTGGGAGGCGGAGGTTGCAGGGAGTTGAGATTGTGCAACTGCACTCCAGCCTGGGCAACGAGCAAAACTCCATCTCAAAAAAAAAAAAAAAAAAATCACTTTCTCTGTCTGCCTCTCTCTCGTTTCCACTTTCGTAAAATGGAAAGGTTCATGAAACACTGGCCGAGCTAAAAGGCCTGTCCCAGGGGTGCACAGGCCTCGCAGTCACAGACTTCAAGAAACTTAGTGTTTAGTGGGATCGGCAGTTTCCAGGGTGCATCCCAGTGGGAGGTCTTAGGGGTCTGTTTTAGAGGGAGAGACTTGTCAGCGCTATATCCAGAACGTAGTAGAGTCCAGACCAGAAGCTCTGGACTCCTGCTTCTGTCCCAGTTCCATCAGCCTCACCTAGTCTGAAAGCATGTGTCAAGTACCCTTTGGCTGCCAGCACTGTGGGGCCAGTAGGAAGTTGAGTCTTTGGAAAAGAATTTTCTGTTTCCCTTTTCGGACAGCCCTCTGTTGCGGCCTAATTTACATTTGTAGAGCTAATCTAGGAGGAGAAGGCCTTTGGGCTCACATGGTTTTACACTTTGTTGACATACACATGCACACACACCCACACCCACACACACTCCTCCCCCCATTCCTCCACCCCCCCACACACACTTGCTGCTGCACTTCCCACGGCTCTAAGGGCCTAGTTCTGGTCTCCAGGCGCTGGCTGGCTGACTACAGCCCCAGCCTTTTTTTTTTTTTTTTTTCCTGAGACAGAGTCTCACTCTGTCACCCAGGCTGGGGTGCAGTGGTGCCATCTCGGCTCACTGCAACAACCTCTGCCTCCTGGGTTCAAGTGATTCTTCTGCCTCCGCCTTCTGAGCAGCTGGGACTACAGGCACGTGCCACCATGCCCGGCTGATTTTTGTATTTTTAGTAGATAACGGGGTGTCACCATATTGGCCAGGCTGGTCTTGAACTCCTGACACACCCACCTTGGCCTCCCAAAGTACTGGGATTATAGACGTGAGCCACTGTGCCCGGCCCAGTCCCAGCGTTCTCTGTGGGGACAGATGGGAAAGTATACTGTCTTGATCACAGTCTGTCAGGGCTTTTACAGAATCATGGACACAAGCAAAAGTTAGTATTGAAACATATTTGCATTTCACCACAGTGCAGTTTAAAATAGATGAAGTTGGAGAGAGTGCGTGTCAGAGCCAGCTTTAGCTTGGCACCTGGACTTCCGCTTCAAGCTCAGAGGCCCAGACTGCTGGCAGCCCATCCTCTTACCCTTTGAACCTCCACTCAGATTGAAAGTGGCATTCAGGGTGCCAGCTTGGAATTTGCTTTTTGGGTTATTGAGTCTCTGGTTGGTGGTTTGCTTTGGGGACATGTTGACTTGGCACCTCTAATAAGGCACATAACTTAAAATCCCCTCTTGGTATTCCATAGTTAGCTGGCCAGGGAGAAGCACGGGGCCGCTTGTGTACCTGGCTCTGAACTGAACAGGAAGTCCTGGCCTTTCCTTATCTGCCTTGGCTTGATTAGTCGCTTCAGTTTGACTTGCTAGGATGAACCCAAGTAATTTTGGTGGCAGTGGGGCACTCGTGCAGTTGGGAGATAGCAGGGGTCATTCTGGGCACATGGTGACTCAAGCTCTGTGGGAGAAAGGAGCTCAGAGTGGCTGTCTTTAGCCGGCTTCCCTGGTGGCTGTGGGCAGGTGCCTCCCCTCCTGCCCCTCCCTGCCTCACAGGGCTGTGGATAGTAATTGAGATAATAAATGTGAAACATTCAGCCTTCCTAAGAAGAAAGGTGCTATGTAAATACAGTTATTACTGCTATTACAAGGATGATTACCATATGCATACACACTGGAGTTTTCTATAATTAAGTGAAGTGCTGGGTGTGTAATGTTTAACTCTGTACCAGTGGCAGTTTCAGTGAATGGCAGTCCCAGTCTGGCAGGGGGGCACAAGTACCCAGAGGAGGGGACTGGACCTTGAGTCCCTGAGTTGGTTTGTTCCACCTTCTTTATTGCCATCCGTCTGGGCTTCAGAGCTGCCTGCCCTGGGTCCCACAGAACTGGTGCTGTTGCCTGCACCCCTCACTCCCTTCTCTTGCCTGTCAGGACAACACTCGCGTCTCCTCAGCCGGGTGCCTGGGGGAACTGTGTGCCTTTCTGACTGAAGAGGAGCTTAGCGCTGTTCTTCAGCAGTGCTTGCTGGGTAGGTACACTGGGGAATTCCCTTTCAGGGACCTGGGCCTCTTAGCCCTAGCAAAGAGATCTCTCTCCCTCCCTCAGAGGATCTTTTAGCAACTGGACTGTCCTGTCCTTGGGAATCCAGCAGTTAAAGCAAAATCCAGGCCAGGTGTGACACTCACCTATAGTCCCAGCTACTCAGGAGGCTGAGGCAGGAGGATTACTTGAGCCCAGGAGTTCAAGGTTGCAGTGAGCGTTGATCACGCCCCTGTACTCCAGCCTGGGTAACAGAGGAAGACCCTGTCTCTAAAGCAAACAAACAATACTGAGTTTGCAGTGGTTCCGTAGCCCTGAGTATCTCTGCTCAAAGAACACAACTGTAAGCCTGGAGTGGTTCGTGAGCAGGCTTTCCTTACTTTGCTT
Organism: Saimiri boliviensis; assembly: GCF_048565385.1. Classification (NCBI taxonomy): domain Eukaryota; kingdom Metazoa; phylum Chordata; class Mammalia; order Primates; family Cebidae; genus Saimiri; species Saimiri boliviensis. Next base: position 12,837,967 of record NC_133455.1, read on the forward strand.
AATGTGCTGCTTTGGGGAGCTTCTCTTAAGATAGCAGGGAAGTCCATGTGAGGATGGCCTGGGCTTTCCCCGTGCTGTGAATCAGCACACTGGTCTCCATGCTGTACAATACCGGTTGACCCCAGTTGTGTCCTTCCACCCAGCGGACGTGTCTGGCATTGACTGGATGGTTCGGCACGGTCGGAGCCTGGCACTCTCCGTGGCTGTGAATGTGGCTCCTGGCAGACTCTGTGCGGGTAGATACAGCAGTGATGTTCAGGAAATGATCCTGAGCAGTGCTACGGCGGACAGGGTAAGGCATTTGGGCACCCAGACCAGTCCTTTCCCTCCCTTGGGCCATATCCCATAGCCAGCGCCTTGTGGACACAGCATGGGCGGACCCCACACTGGGGGTTAAGAGGCTTGGATCTAATTTTACTCCTCTCGGTAACTCGCTGTCCCCTTGGACCACACTTGATCCCTTTGGGCCCCAGTTTCATCATCTAACCAAGGAATTTGGGTTGAGGAATCTAGATGCCCCTTCTGGATCAGGTCTTTGATCCCTGTTCCTGGGACACAGTGACTGCTCATCTGCCTCAGCCAGGGCCTCCTGTCTGAATGAGAGCTGTCATGGTGTCCCTGGTAAGGGGTGATGTGGTGGAGGGTCCCAGATATTACTAGGGACTGGGCTTCTCGTAGCTCTGGGGAAGGGGCGGGGTGCCTCCCGTCTAGCGCTGTCTGTTCTCCACAGATCCCCATTGCGGTGAGCGGGGTCCGGGGCATGGGCTTTCTCATGAGATACCACATCAAGACAGGCGGAGGGCAGTTGCCCGCCAAACTCTCCAGCCTGTTCGTTAAGGTGAGTGGGGGCCAAGAATGTGTCTGACTCCTAACACCTGACTTGTGAGGAGAACACCAGCAATACACCCTCAACTAGTGTGCTATTTCTCCGTGGATGGCCTCCAGGAGATGGCTGAACCCTTAGGGATGGAACGGGGTGGGAGGGGTTTCTATGTGTGCTTTATATGCTGCAATAGAGCCCAACCTTTTGTCAGATTCTCAAACTGACCTGTGACTCTGAATCATATTAAGAATCGCTATTTTAAGGCTGGGTGCGGTGGCTCACGCCTGTAATCCCAGCACTTCGGGAGGCCGAGGCGGGTGGATCACGAGATCAAGAGATCGAGACCATCCTCGTCAACATGGCGAAACCCCGTCTCTACTAAAAATACAAAAATTAACTGGGCATGGTGGCGCACGCCTGTAGTCCCAGCTACTCGGGAGGCTGAGGCAGGAGAATTGCTTGAACCCAGGAGGTGGAGGTTGCGGTGAGCCGAGATCGTGCCATTGCACTCCAGCATGGCTAACAAGAGCAAAACTCCGTCTCAAAAAAAAAAAGAATCGCTATTTTAGACATTCTTTCTAGGCACCCTTGTTTTGTAAAATTAGGTATAGATCTGGGTTCCCATCTTAATAACTCTCTCTTCCTGCCTCCCTCTTTCACCTGGCCCAGCACTTCTTGGTGTGGTTATTGTGCTGTGTGCCAGGCCCTAGTTAGGAAAGCCAAGGAATCTGCCAGCAGGGCTCCTGTGGCACATGTGACATGGCATGCTTCTGAAGCGTTAGTGTGCACAGAAATCAGAGCCAGAGTGCATTTTAATGAGATGCGGCCATGCCTGAGACTAACCATGTCTCATGCAGTGTCAGTGCTGCTGTGCATGGACCTTGCCCTGAGTCATGAGGTTCCCAGGGATGACTGCCTCCCCCTGCAGCACCGGGAGCCGTTGGAGTTTCTGAGGGGCCTGATTCAATTGAACTTGCTCTGTGATGGCATCCCACTGTTCTCTCCATGTCTGCACCGGCCTGTTCGCTTGGCATTGCCCTGAAGGTGTAGAAATGAACAAGCCATACAAGACCCCTGGAGCCCATGGGGAGGACCCTGATATAGATAAGGTTGGCAGGGGATATCTCTGAAGGATGACATGGGAGCTGAGACTGCAGGATGGGAAGGAGCTAACCTAGAGAGGATCCAGGGCAAGCATAGCCTAGGCCGTGGGAGTAGCCAGGGCACAGGCCCGAGGCCTGGCAGTTCAAGGAAGTAAAAACACGTGCAGGCTGAGAGTAGTGAGCAAGGGGAGAGTGGCACGAGATGAGGGTGCAGGGAGCCAGGGCTGAGTCACGCTGCCACCCTCCCATGGGAGCAGTGAGGTCAGTGTCCACGCCGTAGGGAGAGTGTTGAGGCTGGGCATTTGGGCTGCCTTGAGGAACAGACTGGATGTGCCTATCCAAAAGCCTGTCTGTGATTCTCTTCACAGTGTCTGCAGAACCCATCCAGTGACATCAGGCTGGTGGCTGAGAAGATGATCTGGTGGGCAAATAAGGACCCGCTGCCTCCCCTGGACCCCCAGGCCATCAAGCCCATCCTGAAGGCTCTTCTTGACAACACGAAGGATAAGAACACCATGGTCAGGGCCTACAGCGACCAGGCGATTGTCAACCTCCTCAAGATGCGGCAGGGTGAAGAGGTGTTTCAGGTGGGAGCCGGGGCGTGCTGTGAGCATTTGTCTTTCAGCTCTTCTTCAGCACGGAAATATTTAAACTGCAGGCTCTTCTCTGCTACTGCGAATGTGCTAGCTTTCAGGAGCAGATTAAGATTTGGGTGACTGGCCTACTACCCAAAAACACACATTCTTACGGTTTTCAGGCGTCTTTCCAGAGCAGGGCCCTTTCTTCAAATAAAATCTCACGTGACACCCAAACAGACGGACCGCATTTCCAAAGAAAGCTGCCCAGTGGAAACCCAGAGTCCTTTTCACTAAGTCCCCAGCCCCCAGCAGCCTTGAAAGCCCAAAAGCTGCAACTCGCACTGCCACGTCTCATGAAAAGCAGGATGGGGCCGGGTACAGTGACTCGAACCTGTAATCCCAATACTTTGGGAAGCCGAGGTGGGAGGATCACTGGAGCCCAAGAGTTCAGGACCAGCCCGGGCAACATAGTGAGACCTTGTCTCTATGAAAAAGGGAAAAACAAAAGCATGATGAGTGTTTTCACAGGCTTTCCTTGGATCCATCTGATTCCCTTATTTTGCCAAATTCCACCTCAGTGTCTCTAGTTCTGGGGTTAACATTCATTTTTGTCTTTCTCTGATTGGAGAATGTGGCAGCTATGTTTTCTGACCATGTTTCCTCCTGCTCATCCTTCCCCATAGTCCCTCTCCAAGATCCTGGATGTGGCCAGTTTGGAGGTGCTGAATGAGGTTAACCGAAGGTCCCTGAAGAAGCTGGCCAGCCAGGCCGACTCCACGGAGCAGGTGGACGACACCATCCTGACATGAGGGGCCTGGGCCTGCAGCATTGCCGCTCCACATCTTTGCTCAATGTTTTCATTTTTGAAAATACATTTGTTCCGATGGGGAGCTTGGAAGATGGCGTTCCCAGAAAGTATTTTAATATATCAGCAGACCACAGCCAAAGCCTTAAATCAAACCCACACACAACTGAAAATTGCCTCCTCCATCTCTTACCTTTTCCTGTGGAGAAGAGAATGAAAAGCACACGCATGCGCCTCAGTGAATGGCAGCCCAGAAACTGTCTGTCCAGTTTAGCATGGCTAGGTCTGGAGCTGTAATAGCAGGGTCAGACTGCGGGTTCCTCTTCTCCTGTGCTTGAGCTCTGGTTTGAGAGCTGGCGCTACCAACCTTTTGCCTAGGTCCTGAGTGGGGCACAGACGGTGGATGTCTGCCCAGTGTGGTGTGTCTTGGCTTGGCTTTTCAATATTGTGAGGCCTAGTTGGATCTGACCCCTGTCAGATGAAAATGATCCACAGCTCTGGCAGTTCCCAAGTCCAGGGAGGGGTATAGGTTTATGTGCAGGCTGTTTGAAAGAGGAATGTTGAATAAAGGCTTTGATTTAATCTTGATAGAAGTAGATTTTTTAAAATCTCCAAACAGCCATTAAACATGAAGCCTCCTGCATCAGGAATAAGGGAAGGTTTGCAGCTGTTTTTGTAAGTGTTCACAGTTCTCTGATTTCTGGGTATCCCTCTCCCCTGCTTTCAGAAGTCTTAGCAATCTCTCCAGCCTTCTCTGTCCTGAGGTGGAGTTTTGAGAGGCATGCAGCCAGGCCTGTGATCTCCCTCGGTGTGGAGAATGAAAAGGTTGAATTAGCCATTTTCCTGTTCTGTTCTGACTTGGAAAGGTAGGGAGCTTCTGGTACTCAGGTTATAAAGAGAAATCCAGCCCCTCTGTGAATAAGAAAGAATCACATTCCTGTAGTTGAAGGACTTGCAAGAGGAAACCAAAGTTGCATTTCAGCATCTGCCTTCTTTATGAATGACTTCCTTCCTCCTGATTCTTAGAAGGCTCGTGACACACACATTCTGTCTGATGGCGCACACCCTACTGGGGCTAGTGACGCAAGTTTTTCTGGTCTGTTCCCTGGTCACAATACAGGACAAACCTCTGTCAACAATTTCTGGCCTGAGCTGTAAAAGGAAATACAAAGCAATGGTAGCAAACTCACTTTATGAGAGATATAAAAATGCTATGCCAAAAAAAGCAAGACTTTGGTTATTAATAATGCAGCCATGGTAGAAAGTAGGCTTGTGACTCAACACTTCTGATGAGTAAGACAAGGTGACCTCTAAGGCACTTCTGATGAGTCCTGTTTTCTTGCAGCAGACATGGTGTCAGCTGGCTCGAGGTAATTGTAGAATCTCAGGGCTGGAAGGGACCTTGAGAGTTGAGCTGAGTCCTCGTAGCCAAAACAGTCAATGTCTACAACTTTTGGTAGCCATGGTAACTGTTCTCTGCCTCTGGGATTCAGATGGTCAGCAGCATCCTCCCAGCTGCTAAGGGCATGTGTCCATCAGGCTGTCTGTGAATGTGTTCCCCTCCATCGATCAGCTGTGGGGAGATATGGGAAAAGTTTCTGTTGAGGGGCATGGGCTGGGAAACCTGTTAAACTCTGAGGCCATCTTCATTGTTTCCTCCAGGGTCTTGGATCAAATGCTGATACCCACCTGTGGCTTTTAGCCCCCTTTCTGCAACTGGCAGGGGAACCTGACGTACTTAGATGTATCAGACACTTATTAAGCAAAATCCAAAGGAAAAACACCAGGTTCCAGTTCCAGAAACTGGAGGAGGATGCACTCTCTCCGTTCAGATGGATGGAGGATGATTGACAGACGGAGATGACTCAAAGGCTCCCAGAGCATATTGAGTTACATTCTCTGAGTCTGGCAGGAGGGTGTGAGCTCCCAGGAAGTGAGCCATGAAGAGCCATTGTGGACATGCCAGGGAGCCCCCAAAAGGACTTTGTCAGCCCGAAGTCCTAGCAATCCTGAAAACAGCAGCCCCGACTAAGCACCCTGGGGGACATTGAGGTTAGCAGCAGAGAAGCAAAAGCTATTTGTCCTGGAGGCTGATAGCCGTTTTGCCTTGGGCAAGTCATCTGATCTCTCTCGGCCAGTTTCCTCATTTGTACCATGAGGAATTTGGAAGAGAAGCTCTAAATATTGTTGTCAAAGTTACTCTCTAGGGGTTAATGGTACTTAGAACAGATGACATTTGGTTTGATATCATTGAATCCTCTTAACAGTTCTATGAAGCAGGTTCTCAATACTGTTTTCTAGAGGAGGAAATTGAGGCACAGAGATGTCACTCGCCCAGGGTCATACGGCTAATAAATGGCAGTCCATCCCCAGACCTCCATTTTTAGCCTTTCTCTTACCTCTCCTGTGCTGGCTAATTAGCCATCAGTATTTTTCATTCTCCAGAGCAGAGTCTGCAGAACTTTCCCATCCAGGTACATACAGGAAATGACTGTGTGTACAGCACACTAGGTGAATGGCTCCAGCCGCCTCGCCAGGGATGCCACCCTGCCAGACTCTACTCAGCTGCTCTGCAGGCTGTGGGGAGGAGGACCTCACTCCATTTACAGGACACTGACTGAGAAAGTCTCTAGAGAAAGCAGATTGAGGCCGGGTGCGGTGGCTTACGCCTGTAATCCCAGCACTTTGGGAGGCCGAGGTGGATGGATAACCTGAGGTAGGGAGTTCAAGACCAGCCTGACCAACATGGAGAAACCCCATGTTTACTTAAAAAAAATACAAAATTAGCCGGGCGTGGTACCTCATGCTCGTAATCCCAGCTACTCAGGGAAGGCTGAGGCAGGAGAATTGCTTGGACCCCAGAGGCAGAGGCTGCGATCGCGTCATTATACTCCAGCCTGGGCAATGAGCAAAACTCCGTCTCAAAAAGAAAGCTGATTATTCTCAAAGACTTGCAGTGATCCTCCAGAGGAGACCGTCCCACTTTCTCTTCCTTGTGTCTGAAAGTCAGTGACAAAGTCATAAGCCCTTAACTAATCCAGAGAAAACTGAAAAAGTTCTAAAATGAGCATTCCCAAACCTTCACCTAACTCTGGGAGCTTCAGGAATCATGGGCAGCAAGATGATTTTAAGAAGGGTGAGTATTGTTAACACGTGGTTCACACAATCCTTCAAGGAACCAGACCTGCAGGTACGTTCTCTTTGTCCAGAACTGTGATGCCAGAGGACTTGGTAGAGCGGCAGGGAGGCTGCAGAGTTACAGTTTTGGGTGTAGGGACTGGAGACATGATTTGACAGATTCTGAAACACAATTGGCAGTTAAGAATGTTTCTTCTCAATGTATGGCTTGGTGTGGATGTGTCTTAAATTGCTTCAGTGAGGAAAAAAAGGAACCAATCTAACTTAAAAGGTCTAGGTTCTAAAATATTAAGGAAATGTAGATACCGCATTCAAGTTCTAGTGTAGGATAGTGGAGCCACAGGGACTTCCAAGACAGGTTGGAACCTTAATTTCACTGCTTAATACTAAGCTATGTGACCTGGAGCATGTTCCTTAACCTCTCTGAGTGCATCCCCTCACCTTGACAGTAAGCACAGTCTCACCGCGTTGCCTTCTGTGTTGAATGACCTACTGCACTTTGCATAGAAACAGGCACACAAAGGAGGTTCTGGATACATGGATGGTGGGAGTGAAACACGGATGCTGGGGAATGAGATTTCTTTTGAGAAACGGTAAGATGATGATGATGATGATGATGATGATGACTATGTGTGATTCTCCAAAACGCTGAGTGTATTATGTACACCAGCACACGCATGGTCTCCACTGTGCATGGGCAGGGAGGCATGTGACCGCCGCTGTGAGCAGTGCTTCCTTCATATTTCATGAAGAGTAAAGTTAAGTTCAGGCACAGATGGAAAGGAGCATCTGAGGTCATGTTGGTAGAACTGGGAAAAACCCATGTTTATCGATTATCTGCTCACCAAGCCCCAGGGGGATTCTATAAAAATAATTTGGAAGGTAAATTCAACAAAAGAAACAAATCAGGTTCAGCATGTGACTGGGTTTCACTTTTCAAAAGAGGTGGAGCCCAGTTATTTCACAGGGTGGCTCTGAGCTGCCCCTAGGTTCTGTTAGGAGGGGGCTCCCTGCTGCCTACCCCTGGGGAACTAGAACGGGAGTGTTGATGTCAGCACAGCTCAGGAAACTGGAAAAACTGGTCCAAGGAATGATTGCCTCAGTGGAATTTCTAGGTGAAACCTTCCTGACTGTGCCTGAATGGAATACCCCAGGTCCTGTCAGGTTCCCTCCTGTGAGTTACTTCTCTAGTGAGATGGCAGCCTGGTCACAGGGACAATTAGTGCATGATAATCTCTCAGAGCTGTGCCCCAAAGCCCCACAAGAGAAAGCTGTGGGCTGTGAATTTATTTACCTTAGATCCTTCTTACCACTTAGATACCCACTAAAAAAGGGAGCCAGGAAGCTGGGTGCAGTAGGATTGAACCCAGCATTTCACAAATACTTTGCCCTCAAGACTCCTTTATTTACAGGTAGGGTATTGCTTTGTTGTCCTGGCTGGAATGCAGTGGTATGATCATGGCTCACTGAAGCCTTGAACTCCTGGGCTCAAGTGATGCTCTTCCCTCAGCCTCCTGAGCAGCTAGGACTACAGGCATGCACCAACATACTTGGCTAATTTTTTGTTTGTTTGAGACAGAGTTGTCACTCTGTTGTCCAGGCTGGAGTGCAGTGGCATGGTCTTGGCTCACCAAAGCCTTCGCCTCCCAAGTTCAGGCAATTCTTATGCCTCAGCCTCCCGAGTAGCTGGGATTCCAGGCACCCGCCACCATGCCCAGCTATTTTTTTCCCCCTATTTTTAGTAGAGATGGGGTTTCACCACATTGGTCAGGCTGGTGTTGAAGCCCTGACCTCAGGTAATCCACGTGCCTCGGCCTCCCAAAGTACTGGGATTACAGGCATGAGCCACTGTACCTGGTCTGGCTAATTTTTTAAAAAGTTTTGTAGAGATGAGGGTCTTACCCATTTTGCCTTCCAGTTGGTGACACCTTACTTCCCAGCTGTTGGCAAGAGTTAAGCTCTTTGAAGTGCACTTAGCCATCCTCCCTCTGAATATTCACTCATGATTATTCCCTGGCTGCTAATCCTCTTCTTCCACTATCCTGAAAAATATTTCATCAGTTTCGCTGTTTCTGTTCTACTTCGCCAAACCTCCTGCCGCCCCCATGGCTTCACTGTCTGCTTCTGCAAACCTCAGTGTGTCCTGCTTTAGTTTTCTCCTTGGACATACTTGTTGCCTATATTCCCTATCAGAATGGAAGTGCTAAGAAAGCTTTTAACATTTTAAAATGTTTGTTACTGCTGAATCCTCAGCTCCTAGATAATCTGGCATACAGTAGGTCATCAAATATTTGTCAAATGAATGAATGACTTGTTCTGCCACTAAACCGTAAACTCCATGAGGACAGGAGCTTGTTTTGTTCATGTTACAGCCTCTAGGTCCAGCATAGTGCATAACACCTAGTAACTGTGCAGGTATTTACTGAATTAAGGAATGAATCTAGTTAACAGGTAAATTACATGATTTCTTTTTTGAATCTGCTTTGTCTGGTTGAGATTGTTTGCGTATTGCCTTTTGCATCTGTCCCTGTTATGTTACCTTACACCCAGGCTTCAGCAATAACTTTTTTTTTTTTTTTTTTTGGAGACGGAGTTTCCGCTCGTTACCCAGGCTGGAGTGCAATGGCGCGATCTTGGCTCACCGCAACCTCCGCCTCCTGGGTTCGGGCAATTCTCCTGCCTCAGCCTCCTGAGTAGCTGGGATTACAGGCACGCACCACCATGCCCAGCTAATTTTTTGTATTTTTAGTAGAGACAGAGTTTCACCATGTTGACCAGGCTGGTCTCGATCTCTTGACCTCGTGATCCACCCGCCTCAGCCTCCCAAAGTGCTGGGATTACAGGCTTGAGCCACCGCGCCCGGCTTCAGCAATAACTTTTAAAGCTCTGCAGCTGAAATCCATCCTGCATACTCCTGTCAGATTACTTCGCTAAAACAGTATTTTGAGATTGCTTCTCTGCTCAAAAACTTTCAGTGCCTCCTCATTGTGTTAATAGTTTCTAATGTGCACACAGGTGGTGGTATAAAAGTTCATCTCTAAGTTAGTTGTTCAGAGCAGTGGAACAAAGTTTCCAATCACAGGACACATTGGTCACAAAAGTTTACATATGTATATGGTGAGGAGAGAGAGTTTAACATAACTCATCATCTAACTGTAGTTTAAATAAATCTATAACAATGTTTCCGTGGGAGAATGTGCTGATTCATTTTGAGATGCCAGGCACATACCCTGACCCGCAGGGAATTCCCCTTCCAAGCCAAAATTGAGGATTCTTATAGGCTGTGACAGCAGCTGTCTAAATAGACACTCAAAGCTCTCATATTCCAGTGCCATCATGAAATCTTTATGATGAAATCTTCTCTCCGTCATTCTAGCTAAAAGTGATAGCTTTCCTCCTCTGAAGTCTAGACTGGGTATTTGACAGCTTTCTATCTACTGTATTGTCTTATATTTTAAATTTCCTCATGAGTATGTCTTAACTCTGATGAGGCTGTAAACCGGAGGGAAAAGGCTGTTCTTACACCCTCTGCAATCTGTGGCACATAAGCACTCATTAAACAGTTACCAAAGAAATGAAGAATTCATGCCGATTGCTTTCCAGATGACATATCCAAGCAAAGTGAGGAATAGTTTTAATGGCCAATTTTGATTTATTTCCCAAAAATACCCTGCAGCCCTATTATCAGGAAGCTGGAAATGTGTGCTATAGTCTACAACAGGAAATGGCTCTAAGTATGAATGAGTCAGTGCAAAATGACCTTGAGTAACATTGGTTACTGTCAGTCACATGCCTACATGTACCAGGTAATTTACAAACATACCTCTAAAATAACCGTTCTGTGAGGAAACAGGGGCTCTGAGATAGTGTGATGTGACTTACCTAAGATCACAAAGGTTTTAAGGGATGGAGGCCAGGATTCCAAACTTACTATTGAAACCAGTCTTCCTGACTCCAGCCAAGGCTGTGAAGATGAGCTGGGAGGACCTACTGCCTCGCTGGCTGGTCAGGGCTGGGTGACTTCCTTCTCACCCTATAATTTCTAAAACTGCTGAGTCAGAGGATGGCCCAACCTTCCAGAACAAGGGGGACTTTTCTATTATCAGAAGCACATGAGCAGCTCTTCTCCCCGGCCAGTACCTTCAGATTCCAAGCTCATGTTCTTCAGACATCACCACACTGATTCTCAGCTCCTGGAAAAACTACTCAAGGCTTGAGTCAGACACTCCGTGTGTTGTTCAATGATCCCACCAGCAACAAACCAAAAAATATAAACAACATGAGTGTCTATTAATAGCAGAGTGGTTAAGTACAACCATCAGACAGAGTACCATACCACGCAGCTGTTTTTTCTTTTTTTTTTTTTGACTGAGTTTCACCCTTGTTACCAGGCTGGAGTGCAATGGTGCAATCTCAGCTCACTGCAACCTCCACCTCCTGGATTCCGGCAATTCTCCTGCCTCAGCCTCCTGAGTAGCTGGGATTACAGGCACGCACCACCATGCCTAGCTAATTTTTTGTATTTTTAGTAGAGACGGGGTTTCACCATGTTGACCAAGATGGTCTCGATCTCTTGACCTCGTGATCCACCTGCCTCGGCCTCCCAAAGGGCTGGGATTACAGGCTTGAGCCACTACGTCCGGCCCACGCAGCTGTTAAATGATACAAGTGTACTGTTAAAGAGAAAAAGCAAGGTACATACATATATGTTTGTACAGGCAAAGGAAATTCACTGAGGGCCCTTACTCATTCAACAAGTATGTGTTAAGCATTTTAAGGTTACCAGTTAAACTAACAGGGTTTACCTGTGAGGACCACTTCAGACGGAAAAATAGTAACTTGTACTTTTCAGTAAACTTCTGCACATAATTTTAAGGACAAGCATAGCTTTTTTTTTTTTTTTTTTTTGGAGACAGAGTTTCGCTCTTGTTGCCCAGGCTGGATTGCAATGGCACGATCTCGGCTCACTGCAACCTCCGCCTCCCGGGTTCAAGCGATTCTCCTGCCTAACCTCCCGACATTGTTTTTATAAAGTCAAAACAAAAGGATATTTGATAGAAAAGCAGAAATATCCAACAAATACCCGCCTGGAAAGGGACAGGGTTATAAGAAATAGGAGCTTAAAACCCTCTGCAGTTCTGCAGTGAGGATGGCGGTGGGGGCATACTACTTTCAGGTGTTTCAGGTAGGGCAGGTGGGAACTCACTCTAAAACGAGAAACCCGGGGCTGATGATAAAATGCACATGCTTTGCTTCCGGCGGCCCAGGTCTTCCTAGCCGCAGATTCTGAGACGTGTATTTGCAGGTGGTGTGAAGTGGAAGCTCGGGAAGCGGTTGCTTTCGGTCTCCGAGGTGCGCCTTGCACAATGGGTCATTCAGCTCCCAGGCTCGGCTCCGAGCTACACGAGACTCTGAACCTAGATCACTCCCTCCCCTCCACCAAAGAGGCAACGTGGGCTCCTGGGGGTCACAGCGCTGGGATGGGATTTCGACCCCGTGCTGCCCTCAAAGCCCACAGCCTCGCAGCTCTGCTCCCGCCGGCAGCTCCCGTTCTGCGTAACTCGACAGCTGCCCGCCGCCCTCGGCGTCCAGTTCACAGGCTCCGGGCCGGGGCCAGCTCCGCGGGAGCAGCGTCGGTGCGGAAGGGGCGGGGTGCCGGGCCTTCCCCGCGCGACTCTGCTTTCCATGTCCCCAGCCTCGGACTCGGGGAAACTCGGAGCTCGCGTGAGCCCCGCCCCACGGTCGCGGCATGCCTGTCATTTCCTCTCTGCAGGGCTTGCGGGTCTCGAAGATGAGGGAGAGAGAACGTCCACGGCCGGGCTTCTTCGGCACCTTGGGCTTCTTTCAGCTGGGACTCGACAGCGGCACCGCTCCGCCAGCTCTCAGCGACGCGGACAGATGCTGCGACGCTCCAGGAGGACACGCCAGAAAGACGGGCCCGCGCTCGCCGGGACTCCGCCAGGGCGCGTGCGCGGCGAGGGCGCGGCCGTCTCGGGCTGCGGCTGCGCAAGGCGGTGCCAGACGGTGCGCCTGCGCAGTGGCGGGGCGGGGCGGGAAGAAGGGAGGCGGCGGCAGCGGCGGCGGCTGCTGAGGAGGAGGAGGAGGGGGAGCGGAGGGAGGTGTTTCTGTCAGTTCCGGCTGTTTGTTCGGGAAGTGGATCCGCCGCTGCCGGAGCAGCCCGGAGGGAGCTGCGGAACGCGAGGCCAGTACCGACCCCGCCCGCCCGCGCGCACCGCCCCCGCCCGCCATGGCCCGGGACTACGACCACCTCTTCAAGCTGCTCATCATCGGCGACAGCGGTGAGGGCCGCAGCGGCCGGAGGCGGCGCGGGCCCTGCCGGGCGCGGCCCGCGGGGGCCTCGGGGCGGCAGGCAGGCGGGGAGGTGCCGGCCCGCGCGGGGCGGGCGGGGCTGCCTGGCTGTCTGGGCTCCAGGGGCGCGCCGAGGGGCTCCGGGCCGCGCCGAGGGGAGGTTGGGGCGCGGGGCGAAGGGGCCGAGCGCGCTGGGTCCAGTCACCGTGCCTGCCCCTGCTTCACGTGTGACCTTGGTCAAGTCGCGCGATCTCTGGACTTGGAGAGACCTGGGTTCGAGTCTCGGGACTACCAGCTGCCTCTTGCTGACCTTGGGCAAGTTACTTCGCCGTCCTGAGACTCAGTTCCCTCATCTGAGAAGTGGGGACGTGCCTTCCTGGGTGGTGTGAGGATTCCGTGGGATAAAGTAGGAAAAGTGCTCAGCGTCCTACCCGGTAAAGTAAGCTCGAAATAAATGTTCACTATTGTCATTATCATCAGTATCCTTTGTAAGTGTCAGTTTCTTCCCATCTAAAAAGAGGACGTTCTCAGAACCTGCCTCATGGGATTGCCATGAGGTTTAAATGAGGTAAGGCGGGTAAAGCGCTTTGCACCGGGCCTGGCACATTCCTGCTGAATTATTGTTGTATCTCTGCATGGTTCAGTTTCTTCATCTGTAAAATGGAATGATGTTTGGATCTGCCTTATGGGGTTGATGTGAGTATTCAGTGAGATCGTGCAGTGTTGTGCACAGCTCCTGGCACACAGTGAGTGGTCACTGTTTGCTGTTCCGCTACCATACACGGAGGGGTCCTGGGGGTGTGGCAGCCAAAATTGTAAAAATGCTTTGGCCACACACACATTGCTTGAGGGCTCTTGATCACTGCTGTAGCTCCAGTACCTACAACAGTGCCGGATTCTCAGTAAGTGCTTAAGACGTATTTGCAGAATGAATGAATATTAAGTGCCCTTAAAAAAGATAGACTGGTTTCTGGAACAAGATGGAGGGTTTTGGAGCTGTTTGGAGTGTGGCAGGGAAGCAGGTTTATGGGGTGACCGAGAGCTCAGGGAGGCAGGCCCCAGAAGGTTTATGGGAGTGTAGCTCAGATCCTGGGGTTATACGATGTCCATGAAAGAGTCTCGGGAGCATGCTTAGTTTGTAGACCAGCCCTGAGCTGAGTGTGGGGAGGGATGTCATGTGATTGGAGGCAGAGGCCATGGACTGTTAAGGAAAGGGGATCAAATCAAGTGAGTGGTGAGACCCGGGGTGTCAGAGTGCTGGGTAGCAGTGTCAGAGCTGGGTCAGGGAAGTGGGTGATTCTGGCCTCACTTGTAAAGCTGGATGGAGATGTGGTTGGTGGTTTGGATCTGGTGAAGGATGGCTGAGGTTTCCATGGCTGCTGGAGGAAGGGAGAGATAAGGGGAAAAGTTGGGGGCTAACCAGGTAGATGGGAGAGTTACTGTGTTTGGGGAAGGAGTTAGAAAGGGGGAGGACAGATTGGTTATGGTTTGAATGAACGGAAACCAGGCAAGCTGGAGTGTTCTCTTGGAGATGGCCTTTGGCTTTCTTCAGGGTCTTGAGGCTTCTTCCTCTACATGATTTGCTTGCAGTCCTGGCCTGGGTTCTGAGGGACTGGCATGGGGCCATTTCTCTCTCTTTGGAGTGACAGTCAGCCTGCCATGGTCAGGAGCCTTTATCCCTCTGCAAGACATCTCGGACCTCTGCATTGATATCCAACAGTGAAAAGCCTAAACTCAGCAGGAAGACAGAGCTTGTTGGCGCTTCTCCTCTGTAAAACCCAGGGGATGGGTTTGGCCCGCTTTCTCACAGTACATTTTGCATGATGAATTGATTTTTCTCTCCAAAGTCAGGTGTGGGAGAAGACTCATTGGGTCAAGATTTATGTGGTCTAGCTCCTAGGTCAGTCATGTAGGCGTGGGTTGTAGAGGAGATAGACGCTGTGCTCTTTGATTTCTCCTGACAGAGAGATACTCAATGCTGGGAGATGGTAGCTGTGGAAGTCCAAACTAAGCTTTGGCGGCCGAGCACAGAGACTGACATCATGCACTCCCCTGAACTGGGCTTCTTGTGCGAATGCCTCCTTAAGGTATATCAAATGATTTCACAGATGCTTATTCTTACCCACAGCCTGTGTGGTTTGTCAGATAAGGAAACTAAGGCTTAAGGCCAGGTGTGGTGGCTCACACCTATAATCCCAGCATTTTGGGAGGCCGAGGTGGGCGGATCACCTGAAGTCAGGAGTTCAAGACCAACCTGTGAACATGGTGAAACCTCCTCTCTACTAAAAACACAAAAGTAGCTGGGCATGGTGGAATGTGCCTGTAATCCCAGCTACTTGGGAGGTTGAGGCAGGAGAACTGCTTGAACCCGGCAGAAGTTGCAGTGAACCAAGATTGTGCCATTGCACTCCAGCCTGGGTGACAAGAGTGAAATTCCATCTCAAAAAAAAAAAAAAAAAAAGGGAAACTAAGGCTCAGAGGAGGTGACTGACTTGCCCCAAATCACACAGCTCAGCAGAGGCAAAGCCAGAGCTACTGCACCTCAATGCCAATATGTGTGCAAGCAGCTGGTGTCAGGGCTGGCAAACAACAGGCCCTCCATGAGAGCTGGTTTCTTTCTTCATACGTCTAGAGTTCTGCCCACTCTGCACATTGTGCATGCTTCTGCAGTAGACTCCTCGACCTCTGCATCTCTTCATTATGCCTGAGGTTCTTTACTTTCTATACTTTCCCTTGTAATAACATTGGCTCTGATTTGTAACAGCGTTTCATCTGCATCCCTCAGATCAGCCATCCTCATTCGGAGATGGAGTTAGCCCTTCACTTAACAGATGAGTAAACTAAAGCTAAGAGAGGGGGCGTGACTTGTGTGAGGTTATAGAGTGAGGTAGTGGCTGAGGCAGGATTAAAAATGAGAACATGGCTGGGCACAGTAGCTCATCCCAGTGCTTTGTGGGGCTGAGGTGGGAGGATCACTTGAATTTGAGACCAGCCTGGGCAACATGGTGAGACCCCTCCCCCCAGCTCAAAAAAAAAAAAAAATCAATTGGGTGTGGTGGTGCCAACCTATAGTCCCAGCTATGTGGGAGGCTGAGACAGGAAGATTGTTTTAATCCAGGAGTTGACAGTTACAGTGAGTTATGATCACACAACTGTACTCCAGCCTGGGTGACAGAGTGAGATACTGTTTCAAAAATTTTTTTTAAAAAAGGCTGGGTTTGGTGGCTCATGCCTATAATCTTAGCATTTTGGGAGGCTGAAGCGGAGGGTCGCTTGAGCCCAGGAGTTTGAGACCAGCCTGGGCAACATAGGGAGGTCCTGTCTCTACAAAAAATGAGAAAATTAGCTGGGTGTGGTGGTGCACGCCCATAGTCTCAGCTACCTGGGAGGCTGAGGGGGAACAATCTTGAGTCTTGGAGGTTGAGACTGCAATGAGCTGTGATTGCGCTGCTGCACTCCAGCCTGAGTAACAGAGCAAGACCCTGTTTCAGACTTTTAAAAAATTGAGAACACTTCACTGAAAGGTCTAGTGCTCTTCAAGAGACGGAACTGAAGCAGAGAGGAGTAAGGGGACCAGAGCCCAGGCAGGAGCAGGGTGAGGAGAAGACGTGTGTGTGGCTGGTGTGGTGAGGACCAGATACAGCAGCCAGGGATAAAGGCCAGGTGCTGTGGCTCACTCCTATAATCCCAGCACTTTGGGAGGCTAAGGCAGGTGATCACTTGAGATCAGGAGTTCGAGACCAGCTTGGCCAACATGGTGAAACCGTGTCTCTACTAACAATACAAAAAAATTACCTGGATGTGGTGGCAGGTGCCTGTAATCACAGTTGCTCTGGAGACTGAGGCAGGAGAATTGCTTGAACCCGGGAGGTGGAGGTTACAGCCAAGATCAAGCCACTGCACTCCAGCCTGGGTGACAGAGCGAGACTCATCTCAAAAGCAAAAAAAAAAAAAAAAGGCCAAGCATGTTGGCTCGTGTCTGTAATCCCAGCATTTTGAGAGGCCAAGGTGAGCGGATCATGAGGTCAAAAGATCAAGATCATCCTGGCCAACATGGCGAAACCCCGTCTCTACTAAAAATACAAAAATTAGCTGGGCGTGGTGGCAGGCTCCTGTAATCCCAGCTACTTGGGAGGCTGAGGCAGGAGAATTGCTTGAACCCAGGAGACAGAGGTTGTGGTGAGCCGAGATTGCTCCACTGTACTCCAGCCTGGCGACAGAGTGAGACTCTGTCTCAAGGGTTGGGGTTACACTGATGTGGGCCTTGGGCAGCCTCAGCAGTAGCTATGGTGAAGGCTGACGGGTGCCCTCTGCTCCCGCCCTGACACTGGACACTGGTGCTGTGGGGTAATGGCTGCAGCTCGTGTTTCTGAGGAAGCTGCTTCTAGGGATATTTAGGGGGTAGCATTTCTTGGGGTGGGTTTGTTCCTTTCAAAGGGAGAACAGTGTTAGAGATTGGTGTTGGGTCCAGAGCAACAGATAATGCGGTGATGGTTGTGGTCTTTCTGCAGCCTAGTGGCTTTTAACTGCTCTGCTGAGGCGCCTGGGGACAGTATGGGGACCTGGAAAGGGCAAGCTGGAGGGGACATTACTGTGTCATTCCAGAGAGAGCTGTGTTAGACATGGGATTTGGGTAAAGCTTGAATGAAGAAAAGGATTCTGCTGCCCTGCAGAAGTTTGGAAACGCCTGCTTAGGCGCCTGCTGAGCTACAGTGGTAGCACTAGATAGCAGAGCTTTCAGCGCGGCGGGCATTTGTTTAGGCAGAAATTCATTAAGCAGTGTTTGGTTGGCACCTACTAAGTGCCGGGGCCGGCTTACAGCACTGTGAATGCACAGGGCGGGTGAAGCGAGGGCTCTGTCCTAGAGGAACTTCCAGACTCAAGCTTTTAGCTGAGTAAGCTGGACCCAGAAGGCTCCAGGAGGAAGCAGAGGAGGCGGTGAGGCCAGTGGGGTGCTGGTGCTGGGCACAGCGCTGTGAAGGACCCAGCCTGGGACTCGAGCTCTCTTTGGGCTCAGCAGGAAGCCTCATGGCGGAGCAAGGAGGAAGTGGCTCTGAGCATGAGTGCTGCGGGCCCGGGGCTGAGCAGTATCTGCCTGCCCAGGGGAGCCTCACGCCGGCCTGTCTACGAAAATAAGATGCAGGCTTACTCAGTGAAACAAGTTCTGGGCATCCTGGGGCAGCTCACTCACCAGGAGAAGTTCCCAGAAGGGATCTTGAGTGGACTGCCCAGAGAGGATGCTGGGTTAGGCTTAGGGAAATACAGCTGCAGCAGTGGTTTGCCGCTTTGGTTACCTGGGGGTGTGGGGGTGGAGGCAGTGCCCTTTTGAGAATCTAATAAAAGCTGTGGGGGCCAACTGCAGTGGCCCACGCCTGTTAGCCCAGCACCTTGGGAGGCCGAGGCGGGCAGATTGCTTGAGGCCAGGAGTTTGAGACCAGTGTGGGCAACATAGCAAGACACCATCTCTACAAAATTTTTTTTTAAAGATTGCTAGGTGTGGTGGCACATGCCTGTAGTCCCAGGTACTTGGGGATTTCAAGGTTAGAGTGAGATGTGATCACACCGCTGCACTGCAGCCTGAGTGACAGAGTAAGGCCCTGTCTCTCAAAAAAAAAAAAAATGCTGTGGGCTTCTCCTGCAAATAGACACCTAGGCTCAAAATCTGCAATTTGTTTCAGGGGGTTTCATAGCTTTCGTGGCATTTTCATTGAAAATCTAACAGGAGTGAGATGTAGGAGTCCCCACAGGGTCATTTTTTTCCCCCTTCCTGAACCAGAGTCCAGACTCCCAGCAGTGTGTATTGGGAGGAGTGTTAGTGCTCTGGAGGGGTCCAACCTGGACACGGATCTCAGCTTTACTGCTTCTCGCAGAGGCACTTAGGCCGGCTACTCAGCAGTGCTGAGCCTGGGTGTCCTCATCTCAAGAGTTGTGGCCAGAAGTATAATCAAAGAGGCATCCCAAGGGCTTGCCACACAGATGGCCCGATGCATGTGAAGTCTTTGTGGTCGATTAACTGCCTGGCGTCAGGGTTGTTGGAGATTGGGGATGGGATAGAAGGACATGGGACAGGTGCACTTGGCAGGCTGAAAGCACTATGAGTTGAAGTCAAGGGGACAGGTCTGGGTGCAGTGGTTCATGCCTGAATTCCTGGCACTTTGGGAGGCCCAGGCGGGAGGATTGCTTGAGGCCAGAAGTTTTAGACCAACTCGGGCAATATAACGATACCTCGTCTCTACAAAAGATAAAAAAAATTAAGCCTAGGCAACATAGCAAGACTCCATCTCTACTAAAAATAAATAAAAAATTAGCTGGGCTTGGTGGTGTACACATGTGGTCCCAGCTACTCGGGAGGCTGAGGCTGGAGGATCACTTGAGCCTAGGTGTTCGAGGCTGCAGTCAGCTATGATTGCACCACTGCACTCCAGCCTGAGTGACTGAATGAGACCCCATCTCTTTACAAAAAAAGTTGGGGAGGCCAGATGTATACCTGTTTGTGCTCTAAGCAGCCAGGAGCTGCTGTGGCTGGTGCATGGTCTGAGCACATAAGGGCTATTGCCCTGATAGGTATAAGGCAGACCCTCCACTCCACCAGCCCACCCAGCGGGGCCATCAGCCCGGAAGATGGAGGCCATTGAGTTCTAGCTGTGTGGGCCTTGGTTTCCTCACCTGCGAAATAGACTTGGTGATATCAAGGGTCCCTTCCCGCTCTGCAGTTCCTCATTCTGGGCTGCTCCCTAACTGATGTGCCATAATGTGGCATGTACTTTTTTAGGGACCGTGTTGTAGATGTACTTGGGGCTGTTCCGTGTGATTGACCTTCATTCTGCTTTGTCTCCTGGCATCTCCCTTTGGGCCAGCCCTCAGCCCAGGGCCTGCATACCAGTCCATTTCTTATGTCTCCCCCAGAGGATTTGGGAATAGCTTGTCTTACCCAAGGACGAAGGAAAAGGTCAGGGATCGAGCAGAAGAGATGTTCTTGGTGTGTGGCTGCTCAGGGTGGTGGAAAGATCATTGAGATGTGAGCTGGGTCCCACTGAGCTGCTTAAGAGTTGGGACTCAGACATCATCTCCCAGAAGAAGGGCCGGCGCTGGAGGGAGGGGACCCACCTGCCCCCCTCATCGCAGTGCTTTCTCTCTTGCAGGTGTGGGCAAGAGCAGTTTACTGTTGCGTTTTGCAGACAACACTTTCTCAGGTGAGTTCTCCCCTGCAGTCCTGCTGGGGGGTCGTTTTTGTTTGTTTGTTGACATCCCCTCCCTGGCACCGGAACACATTTAACTCTGCCTAATGTTGGGAACTGTCTCATTCTGGTTGCCAGAGGAGGGAAGAAGATGGAGTGGGCCTTAGGACCTGGTGGAGCTTCCGTCAAAAGCCTCTGTGGTCTATCTTAATGTACCTGCTCACCAAAACCCTTTGGCTAGCCTATCATTTTTCCACCCAGGGTCCAAACAGGAAGGTTACTGTAACAGCGTCTAAGGGTGTCCTCCGGGCGCAGTCCCTGCTCCTGTCCCCTGTGCTGCCCTGGCAGCCTCTGGTCAGAGTGTGTCTTTCCAGCTCCTTTCTGCCCTCCACATGCAGGCCGTTGGGTTCATTTGAGTTTGGGGGCGCTTTCTGTGCTTGGGCGCACCACACAGTGCACTGACAGTGCTCTTACTTCATGCCTGGCTTCTGGTTGTGTCTGTTTTCAGTGATGCTTAGCTCCTTGGGCTTTAGTCGATATTTACTCTTTTTATTTTTATTTTTTGAGATGGAGTCTTGCCCTGTCTCCCAGACTGGAGTGCAGTGGTGCTATTTTGGCTCACTGCAATCTCACCTCCTGGGTTCAAGCAGTTCTCCTGTCTCAACTTACAAAGTAGCTGAGGCTACAGGTGCCCACTACCACACCCTGCTGCTTTTTGTATTATTAGTACAGATGGGGTTTCACTGTATTTGTCAGGCTGGTCTCAAACTCCTGACCTCAGGTGATCCACCCACCTCGACCTCCCAAAGTGCTGGGATTAAAGGTGTGAGTCATAGAGCCCGGCTGATATTTATTCTTGTGTGTGTGTTTCTGTAGAAGTGGGCTTACAGTTGCAGGGTGTATGCACCAAGAATTTTCGAAGGTACTGCCAACCTGTTTTTCAAAGAAGCTGGAGTAATTTAATTCACACTGCCGCTGAAGGGTGGAAAGTGCCCCTTGTCAACCCTGATCAATGCTGGATCTTAGTAGCTGTCTTCATTCTTGTTGAGCTGATAGGCACAAGGGGCTAACTTGTTTACCTTTGTTTTTCCCTAATCACTGGTAAGATTAAGCACATTTTTTTTTTTGAGAGGGAGTCACCCTCTGTTGCCATGCTGGAGTGCAGGGGCGAGATCTTGGCTCACTGCAACCTCCAATTCTCTGGTTCAAGCAATTCTCCTGCTTCAGCCTCCTGAGTAGCTGGGATTACAGGCATGCACCGCCATGTCCAGCTAATTTTTGTATTTTTAATAGAGACAGGTTTTCACCATGTTGGCCACAATGGTCCCGATCTCCTGACCTTGTGATCCGCACGCCTCAGCCTCCCAAAGTGCTGGGATTACAGGCATGAGCCACTGTGCCCAGCTGAACACATTTTTGTTTGTTAAATACATCAGGTTCGTTACAGATGTTTGGGTGGGGTTGGCGTCTCTGATTGATTGTCTTGTGGAATATTTCCTCTGACATGGCTGAGCTGCTTTTAGAAAGTGATTCCATGGCTGACATTTCTCTTGGTGGAGAAGTGGATTTTGCTACCCCCCTTCTTTCCTTGACACTGGCCCTGCATCCTCGCTGGTGGTGTGGTGTTGGAAAGCAATGGCTTCTCTGTGTGACCTTGAGCCAGTGATTAAGCCTCAGTTCATATGTAAAGTAGAAATCATAATGGTCCTTCCCCCATGGAGTTGTTATAGGATGACCTGAGATAGCACAGGTTACAGTGCCTGGGACTAAGTAATTGCTCAATAAACGCCAGCTATTTGTTGTAGCTGGCTGTTACCTTCTGTTCAAGAATTATAACTGATTAACAGACTCTAATTATGCTTGAAAAATGTTTCTCTTCCTCCTTAATGCCTGTCTTCCTCCCCATCTAATCAGCATTTGATGCTTGGAGGGCTCATTTTTGCAATCTCTTCCCACTTTCTAGTTCTACTACCAGTATCTCAGTTTGCTGTTGGTTCTACCTGGAAGCATTATGGCAACCCTCACCCACCCTGAACTGCTAATTCGTGTGTCTAGCACTGTCTTTTCGCTGTTTAAAAACAGTGGCACCTGCTGGGCGCAGTGGCTCATGCCTGTAATCCCATCACTTTGGGAGGCCAAGCTGGGTGGATCATGAGGTCAGGAGATCAAGACCATCCTGGCTAACACTGTGAAACCCCACCTGTACTACAAATACAAAAAAAATTAGGCAGGTGTGGTGGCACGCGCCCGTGGTCCCAGCTACTTGGGAGGCTGAGGTAGGATAGTCAATGCTTGGACCCGGGAGGTGGAGGTCATGGTTGAGCGGAGATTATGCCACTGCACTCCAGCCTGGGCAACAGAGTGAGACTCTGTCTCAAAAAAAAAACCAACAGAAAACAAAAAAAAACAGTGGCCCCTCACCTGAGCAGAGTTTGCAGCAAGGTTTTCACTGGGACACGGTTGACCCTTTGGACCCTGTGTTTTTTGTTGTGGGGCTGTCCTTCGTGAAGGATGTCGAGTGGCATCCCTGGCCTCCACCCACTGATTGCCGGCAACACTTCCCCTCCCCCTGCTGTGACACCCAAAAATGCCTTCAGACATTGTTGAGTGTCCTTTGGAGGGACACAGTCATCCCAGCTGAGAACCACTGTCTTTCATGGTCTGTTTCCACTTCACCTCTCTGGCTTTGTCCTACCACCTGATCATCCTTTTGTTCTTTGGCTTGCCCGTTTGTTACCCCCCAGCTGTTTCTGGAAAGCCTGACTCTGCTAGGCGCTGGGCCGCACTCCTTGGTGTTCCAAAGTTCTGGTTGTGGGTTTGCCTCGGCTATTTGCCTTTGAGTGGGACATCTTTTCCCTACCTAATCTCAACCTTTGAAGTCTTACCTGTTCTTTCAAGCTAAGCCCAGCTATGACATCCTCCCTGCAGCCTGCCTTGTTCTCCACCCCACCTTGGAATTTGACCTTTGCTCCGCCCTTGCCACATTTCACATAATTGTGTCTGTGCGTGGTGTCTCCTGTACTGTTACATCGTAAGCCCCAAATGTAGTGAGAAGTTGTGCTCTTCCTAGCGTCAGGCTTTGGAAGGCTGGACTGGACAATTACGCCAGCTAGAAATCGTCCTCAAATCCATCTTTCAGGCTGGACGTGGTGGCTTGCACCTATAATCCCAACACTTCGGGAGGTCAAGGCAGGTGGATCACTTGAGGTCAGGAGTTTGACACCAGTCTAGGCAACATGGTGAAACCCTGTCTCTACTAAAAATACAAAAATATGGGCTTGGTGACTCAGGCCCGTAATCCCAGCACTTTGAGAGGCCTAGGCGGGTGGATCATGAGGTCAGAAGTTCGAGACCAGCTTGGCCAAGATGGTGAAACCCCATCTCTACTAAAAATGCAAAAATTAGCCAGGTGCAGTTGCAGGAGCCTGTAATTCCAGCTACTTGGGAGGTGAGGCAGGAGAATCGCTTGAACTCGGGGGGGTCAGAGGTTGCAGTGAGCTGAGATCGTGCCATTGCACTCCAGCGTGGGTGACAGAGTGAGACTCTGTCTCAAAAAAAAAAAAAAAAAGGCTGGGCGAGGTAGCTCACACCTGTAATCCCAGCACTTTTGGGAGGTGGAGGCCGGTGGATCACGAGGTCAGGAATTAAAGACCAGCCTGGCCGTCTCTACTAAAGAAAAAAAAAAAGCAAAAAAAATTTAGCTGGGTATGGTGGCGCATGCCTGTTGTCCCAGCTACTTGGAAGGCTGAGGCAGGAGAATCACTTGAACCCAGCAGGTGAAGGTTGTGGTGAGCCAAGATCGCACCATGACACTACTGGGCAAGAGAGCTAGACTCCACCTCAAAAAAAAAAAAAAAAATTATCCAGGTGTGGCAGCACGTGCCTGTAGTCCAGCTACTCAGGAGGCTGAGCTGGGAGGATTGTCAGAGCCTGAGAAGGGTCAAGGATGCAGTCCCACTTCACTCTAGCCTGGGTGACAGAATGAGACGTTGTCTCAAAAAAAAAAAAAAAATCCATTTTTCTCACAGATGCTGCAAGAAGGCTATTTAAAATGCATCTCACACCCCAATGAAACCCTTTGGTGCCTCCTCATCACGCACGAGAGAAAGTCCACATTCTTGGAAGTGGCACTCAGGTCCAAGATCTGGCCTCGCCACGTTCTGCCTGCCTTGGGCCGAGGGCTTGACCTCACGTAATCCCACCCGTGGCTGCTGTCTTTTTGCTGCTATCTCCCCTGCCTGGAACGATGGTTTTCAGACTGCAGCTCATGACCTATTTGTGTGTTTGGAAGTGAATTTTGAGGGCCACAAAAAATTTTTAAATTGAATAGAAAAGAAAAACCCAGAGTGTGCCCGCCATAGGTCTACCATTCTGAGACATAGCTGGCGTGTCCCCACCTAGCCACTCTAAAAGATCCTGTCCCGCTCCCATCCTGCTTTATTTCCTGCATATCACTTTCACTCTCAGAAATTGTCCCTTGTTTGTTTCCTTGCATCCTGCCTCCCTCCTTCACTTTACTTGTGGGTGGAGGGGCCTCGTGTTCCTGTTCAGGGCTGTGTCCATGGGTCCTAGAATGTACCAGGCACATGTAATGAGCTGGGGGTGCGGGAGCCTGGGGGTGTGTCGTGTGCAGTGTGGGGCTGGGGGCCTGCAGGGAGACCTGTGCTGGGCTTCGTTAACTGCCATGTGTGTGCAGGCAGCTACATCACCACGATTGGAGTGGATTTCAAGATCCGGACCGTGGAGATAAACGGGGAGAAGGTGAAGCTGCAGATCTGGGACACGGCGGGGCAGGAGCGCTTCCGCACCATCACCTCCACGTGAGTCCACGCCCCCTCCCACTCAGCCCGCACCACTGACCTGTGGACACGGTTGAGCAACTGGTGCCTGGTTATGGTGGAAATGTCACCAGTGGGTCCCCGAGGCTGTCGGGAAGTGAGCCTGTTGTCGGCTGTAGTGGGTGGTGTTTGGCTGCAGCCTTTCTGGGTCCTGAAGGTGTGAGGGGTTGTGGGATGACTGCTGGTGGGGACGGTGGGTGGTGCTGAGCACCGTGGTGGAGTCTGGCCAGACAGTGGCCTTGGGCTGTCCCCTTGGAGAGTCAGCCGACCCTCTGGCCTGCCACACTGTCACCTTACAGAGGGAGCAGCGTAGTATTTGCCTCGCCAGGGTTGTGACGTGCCCTGCCCGCCCAGGACTTAGTCACTGGCAATTCCTTTTGGTAAGTGTCAGTTGCGGAAGCCGGAATTGGCCTGGGCAGGCCCCATCACCTGCCTTGGAGGTGGCGCTGTCTAGAGGGGACACTGGTGTGTGTCATTAGGCCTTTCCCTACCCTTAAAGCTGTTTCCTGGGAAATCCGGCTGCCCATGGGTTGCCACCTTTGTGGCAGAGCTGCAGGCCAGAGGGAAATGGCTCCAGTGCAGATGAGAGTGTCCTTTGGAGCAGCTCCCACTGGGTTGTTAGTGGAGCAGGTTTTAGGAAGGAGCAGGGTCTGAAGGGGATTTGGAGCTGTTGGACTGTGTGTCCTGAGGCAAGTTGCCTAGGCTTTCTGTGCTTGTTTCCCAGAGGGCCTGCTCTGGTGCTGGTTTCCATGTGGAGGGGGCCAGGTGCTCTGTCGAGGGCATCAACATGAGTGGCTGGGTTGTGCTGTCTAGCAGCTCCGTGTGCCTGGAGCTACTGTCATCCCATTTTACAGAGAGCACCCTGGAGGGGTCCCTCCCAGTGCCCGAACCTGCCCTCCACACAGCAGCCTGTGCAGGCACACGGAGCTGCAGCTCTCGAGCAACATCTCTAGAAGTGGCCTCAGGAAGGCAAATGAGGAAGTCCCGGCCAGCGGCCCCCTTCCTCCCTGCAGTGAGAAAGCTGGGTGCATCCCATGCTGGAAGCCCACCCCTGGCCCCTCGGCATCTCCTGAGGTGGGAAGTGTGGGGTACAGTGCCCCCATGGGTGGCTGGGAGTGTGGGAGAGAGTAGGACTGCTAGAGGAGGGACAGGTGCACTGGGCGGGCAGCTCATGGGGCTGGAGCCAAGGCGGAAGGCTTGTCACTGTGTTCACCCTGCACTGAGCACACAGCACACGTGTGCTGCAGCCCGTGGTGCCCAAATCCCTGGGAGCTCACAGTCCCAGGGTTGCTGGGTGCAGCCTGTGCGGTGATGGTTGATCACCAGTGAGAGGAGGCTGTGAGAGGAGAGCCTGTGAGAGGAGGCTCTGTGGCCTGCATGTCTCAGCAGCTGCCATTGAGGACCTGCGGAGGTTGCTGGGGCAGGGCTGGCATCAGTGCTTTGGACAGCCTGGGGCTGCAGGCCCAGGCAAGACAAGCCCTTATGCTGGGGTCAGCTGGTCTGGGCGTTGACCTTGCTCTGGGTTGGGCCTGTCGCTGGGATTTCACCTGCTTTATTTTGGTTAATCCTGGTGGAGAGGCCTGTGACTATCTCCATTTTATGGACAGGAAAACAAGCCCAGGGAGGATGAAGCCTCCTAACTTGGGGAGCAGGGGTGAGGGGTACTCAGGGTTGGCACTGAGGCTGCCGAGGCCCTCCTCCACTGGGCAGGTGGTTCCCCTGCTTTCCCGCCCCATCCTGTGCTCTAAAACCAGGCAGAGGTTTGGGGCAGCAGAGGTTGGGAGGCCTGTGGCCATGAGGAATAAATCCCCAGGCAGGGTGGTGGGGCCTGGGGTGTCCGTGGCTCTTTCACCAGGAGGAGCCACAGTCCCTCCCTGCCACCATGGAGTCACCTGCTTTCCGGGCTGGGCAGGGCGGGAAGAGGGTGAACTGGTTCCTCCATTTCGTGGGGAGCTGGAAAGAGTTACTCGGCTTCCTGGGAGCAGCATGGGATTTTCCCAGGGGGCTTAGGAAGGGGTGGCCTGTGGGCAGTGGCTGGACTCCTGCTGCCATCCTGCCTGTCTGGGGAAGCGGAGTGGTAGCTCTGTCTTAAGAGTCCCGCTCTGGCCCTCACAAGGCAGGAGGCCCTGCAGGGCGCACTGGAAGTCTCGATGCCCTGTGATGGTCACTGGCAAAGAAGGAAGGAGTTTTGGGGAAGTCAGTTTTCGGAGTTTTTGGGAATGGGGCAGTCAGGATACAGTAGTGTGACTTTCTGATGCAGGGCATTAAAAGAGAAACTGAAACTGTGTCCCTTTAGCCTGGCGGGAAAGAGCCCTGTGGTCACCCCCTTTTGGATTCTTGGTCTCAGAAGCTGAGGTTTGCTGGCGCTGAGAGGTGTGGGTGGGGTGGAGGTGAGGGGAGAAGTGACAAGGAAGGCTGGGCCTGGGAGTCGGATCTGGCTGGTGCACTCAGCCTCAGGTCCTCGCTGGTCACATGGCCATCCTGAGGTCTCCTGGATCAGGTGGCTGCAGAGATTAGTAAAGTAATGGATACCAAGCCCCCGGCTCTGAGCCTGGCCTAGAGCAGAGTCCTGGTGAGTGAAAGCGATTCCTGGTGGCCATGGGAAGCCTCAGTGCTCTGGACCTTCCTACCCAGAGCTCTGAGCCCCTGACTTCATCCGCAGACAAATTCTCTGCTCTCAGATAAAGCCCCTTTTCTGGGCCTCAGATGAGGCAGAGGTACCCAGGGAGCTGCTGGGGCTCTGCGCCAGGGCCATTGGCTGTAGGTGTTTCTTGGCATCTCTGATCATCTTCAGCAAAGGAGAGTCTGCAGAGCCATCCACTCCTTGCGCTTCCTCTGCTCTTCCTGCGGCTCCAGCGCGCCCTCACTCTGGAAGGCGTCCGTCACGCCGTTCTGTGTGCTGAGCCGGTTGTTCTCCGCAGCTGCTGCCAAGGCCAGAGCTGGTTCTTGGGCCCAGTGCCAAGACAACTTGATTGTCACAGCTCCCCCAAAGCCAAGGAGCGATGTCGTCCTGGAAGCAAAGCTGCAGGCAGAATGAAGCCCTGGGAGGAGATCCCAGCAGTGGTGTTGAGGGTGGAGCCAGAGTGGGGCAGGGGCAGGGGCAGGGGCAGGTTAGGCTTTGCCCCAGGGCTGGGCAGGGTGTAGGTACTTAGGGCTGGAGCAGTTGGCAGCCAGAAGGCTGGGAGGAAGCAGCCTGTCCACTCGTGGTTTGTGTGGTGGCCTGAGGAGCCTCGGGGAGGAGGTCCCTGCGGCCTTGGAGAGAGCAGGAGAGGGGCGGCTCTGGCTGATTGCACAGGTCAGGGCAGGGTTGCTCTCTGGCCTCCAGCTCTTTGACAGAGGGAAGCGGAGGCTGTGGTCCTGTTTTCCTCTGGGGATTGATGTCTTTCTGTACCATTCGCATGAATGGGGAGATGGGGTCTAGAGAGGAGTTTGATGTCTCCTTCCAGCCCTCCTGGCTGGCCCTGGGGTCTGCATGTGCGGGTGGTGGCTTTGCTGGTCCCTCTCCCCAGCCATCCCCAGATGCTTGTGTGGTGTCCACGCTTTTCCTGCCACTTACACAGATGAGCCAAGAGCAGCAGGAAGGGAGGCGCCCACCTGCCCCAGAGGAAGGGACACAGACTCTGCCAGGGCTTCATGATGCTGTGGCTTCTTGGAAACGCGTTTCTCTAAAATGGGATTGAGGAGAAAAGATTTTTTTTGAATGTTCAAAGACAGTGATAACATGAAGTCAAATACAAAAAACTGCCTGAAATCCCAAAATAAAGCAAGAACTTCAAAGATGTTTCAAGACAGCAGCAGACTGAACAGCATGGGGTGACTCCTCAGACCTGCTCTGCCACCAAGGGGCTGGCTCTCCCACCCTGCTGGCGCCTGGGGGCAGGCAGGGGGAGCCAGTGCTGCTGCTGCAGCCTCTCCTGCCTTCTGGGCGTGGCTCCGGTCTCTGCTGAGCAGGGTGAGAGCCCAGGCTCCAGGGCCACCCTCGCCTTTCCTGGGTCACTGTCCTGATGTGGGCAGGTGGGTCCTGGCAAGAGGGTGGCTCCTGCCGGGGCTGAAGTGCTGCACACTCTGGCCCTACAGGTATTATCGGGGGACCCACGGGGTCATTGTAGTTTACGATGTCACCAGTGCCGAGTCCTTTGTCAATGTCAAGCGGTGGCTTCACGAAATCAACCAGAACTGTGATGATGTGTGCCGAATATTAGGTGAGACTGTGCCCAGGGGCTAGGGGTGGGGGTCGGGTCGGGGGAGGGCGACAGCCAGCTGTGCCCTTCAGGGCTGCGCTGACTCTGCCTTGCTTTGAAGTGGGCAATAAGAATGATGACCCTGAGCGGAAGGTGGTGGAGACAGAAGATGCCTACAAATTTGCCGGGCAGATGGGGATCCAGTTGTTCGAGACCAGCGCCAAGGAGAACGTCAACGTGGAAGAGGTGAGGCCCTGGGTCACCAGCTCCGCCGCATCCCCGTGGCCCTTTTCTTCTCACTGTTGGCCTGCATCTAAATGGCCAATAGAAAATGTCCTAGTAAGTGCCATTTACTGAGTGCCTACTATGTGCCAGGCCCTTTAATGATCTTAGTTCATAGCTCAGCAGTCCTCTGAGGTGGGTACAATTATTCCCACATTTCAAATAGGAAAACTGAGGCTCCAAGTGTTGAAGTAACTTAAGGACCACCACCCAGCTAGTAAGAAGCTGAGTAAACCTCTGTCCCACACCGAAGCCAAGCAGTTTCTGCACCAGTCCTCTGCCTCACTGGCCGCCTGTGGGGTGTGGAGCTCAGAGGCCTATGGGAAGCTGAGGATCCCCACTGCTTTGGGGCACATGGGCCATACAGTGGCAGGGAGCAAGGCTTCTCTGCAGGTCAGACTGGTGTCCTGATGCCGGCCTGTCCATCTGGGCCCCATATGCCGTGAGGTGGTGTGGAGCGGGCAGACCCTGGGTCACCTCTGTCCATGAACAGGGCACGGGCACTTTCATTTGTCATGTTACCAGATTCCAGCTGAAGGAAAGGAGTTTGTCTCTATAAAAAAAGGACTGGAGGCCGGGCTTGGTGGCTCACACCTGTAATCCCAGCACTCCGGGAGGCCGAAGCAGGCAAATCACCTGAGGTTGGGAGTTTGAGACCAGCCTGACCAACATGGAGAAACCCTGTCTCTACTAAAAATACAAAAAATTAGCCAGGCATGGTGGTACACGCCTGTAATCCCCAGCTACTCAGGAGGCTGAGGCAGGAGGAGTGCTTAAACCTGGGAGGAGGAGGTTGCGGTGAGCCAAGATTGCACCATTGCACTCCAGCTTGGGCAACAAGAGTGAAACTCCATCTCAAAAAAAAAAGGGGCCGGGCGCGGTGGCTCAAGCCTGTAATCCCAGCACTTTGGGAGGCCGAGGCGGGTGGATCACGAGGTCAACAGATCGAGACCATCCTGGTCAACACGGTGAAACCCCGTCTCTATTAAAAATACAAAAAATCAGCTGGGCATGGTGGCGCGTGCCTGTAATCCCAGCTACTCAGGAGGCTGAGGCAGGAGAATTGCCTGAACTCAGGAGGCGGAAGTTGCGGTGAGCCGAGATCGCGCCATTGCACTCCAGCCTGGGTAACAAGAGCGAAACTCCCTCTCAAAAAAAAAAAAAAAAAAAAAAAAAAAGGACTGGAAAACCCCTGTGAACTCCTGTGAGATTGACTACCCAAGTCCACACAGCTCATGGGGAGCCTTTGATGATGTTCCTTTTTTCAAACTTATTTGTTGAGTTAGAGTCTAACTCTGTCATCCAGGCTGCAGTATCATTCATGGCCCACTGTAGCCTCATTCTCCTGGGCTCAAGTGATCCTCCCACCTCAGCCTCCCAAGTAGCTGGGACTACAGGTGTGCACCACCACGCCTAGCTGATTTTTGTGTTTTTTGTAGAGACGGTTTTAGCAATGTTGTTCCTTTTTGACCTTTAAATAAAATAATTCACCACCTCTTTCTAGAATAGGCTTTGAAGACATACATACCAAACATTCACAGGTAGGAAGTGCGGCCACCAGGGGCCTCCTGGCCAAGTGTGAGGCCGGCCCTTCCTCTTTCCTCTCCACAGATGTTCAACTGCATCACAGAGCTGGTCCTCCGAGCAAAGAAAGACAACCTGGCGAAACAGCAGCAGCAACAACAGAACGACGTGGTGAAGCTTACGAAGAACAGTAAACGAAAGAAACGATGCTGCTAATGCCGCCCAGTCCACTGCAGAGACTGCACTGCGGTCCCTCCCCCAGCCCGAGGTCCGCGGGGGTTCCTCGGGGGACAGTCTCAGTTTTGTGCCGTTATTTAAAGAATTCTCTCCATGTTTTTGTATCGGGAGGCGCCATCGGCACTTCCTCTCCCTCCCCCCTCGAGTGCCAAGAAGGTGTTGGACCAGCCCGCCCTCCCCTACCGGTGCCCCCTTCTCCCCGGCCAAGGCGCCTGGACCTGGCAAGGACGCTGCCAGCCGAGCAGACTGATTCGCAGAGTCTGTACATAGTGTATATTGCTCTACCCGGCCACATACCGTGTCCTGCTCTGGCTTTTGCCTCCTTGATGCCAGCCTGCTGCAACGGACCCTCCCTTCGCCCCTCCCCAGCCCATCTTACTACAAGCAGCGTCCTGAGGAGACAGCGTCATGTTCTAGCAGCATCCTTGGCCAGCCTGCGCCAGTGGAGTGGGCTCCGTGTTGCTCATTCTCTCCGACAGGCTGTCAGCTTCTGTCCCTGGCACGCAGGGTCTTGCCCCCTCTCCGGGGCCTGTGCCAGCTCCCTTCCCTCCCTGTTCTCCTGCCCCCACAGCCATTCTGAGAGCTGGGGAACCCAGCCTCAAGGTCCTGCGGTTCCAGAAGTGGTCAGTCTTGCCCCTTGGCCAACAGATTTCTTGTCCTGCCTTCTAGATGCTTCTGAGCTCCAAACCCAGGGGAGCCATGGCTTCTCATTTCTACCAAGAGGTTTCGGTTCCATCAGAAAGGTTGGGGTAGGTTCGTGCAGAGATGGGGCTGGCATGGGGGCTGCAGAAGCAGTATTTTAACAGATCAAGAGAATGAAGCCAGATCAGTGAATTAAGTTCCTCACAATTATTTTCTTTCCCTGAGGTTTGATTGGCAGAGCAGCAAAAGTTGGGGCAAACCCACTTTGTGTCCACTGTTTTTAGAAAAACAAAAACAAAAACAAAAACGAATGGCTTCCTGCCATTGTGGGGCTGGGCTCTCATGCCTGGGGCCTCTGGGCTGGGACCGTGGACAGCCCCCAGTCATTGTCCTAATCTTTGTCAGGACAAAGGTAGCAAGGGGATTTCCTGGCAGATGGGAAGGAATGGCTGGGGTGGTCAGTTTTGACCCCTAGTCCCCTGGAGAAAAACCAGGGTCATCTGCACTTGATGACTGTGTCCCCGGCCCGAACACCTCATTACCCTTTCCCCTACAGGGATCAAGTGACCTGGGAAGAACTGATTCCAGGATGTGTTTCCTTAGATTTCCTTTCCTAGGTGATTTCCAGGCAGAGCCCTGATTGGACAATCACATCACAGATCTCACTGCAGTTTCCATGTTAGCACTGTGGATGGGTTTTTAATCAATAAAAACTGGGGGTTTCTTCTCACCCGTCTCTCCACGTGCCCAAACTGCCAAAAGCTGGTGGTTCTGGGACAGGCCTTCACTTTGGAGCCACAAGATGGGGTGGGGGAGCTCCGTGGGCCTGGGAAGGAGGGTACTATGGAGGGGCTGCAGAGATGACAAGCAGGCAGCCTCATCTGGTCTGGGGGTGGCAGAAGTGGGGTCTCCGTCCTTGTGACTGTTCTGGTTGGCCATGGGCCCTGTGAGGATGTGTGGTGCTTGGGGGCTCCTGTGCTGGTGGGTGGGGGGCATGCTTGCCTCTGAGTGATCAAGCGAGGCCAGCAGGGGTGTGCTTGCAAATTCAAGCAATAAGTTAGGGGGGGTTGGTCCTGGGAGCTTCCAGCCCAGGCTAGGAGCCCCCATGGCTTCTGGCAGCTGGACGTCCAGCCCCAGGTGGTAGGGTGATTTTGGTCATGGCAATGTGCCTGTCCCACTGTTACACGCATGAATGGGGGTTACGGGGTGGGGGTGGGGAATCAGGGCTGGACCGACGTCCTAGTGGACCTGTTGTGAAATTCCTGTCAAACACCACCACTTTTAAATGGTTTGCTAGGATTATTTCTGTATTGAAAGTTTCTAATTATGCTTTTTAAAAAAATACTAAAAATAAAGGTTCAAGCTGCCAAATTTTCTTCCAGGGTCTGTTTGCTTTCCCTCCAGAGATGTGCTCTGAGTGGGCCTGGCTTCTTGCCACCCACAGTGTCCAGCTCTTCCCTGTTCTTGGTCTAGGTCTTGCACAGGAGCCTGTAGAGGCCTGGGACACTTCCAGAAGCCAGATCCGATTTCTCCATGAACAGGTGGTCCAAAGTTGAGTTCCCCCTAGTTGGATGCATTGGCTGGGAGCACATGTGGTAAGATGCCAGGGGAAGCTCTGTGTTTACCCTCCGCATGCCTGGAAAGATGCAGTGGAAGCCTGTGCCTGGAGTGGCTCTTTCTGGCTTGAAGTTTCTGCCAAGCTTTAGGGCCCTGCTGGCCTGGGAAGCAGCGCTGGCAGGGGACAGTGCCAGGCGAGAGGGGCAGGGCAGGATCCCCCCTTCCTGGCCACATCCCTTGGTTCACTACCAGCATCTGCAGTGACCCAGATGCAGGGGAACCCACAAGTGCTACCTCTTCAGCAGCAGCCAGTGGTGAGTCTGACATATCGTCTACATTTAGACCAAACCCCCCGTACCGTGCAAATAGACAAAGGCAGGAAGCTCTGTAGAAATTCATTTTATTCTTATTCAGACTATTTTCAAAAGAAGCAGTGGTGTGCTGTTTTTCTAAAAATATGCCTTTATAGATTTTTATATATGTATATTTATAAAATCCATACATGTATTTACATGATTGCTACATACAAAATTACAGCACTGTGGTATGTACACATCTACAGGTACATTCTTTCCGCACATCCCTGCTGTGCTTTCCCCGTGTGAGGGAGGGAGACTGAATCAGTTGTGAGCAGCTGGGGGCTGGCTGGGCCACGGAGCCTCTGAGTTGGGGGCCTGGGTGGAGGAGGTGGGGCAGCTGCCAAGGCAGGAGCAGCAGCCAGCAGGCAGCGTCTGGAGGCTCCTGGCAGCCTTCCCATTCCCTCCACCCCACGGTGCCCATGCTGCCCTCAAGGTGGGGTGGCTGACCACAGACCCCTCTGGTGCCATTCTGTGGTCTGGACTTGCTTGGCTGGGCCAAGAAGTTGTGTATGTGAGGGGTGGAGAAGGGAGATGTGAGGGCAGGAGGAGACCCCGTCCAGCCCCAGCCCTGAGCAGGGGAAAGGGCTGGATGGCTAAAGCCTGCAGATGACTGGCGAGAACACTCTGCCTGGCCTGGCCCTGCTAAGGGGCAGACTGGAGGCTGGGAGGGACAGTAGTGGCGGCCGGGGGACAGGGTCTTCTTCCTCCTGGGGGCTCAGGGGCTGTGGCCTCAGCTGAGCTTGGGTAAGCCCTGGCTCTTAGGCCCTGCGGCCAGAGGCTTGGCCTCCTGCCAGCAGAGGTGCATGCACGAGGGGGAGGGGCTGCCATCTCCCCTTCGACCCTGGGCCAGGGGCTAGGGAAGGAATGGAGGCTTAGGCATGGCCTGCTGCCCCGCAGGACGAGGCCCCCGGGACTAAGGCCTCCTGAGGCATGCAGAGAAAGGCCTCCATTCCTTCTGTTCCCCATTGGCTCAAATCAAGGAGGCAGCAGTGCCTGGGGGTGAGCTTCAATCTGTTGGGCTGCGCCGAGAACCCAACACCAAGAGGCCCCTTAACCCTGCTCCAGCACGGGATCCTGGAGAAGCCCACATGTGGGCTCGGCCAGGCGGTGGGCCAAGGGCAGCCTTCAGTGGCCAAGGAAGACCCCCAACTCTAGGTTTCCATCCCCACTGACGAAAGGGAGAAGGCCCTCCCGGACCCACGGGGCCCTAGTGCGAGGGGCAGGGCAGCTGCTTAGCTGCACACTGCGGGGAGGCCCTCGCCTGCACTGCTTGTCCAGCTGCCTCCAGTCCACCCATCTTTGGTGGCCTGACTCCTCCTAACTTAAATTTTCCTGAAGAATGAGAAGAGTCGTTTGCCTTCAGCAGTGCTGGGCTCGTCCCCCCGCCCGGCACTATGGCCCCTGCAGAGGGAAGCAGCCGGCTGGCTCCGTTCCTTCAGGTGAGTGTCCATCAGCTGCCGGTCAATGACCCTGTGCATGTCATCCTGCAGAGGAGAGGGGAGAGTGGTCAGGGCTGAGCAGCTGCTCTGACCTGGCCCTAGGGGTGGACAGGGAGGTGGCAACATCAGACAGATGAGAGATGAGGATGAGATGAGTGAGCGGCTGCAGCCGGGACTGCCCTGACCACAAAAGCAGTGAGCATGGGCATGACACCAGGCACACGCAGGAGCCGTACGGCACCTCCAGCCTCCTCAGGCTTGGGCTGGGTTCTCCTCGACAGTATGACCCCTGCTGGACCACCATGGTCCTCAGCTGACTCCTCGGGTGGTCTGCCCCTGCAGTCCCCACGCTGGCACTCCGCCTCCTCTGACCAGGCCTCGTGGCTCTGCCTCCTGGGTCCTGTGGGCCTGGCTGTGCCTCCGGTTTGGTTTGCCACCTCCAGCCCCTGAAAGCCCTTGGGCCACTTTGGTTTACCAGCTCCCAGCCCAGTGGCCTGGACTTGGGGGCTCCTGTTGTCCAGAAAATGCCTTCCTCCCCATGGCCCGCCCCACCATGTTTTACAGAATAGCAGCCTCTCCCATAGAGGAGCCTGTGGACAGGGCAGCTCCACCCCCTTCCCATTCTAGTGGCTAGATTCTGACTCTTAAGTAGACTCCATTCGACAAAAGCGTTCTGCCACTAACAAAGTTTGAAAACTACTGGTTTAGAAATATGAGCAGCCTGTGTAATTAGCATCATCAGTAAATGTAACATGCATCTGCTCGATTGCTTCATGACTTGAACCTGGCAGGCTCTGTGGCATCCTGGTAAAAAGACCCTGAGCTTTTCTTGGCTAAACCCTGGAGTGAGTCAGTCTACGGCATCTGAGCACAGGACAGGTGAGGCCTGCATTCAGGGCAGGCTCCCTGTGGCTGGGGTAGATGACCTCTCTGGTACTGAGCAGCCACTTGTGAGATGAGGGCATGAAGTTGGGCTGGCCAGGCCCCTCCACCTGAGCAGCTTGTCCATCTCCTCCTCCCTCTCACCCGTGGGTGTCGTTCTAGTATCTCTGCAGGTTTCAGCATGAAACAAAGGGGCCTCCCTGAGTCGTCGTGGGGTAGCAGTGAGTGTGGACTCCTCATGCTCTCTGGTTCAGGGCCTGCTCTCCAGCCTCCCCATCCTCTCAGCCCCGTCTGTCAGACTCAGCTCCTTCCTGGTCTTCTTGCCCTCATCTTCCTCCCTTCTCTTCCATTCCCTTTTCTGCTTGCCCCTCAGAGCTGACAACATACCAGGTATTTGCCAACACATGGTCTCTACTTGCAAGGTTCCATTGTATGATCTTTGGCACAGTGCCCTGCACTTAGGACGTGCTCAGTAAAATCTAAGCTAAAACCAATGTAGGAACGCTAAAGGGCCCTTCAAAAACCGACCTTTCAAAGCTGCCAGTGTTTTGTCTGGCACACTGTAAACTGCATTTTTTAAGTTTAAGCAATCAGTTCTGTCTGGCTCACCCCTTTAGAGTTTCCCAGACACATGTTGCTCACAATTCCATGCCTGCTGGTCCCTCAGTGGACAGAACAGCCATTTATGAGAAGATGGCAACAGCCATCAGCGCTGGGCCACGTGCTGCCGAGGAGCTCACCGGATGCGACTGTGATGGAGGAGGAAGTTGGGACTGGAGGACATGTCACAGTGCACAGAGATGACGCCAGGCTCCAGCACACAGAACACAGTGGGCCATGAGGGGAGGCAGCGGGACGGCAGGGCAATAGGGTGGATGGGATTCAGGGCTCAGGCTCACCTCAAAGGCAGGAGGGGTGTACAACTAAAGCTGTTGATACGGGAACTGAGAAAGGCCACTAGATCAGAAACCAAAGGAGCCAGATAGTAAAAAGCCCTGAGGAAGCAAACTGTAGCCGGGAGAGAAGAGAGAAAACTGAGGTCAGCCAGGGCGCGGCCAGCTGGCTGCCATGCAGAGCCGAGGAGCCAGGGACCGGCACCCTGTGGTGGGGCCAGTGCTCTAGCTGCCAGCCCCAAGGGGGCCTGGGAGGAATGGTCACCAACAACCTGCCCTCCTCAGGGGGCTTACCTTGTAAAGCCACAGATGGCTTTTTCATCTGTCTGGACGAGAATTCTTGGGGAGAAACATTAATGTTTATACCCATATCCTAAAACTGTGCCACCTCAACCTCACCAATAAAACCAAGCCAGCCACAGCCCCGGCCCATGCTGGACCCCAAATACAGTGGGCTTAGAGAGGGACCCACTGATTTATCTTCCCCAGGGCCTGCGCCAGCACAGTGCTCTTTGGAAAAAGGAGGCTGGCCCTTGAAAAGGAGAAGGGCGGCAGCTGCTGGCTGCGGGAGGGCCGCTGAGCCACATCCAGCTGTGAATTTTCATGCAATCTTATGGAGCTTCCTGGGCCCTCCATGTTAACCAGTTGTTCCTTTCCAGCTTAAAGCCCAGACAACCAGCTGCCGGGGGACCCCGTTCCAAGTCTGGAGATCACTACATCTCCAAACAGCAACAGCCTGGGGACTGTGGCTCCGGCAGCCTTACGCATTCTTCCCCAGGACTAGGAAAACAGGAGCTCTTGATCTTGCCAGGTAGAGACTGAGATGTGCTGTTCACCCAGTCACATGGGCCCTCCAGTAGCAAACTCTCCTTACACTCTGCCTAGGTTCAGAGATTCCTCCTGGAATCTTCTCTCGCCCTTGATCTCAGGGCTCTGGTTTACCTGCCAAGCCTCCAGCTGCTGCGAGAGGTTCAGTTTCTGCTGAATGGCATCCAGCAGCTGGCTGTTCAGCGACATCATGTCCATCCTGCACTTGGCAAGTTCCAGCTCCACAGCGTTCTTCCTGAGAACAGACAAGCCAGGGTGAGCATGGACACCTGTGCCAAAGGCATCTGGATCTTTACTTGGGGCACCTGGAGTCTACAGGATGAGGAATCAGGCCCTGACCCCCGACTCCCAACAAATAGCAGCCACAACAATAACTAAGATGTTGCCCGTAGAGGATTCGTTTGCAACATGTTTTCACATATATTCTCTCAGTTTTCATAACCAACCTGTAGGTGAAAGGCGTATTTGTCGTCTCCACCTCAGAAAGTTGGAAAAGGGCAGTACTAAAATGAGGACTGGAACCCAGAGGGGATCACAGGCCTCACACAACATAAAGGAGTTACTCATCCTTCCCCAAAGAGGCCCATCCCTACTGGAAGGCAGGAACCTTGTCCTGCTGGTATAGAAGGGATTCCTTGTAGTTAGCAACCCCCTTTAGGGGGACTGTCCTGAAGATACAGAGGTGTGCGAAGGTAGCCACACAGTGGTGATCATCACAGTCTAATCAGAATAGTCAACAATCAGGAAACTGGTCATAAATGGTAAGATGGAACACAGTCATCAGTAAAAACCATCAAGTGTGTCCAGGCCCAGTGGCTGGCTGCTGTAATCCCAGCACTCTGGGGGGCTGAAGTGGGAAGATCACCTGAGGTCAGGAGTTTGAGACCAGCCTAGCCAACATGGTGAAACCCTCTCAATGAAAAATACAAAAATTAGCCGGGTGTGGTGGCAGGCACCTGTAATCCCAGCTACTCAGGAGGGTGAGGCAGGAAAATCGCTTGAACCTGGGAGGCGGAAGTTATAGTGAGCCAAGATCGAGCCGCTGCACTCCAGGCTGGGCAACAGAGCAAGACTCTGTTTCAAAAAATAAAACCCCACAAAAAACTATGAGGTAGAGTATTTGACAGTTCATAACACATTGCTGAGTGGAAAAACACCAGAAAACAAGGTCTAGTATAACACTAGTTTGTAAAACAAAAACTGCCTGTGTATTCAAGGATATGCACAAAAATACATAGTTGGTTATCGCTGGGTGATGATTACTGATGGGGAGAAATATTAACGTTTATACCCTTATCCTAAAATTGTGCTACCTCAACCTCACCAACAAAACCTCAAACTTATCTTCAGACATACTTTTGTATTTTCTATTTTCACATTTTGTGTATATTTCATGTATTACTTTCTTCACCTTTCCCAACATTCCTAAATCATGGCTGTTCAATGCAAAAGAAAATTAATTTTTTCTTGGGGGAGGGGGAACGGGAATAAAGGTTGAAGGACCTCTGCAGGGACAGCCCTGGTTGCCCAACTGCAGAAACATGTATTATTTACCCCTTGCCTTCATTAATTGCTCCCTCAAGCACTCGAAACAACAAAGCTAACAAAAGCATGCTCCTTGTACAGAGCCAGTGATGAAAGTGCAGGGCCCAAGAGCAGCCAGAGCTGCACTAACCGACGTGTGGCCGGAAGGAGCAAGCAGGTGGCTCCCACTTGCAAAGTGCTCTGGTCACTGCTGCGACCAGCACTTCTTTGGCTTCAGGTTTACTGCGCAGTTAGTCACCTAAACTGTGCCCCTCCCACCAGCCTCCCCTACAGAAACCGCTCCAGACAGCTTCGCCACCACGTCAGCCCTGCCACCACGTCAGCCCCGCCCACTGCGGCTGCGACAGGACCCCAGCCCATCCAATGGGTGTTGAGGGCTCAGACGCTGAAGGCTACCTCCGTCACAGCAGCTGCTATTGGCTGGCAGCAAACGGCGGAAATCCTCACGCGGCATCAGTTGCCATGGACACCCACCCTGTGGTCCAGTAGCGTCAGAACCCGTGGTGCCCCACAGCAGCAGCAGCCTCCTGAGCTTCCGGCGTCTCCCGGCAGGTGGCGCCGAGAGCAGTGGGAGCCCCGGGAATGTGCTGACTAACGCCGCGGCCGAGGAGCCGAGGGGCCCAGGGCCACAGCAGCCGCGCAGCGCCAGGCGTGTTGGGGTTCCTATCCTTCCCAAAAAGGCTTTGAGGCAGGGCCTGCCTAGACGACCTTCAACCCTGGCCACGCGCTGGAGCCCTGGGACATTTGCTCACCAAAGAATCTTAGTGCTCGTCATTCATAGGATACCCCAGACCGGGATGGATGCATTAATCACATTTTAAAAATAGGAATATTTCCCAGGGCTCGAGTAATTCCTTTTCAGAAATGAAACGAGTCAGTAACTGACTCGTGTTTTTAAGGCAGATTACTAGCCCAAGACTGTTTTTAGTGAAGGCCTTTCACCTGCAAGGAGATAAAATTGCTACTTAATTTTCCTGAAACTCATTCATTGTATAGGTGAAGGTGCACCTTAAGGTTTCTGCAGTCGAGTGATGAGAAGGAAGTTATTTTTCTTAGGTTTTCTCACTGCTGACTACACATTAAAATAAACAGGGAAAGAAGTGGGCCCCAAAGAGCCCCACACGGTGATTTCGATTGTACTGTTCTGGTGTCTGAGAGCTCCCCAGATGATTCTAATGTGCAGCCAGGATGGCGAATCAGAAAGAGCGTATATGGAGGCATCTGGTAAAACTAAGGTTCTGTACAAAATGTTCAGCCTCTTCCTTGTCTGAGAGAAGGTAACCAACCCATGTGTACGTCTATCTTCATTCTGCGTTTTTTTTTTTGGAGACAGGATCTTGCTCTGTCACCCAGGCTGGAGTGCAGTAGCATGATCACAGCTCACCACAGCCTCAACCTGCTGGGCTCAAGTGATCCTCCCACCTCAGCCTCTTGAGTATCTGGGACTTCAAGAGTGTGCCACCACACTCAGCTAATTTATCTTTGGTAGAGACAAGTTCTTATTTATTTATTTATTTTTAAGATGGGGTTTCACCATGATGGCCAGGCTGGTCTTGAACTCCTGATCTCAGGTGATCCACCTACCTCGGCCTCCCAAAGTGCTAGGATTACAGGCGTGAGCCACCGCGCCCAGCCAGAGACAAGTTCTTACTATGTTGCCCAGGCTGGTCTTGAACTCCTGGGCTCAAGCAATCCTCCCATCTTGGCTTCCCAAAGTGCTAGGATTACAGGCACCTTGCCGGGCCTTCTCCTGCTTTTTATTTCTAATGGGCTTCCACAATTAGCATCTTAATTTTACCATTTTATTCCATCACACAATTTGACTATTACTCATAAAGGTATGCTGCCTCCTCTAACACACTGTCATTTTTTTTTTTTTTTTTTGAGACAGGGCCTCATTCCGTCATCTAAGCTGGAGTGCACTGGTGTGATCTTGGCTCACTGCAACCTCTGCCTCCTGAGTTTGTGGTCCTCCCACCTGGTGTTTTTGTTTTTTTTTTTTTTTTTTGGTAGAGACAGGGTTTCACCATGTTGGCCAGGTTGGTCTTGAACTCCTGACCTCAAGTGATCCACCTGCCTCAGCCTCCCAAAGCGCTGGGATTGCAGGCCTGGGCCACCATGCCCCAGCCTTATCACACTGTTACTTAAGTATCCATTAACTAAATATAGCAGAAATCCAAGCAGCAAAGATACATAGTTACGTGGGCTTCACCAAGAATAATTTCTAAAATAAACCAGCAACTGACAGACACCATGACATGCAGTTCTGACCAGATAGAAAAGTGGACCCAAAGGTAAAACAGAAATGGAGATAATGAAAGTAATGAAAGAGAACAGAAGGGAAGGCAAAAGTGTGTGTGGAAGCGAGAATGTTAGAGTATGAGGAATTTTTTTTCTTTTTTTTTTGAGACACAGTCCCACTCTGTTGCCCAGGCTGGAGTGCAGTGGCGTAATCTCGGCTCACTACAACCTCCACCTCCCAGGTTCAAGTGATTCTCCTGCCTCAGCCTCCTGAGTAGCTGGGATTACAGGTGCCCGCCACCAAGCTTGATTAATTTTTGTATTTTTAGTAGAAACGGGGTTTCACTATGTTGGCCAGGCTGGTCTCAAATTCCTGATCTCAGGTGATCTGCCTGCCTCGGCCTCCCAAAGTACTGGGATTACAGGTGTGAGCCACCTGCTCAGCCTGAGTATGAGGACTGTCAGAAGTTAAAACGTGTGTCATATTATTATTTTCTTTTACAAAGGCATGTAGTATCTTATTTACAAATTGTTTCCAAGGAGCTCATTTTAGCTTTCCAACAAGTAGCAGTATAGCAGAAGGAAATGGGTGTCAGGAAAATGGGAGTGAGAAGACCTGAGGTGGAGGCTCATGAGTCACTGCTAGCTGTGGGCCTGGCCTGGGAAAGTATTTTTTAAGTTTCCTCATCTGTAAAATTGGGATTAAAAATTGTTACTTCCAGCCGGGCACGGTGGCTCAAGCCTGTAATCCCAGCACTTTGGGAGGCCGAGGCGGGTGGATCACGAGGTCGAGAGATCGAGACCATCCTGGTCAACATGGTGAAACCCCGTCTCCACTAAAAATATAAAAAATTAGCTGGGCATGGTGGCGCGTGCCTGTAATCCCAGCTACTCAGGAGGCTGAGGCAGGAGAATTGCCTGAACCCAGGAGGCGGAGGTTGCGGTGAGCCGAGATCGCGCCATTGCACTCCAGCCTGGGTAACAAGAGCGAGACTCTGTCTCAAAAAAAAAAAAAAAAAAAAAATTGTTACTTCCTACTGTGGCTGGGAGGATTAATGAATATGTTTTATAAACAGTAAAGTGATGTATAAATACTACTATTGGCCGGGCACAGTGGTTCACACTAACAATCCTAGCACTTTGGGAGGCTGAGGTGGGTGGATCACTTGAGGTCAGGAGTTTGAGACCAGCCTGACCAACATGGTGAAACCCCATCTCTACTAAAAATACAAAAAATTAGCCTGGCATGGTGGTGGGCACCTATAATCCCAGCTACCCAGGAGGCTGAGGCAGGAGAATCACTCAAACCTGGGAGGCAGATGTTGCAGTGAGCCGAGATCATGCCACTGTGCTCCAGCCTAGGTAACAGAGCAAGACTCGGTCTCAAATAAATAAATAAATAAGTTGTAAATGACCCCAAAATAGACACATTTTTGGTAACTATCTCTTCATATTCATTAAACAGGGTGGGGCTGGGCACAGTGGCTCATGCTTGTAATTCCAGCACTCTGGGTAGATCTCTGGGACCCAGGAATTTAAGACCAGCCTGGGCAATGGGGCAAAACCTCTTCTCTACAAAAAAAACAAAAAAACTAGCCAGGTGTGGTGGCGTGCAGCTATAGTCCCAGCTACTTGGGAGGCTGAGAGGTGGGAGGATTGCTTGAACCCAGGAGGTCAAGGATGCAGGGAGCTGTGACTGGGCCACTATACTCCATCCAGCCTAGGTGGCAGAGTAAGACCCTGCCTCAAAAAATAAAAAATAATTCACAGGGGGGTGGGGGATATGTAAATATGTTTGTTTCCAAAGTTTCTGAATATAAGAGAATACGTTTCTCTTACATTTCAATAAGAGAATGCATTTCTTCTCTGTTAAAGGAAACGTGGCTAGGCTCATGCCAGTAAACAATTTGAGAGGCCCAGGTGGGCAGATCACTTGAGGCCAGGAGTTCAAGAGTAAAACCCCATCTCTACTAAAAATACAAAAATTAGTTGGGTGTGGTGATGTGCACCTGTAATCCCAGCTACTTGGGAGGCTGAGGCAAGAGAACAGCTTGAACCCAGGAGGCAGAGGTTGTAGTGAACCGAGATCATGCTACTGCACTCGAGTGTGGGTGACACAGTGATACTCTCTCTCAAAAAAATTAAAGAAATAAAATGCGGCCAGGCACAATGGCTAGCGCCTGTAATCTCAGCACTTTGGGAGGCTAGGTGGGTGGATCACTTGAGCGCAGGAGTTCAAGCCCTGGATAACATGGTGAAAACCCATTATCTACAAAAAATACAAAAATTAGCCTGCATGGTTGCACAGCTACTTGGGAGGCTGAGGTGGGAGGATCACTTGAACCTGGGAGGTCAAGGCTTCAGTGAGCTATGATTATGTCACTATACTCCAGCCTGGGGGACACAGAGAGACATGTCTCAAACAAACAAACAAAAACCACAAAACATTTTTAAAAAGACCTAGTTGTTGGCCAGGCACGGTGGCTCACACCTGTAACCCCAGCACTTTGGGAGGCTGAGGTGGGTGGATCCTCCGAGGTCAGGAGTTGCCTGGCCAACGTGGTGAAACCCAATCTCTACTAAAAACACA
The DNA here is from genome assembly GCF_048565385.1 of Saimiri boliviensis. Lineage (NCBI taxonomy): Eukaryota > Metazoa > Chordata > Mammalia > Primates > Cebidae > Saimiri > Saimiri boliviensis. The sequence goes on from NC_133455.1 coordinate 12,881,939, forward strand.
AAAATTAGCTGGACGTGATGGTGGGCAAGTAATCCCAGCTACTCAGGAGGCTGAAGCAGGAGAATTGCTTGAACTCGGGAGGTGCAGGTTGCAATGAGCCAAGATGGCACCATTGCACTCCAGCCTGGGCAACAAGGGCTAAACTCCATCTCAAAAAAAAAAAAAAAAAAAAAAAAAAAAGGAAAGGATATTTATGGGCCAATTGGGGAAATTCTTTTTTTTTTTTTTTTGAGACGGAGTTTCGCTCTCGTTACCCAGGCTGGAGTGCAATGGCGCGATCTCGGCTCACCGCAACCTCCGCCTCCTGGGTTCACGCAATTCTCCTGCCTCAGCCTCCTGAGTAGCTGGGATTACAGGCACACGCCACCATGCCCAGCTAATTTTTTTTGTATTTTTAGTAGAGATGGGGTTTCACCTTTTTGACCAGGATGGTCTCAATCTCTTGACCTCGTGATCCACCCGCCTCGGCCTCCCAAAGTGCTGGGATTACAGGCGTGAGCCACCGCGCCCGGCCTTGGGGAAATTCTAATATCGACTGGATATTGATGTTATGAAGAAATTATTTTTTCAAGTGTGATCATTGTGTTGTGGTTGGGTATTTCTTTTTAAGTCTTTCTGGTAGAGGTGTATACGAAGTGTTTATGGAGGAGATGACATTATGTGTTGTGATTTGTTTTAACAGAACCCAACAGGGAGGTGGAGGAAGTGGGTGAAGATACAGATAAAATAACACTGACCATATGTTGATTAGCGTTGAGGCTGAGAGATGAAGTCATCCTATATCTCCTCTTTTTGTGTTTGCTTGAAGATGTTCATAATAAAAAAATAGAAACAAAAGACAAAAAACTAAAAAAAAAAAAGTGAGGTCGATATATACATATAATAAAATTGGAGGCTGGGTGCAGTGGCTCATACATGTCATCCCAACACTTTGTGAGGCTGAGGCTGGCAGAACACCTGAGGTCAGGAGTTTGAGACCAGCCTGGTCAACATGGTGAAACTCCAGCTCTACTAAAAATAAAAAATTGGCCAGGTGAGGTGGCAAGTGCCTGTAGTCCCAGCTACTTGGGAGACTGAGACAGGAGAATCGCTTGAACCCAGGAGGCTGAGGTTGCAGTGAGCCGAGATTGTGCCATTGCACTTCAGCCTGGGTAAGAAGAGCAAAACTCTGTCTCAAAAAAAAAAAAAAAAAAAAAAAAAAAAAAGAAGGCCGGGCATGGTGGCTCACGCCTGTAATCCCAGCACTTTGGGAGGCCGAGGCGGGTGGATCACGAGGTCAAGAGATCGAGACCATCCTGGTCAACATGGTGAAACCCCGTCTCTACTAAAAATACAAAAATTAGCTGGGCATGGTGGCGCATGCCTGTAGTCCCAGCTACTCGGGAGGCTGAGGCAGGAGAATTACTTGAACCCAGGAGGCGGAGGTTGCAGTGAGCCGAGATCACGCCATTGCCCTCCAGCCTGGGTAACAAGAACGAAACTCCATCTCAAAAAAAAAAAAAAAAAAAAAAGGAAAGAAGGAAAGTTCTTTAAGATGTAAGTGCAAAAGAAAGCAAGACATGTACAGTATCATGATGTCTAAAAACACATAACAACTACATTGCCTATACACCTACATATGCATTAGAAAAAAACTACAAAAAACGCATACCTAATTTTCAATACTAGCATCTCTCTGGAAAGGAGAATGGAAATAGGGGTAGGGATGGGTAGCAGGGAAACTCTTTTACCTTTGTATTTTTTTTTTTTTTTTTTTTGAGGCGGAGTTTCACTCTTGTTACCCAGGCTGGAGTGCAATGGCGCGATCTCGGCTCACCGCAACCTCCGCCTCCTGGGTTCAGGCAATTCTCCTGCCTCAGCCTCCTGAGTAGCTGGGATTACAGGCACGTGCCACCATGCCCAGCTAACTTTTTTGTATTTTTAGTAGAGACAGGGTTTCACCATGTTGACCAGGATGGTCTCGATCTCTTGACCCCGTGATCCACCCGCCTCGGCCTCCCAAAGTGCTGGGATTACAGGCTTGAGCCACCGCGCCCAGCCCTACCTTTGTATTCTTTTGTGTGATTTACTTTTTAAAAAATGAGTCTATGCTCAATTCTATATACTCAACTTCATTTTAAGAATAAAGTGAAACCATCCCTACTCACTTTGCAATGGCCTCGTCACGGTCCCTGATGGCCTTCTGAAGCTGCTCCTTTGGCTCCTTGTCCTCAGATGTCACTCTGAGTCGGTCTCTCTCCTCTTTTAGGGCAGTCATCTCCACACTCAGCAGTGTCACCTAACAGTGGAATGAACATGGTATCACTGACCTGGGTGGTTTTCCCTCAAAGAAGAAAAGAGGGAGAAAGAAACCCTACGCAGGCCCAGGGCACATGCGTGGGGGTGCAGGCTGATAGCATTCCACTGCCACTCTGCACCAAGGGAGGGCCTGTCTGTCTTGAAGAAAGGGTACCGCATGCTAGGCTTGAGCTCAGTGGCAAGGGAGCTGGGGGAAATTCAGCCCTGGACTTGCAGCCATAGGCCAGATCCCCTTTGCACTCAGCACAGCATACTACCTCCTTCATCTCAAGGCACTCCAGGTAATGGGTGAAAGACGAACATAAGTGCATCATGACACACATTTTTTAGGGCGGGAAATCCAGTTTCCTTTCCCATCATCTTCTACTCAACATGGATGCTGCTATCAACAGAGCCCTGGATGGTTCCAAAGCTTGCAACCCTGCTCCCATCTCTAACAGCACTTGGCACAGCCCAGCTCTCTTTCATTCTTCCTCATTCAGCTCCCCATGTGAAAGCCACAGGGAACCTAGACACCTAAATGACCTTATCACCTTTCACCTCAAACCTGTTACCTTGTCTGTGGTTTGTGCAGCAGGGAAGGGCGCCACAGCCTTCTCAGGTCCTCGGGCCCCAGCTGGGAGTCAACCTTTGGCAGTGAGGCACCCCTCCAGTGGCTCCGTCAGGGACCACAGCTTCCCCTGCCTCACAGTATGGTAACCCTGTGTACATCATAATCTGCGTGATGGCAGGAAGCGTGTCACATCCGTCTGTGCGCATCCCAGAGCCTGGCTGTGTATGGTGCTTAATCGGAAAGCAGTGGACAATTGTCATTTTTTCGCTAGTCATCATTCAAAATCTCTTCCTATTTTGAAAGGGGAATTCCTAATTGTGTGAGACAAGGCTTGATCTCCAACTCAAGAAGCCAATGGGAAAGACAGCCTGCCTTTCCCAGGCAGCCTGGACACAGGCCTGTGACCAAACTTGCCAGTTACACCCCTTTCCAGGGACTGCAGCTGTGAGCACAGCAAAGCCCCATGCGAGTGGGGAATCACTGACAAGGGCAGTTTGTTTCTGTTGTCCCTTTCCCATGGCCTTTTCTTGTTTTGGAGCCGAGTTCTCCCACTTTCCTGTTGATTCTGTAAGCTACAGATCTAATATATTCTCTTTCTGGTTACATTAGGCAGAGCACATTTTTGCAGTTTGCAACCAGAAACCCTGCCTGGTAGAGCTTTCAATAAATATTTATTGACTAACGAAAGGGTGGGAGCCCCTTCTTCTCAGCTGATAGGCTCAGACATGAGTCAGGATGCCTAACCTTGCCTTCATGTTAAATATTACACATACTTTGACATTCTTCTAAGGAGGATCCATCCATATAGGTCTTCCTCCCTCTCACAAGGGGACAGCTGCCACCTTTCAGTATATTCCTCTGTTCTTCAAGTCCCAGGTCTAATCCTCTTCAGCTAGAATGAAACTGAGCAGAGGCCCTAGGTGTAAGCCTGAAGATCAAGCTTCCCTTGATATTGAAGTGTCTGAAAATCAATATACTTCAGACACTCCCCAGACTGAGATGGCAGAGCTGCCAGCCCCTGGGGTAGCAGACTCTCTGGAGGAATTCAGAGGACACTCAACAGTGAAAAGGGATAGAAGGACAATTTGTTGCTACTATAAGCAATGGGTTTTGTACTCTGCAGAGTCTGGCAGGGAACATCAGGGCTGGGTGCTCTGTACTGAGAATAGCCCAAAGGAGCAGCTTTCCTGGTAGGGGCAGCTGGGTAGGTAGGGAGGGTAGCCTTGGGGAATAACAGGCTAGAGCACCTATGGCTCCCTAGCACACACATGAATCCAACCCTGAGGCAGACAAGGCACCAGGGCAGAGCACAGCCTCCCAGTATTTACCAGTAGGCTCTGTAGCCTGATAGGCCAGGACTCAACACCCACAAAGCACCTGGTAGAGACAGCCAGACCACCTCAGACCAAAAGAGCCCTGACATGGCCTTGGGCTAGCTGTGGGCCAGTCAGACATTCTGCCAGCTGAGAACAGGGCTGACTGAGAACAGGGACACGTAAACTACATGCTAGGCAGGAAAAGCCAACTCTTAATATACTCCAAATAAAACTCCTTCAGAAGAACTTTTTACTTTGGCCTAAAAAACCTGGTGGAATTATGCTTACCAGACATGTGCCTTAGGAGAGGTGACAAGGCACTTACCCTCTTTGAGCTATATACACTTTTCATAAAAAGCAGGAATGAAAATAATTATTTCTCACCAAGTTGTTGAGGACTACAATGAGGTAAACGATGTCAAGGGCTCAATGCAATGCCTGACATACAGTTGTAAGCTCTACTCTCTCCTCCCTCCTGCAAAGTGGAACCTAATCAGTGCTGTCATGAGAACTGAGCTGGCTTGTTTATACAAAGACTTGGGTTACATCCACCCCCAAATCTACTTTTCCCAAATAAGGTTGTGTCTCCAAAATTAGACAGCAAAGGAAACATCCCAGTCAGATATTGAGGGCTTAATTTGCTCTTTTGTTCAACAATATTTGAGTGCTTATTCTAAGCAAGGCACTGTACTAGATGCTTTAGGAGAGGACAAAGCTAAATCAGATCTTGAGCTCATCCTTATGGGGTCTAAGGTTTGACAGAGATGAGATGTGAGCAGGGTAACTTTGACAAGACAGAGCCAGGGTTCTCCATGAGGAAAGGAATCAAGAGGGTTTCAGGAGGAAGTGAAGCTGGATTGGGAACTTGAAGGATGAGTAGCATGGAGATATGGGCAGGCAGGAGGGAAGGGTCTTGCGGGCACTGAGAAAGCTAGGGAGAAGGCCCAGATGGGGGTAGCATGGGGAGCGTGTGCCACTGCCCTTTATATCCTACATTCGGTTCTGCTAAAGCAAACGGGCAAGAGGGAAACCAGAGGGACAGAGGCTGTGTGGCTGGAATGCGGCCAGACTGCATGGCCACAAGGGCTCAAGGCTTCCTGCCATTTGATATGGGAACCCACCCAGAACTTGTAAGGGACGTCCCACTTTCAAGTCACGCTTCAGGAAGATCAATCCAAAGCATGTGAGGGTGGGCGGGCTGAGGGAAGGCAGATAAATTGGGAAGTGGTGACCACAGCCAGGGCGTGAAAGGATGCAGGTCTTGAAATAGGGCAGGAGCTAGGAGGATGGGGGATGGAGGAGAGGGCCATGCTGAGATTTCAGAGGCACCCAGATATGATGAGAAGCCCACAGGCTCCCAGCACTCGCTCCCTGCATGTTCATGCCCCTTCTGGAGTAACAAGTGTGCACTCGAGTCAAGCATGAAGGATCCAAACAACAGAACTGGGAAGAACTGGGATGTTTCTTACATCACCCGGCTCCTATCGCCTGGCTGACGGGCCTGAGAACTGGCTGCGGTCCTCACTTATAATGTGTTCATATTCTACAGACTAATCACGGAAGACCCCCTGCATCCTAGCAGCTGCTCCATGCATACCAGAAGTGAGGGGTGGGCCATGCGGAGAACAGAGAAGGGGGCAGTTCCTTGCCACTGATGGGGGTGGGATGAAAGGGGGCACAACACCATGGGAAGGACTTTGTTCCTTAAGCACAGTAACAGGTGCCGGCAAGTCTTCAGGTCTGGTTCTGGACTTTGCTTCTAAAAAATAATTACCAGTCAAATTAAACCTAAGTTTTCTTTTATTTAAAAGTTTGGGGGCCGGGCGCGGTGGCTCAAGCCTGTAATCCCAGCACTTTGGGAGGCCGAGGCGGGTGGATCACGAGGTCAAGAGATCGAGACCATCCTGGTCAACACGGTGAAACCCCATCTCTACTAAAAATACAAAAAATTAGCTGGGCATGGTGGCACGTGCCTGTAATCCCAGCTACTCAGGAGGCTGAGGCAGGAGAATTGCCTGAACCCAGGAGGCGGAGGTTGCGGTGAGCCGAGATCGCGCCACTGCACTCCAGCCTGGGTAACAAGAGTGAAACTCCATCTCAAAAAAAAAAAAAAAAAGTTTGGGTAGGCTTCTAGCCCCCACATTTTTGGCCTCTGGCCTAGTTTCCAAGAGAGAGAGAAGAACACTCTCAGGTAGGAAAGTAACAGGCTCAGAGGCTGGGTCAGCCATCAGATGAATTTTGAGACCAGTCCAGGAGCTGTGTGCTAGAACCTCAGTCCCACCTCACCATGTCTGGGCCCTGCCCCTAAAAGGGCTCAGAGATGGCTCTGACTGACCTCATGGCACTGTGAGGTCCTAGAGAGCAGGGACCCTGCACATCCATCTGGTGGCTCTCAGGGTCTACTGCAGTACTAGGCATGCAAGTGGGTGTCAGTGGATGCAGAACCAACCTTGCGTGAGGAACGCCATGCCTACCGTGATGGCTGCAATTTCGGCAGTCATTCTGGGACTCAATCTGCACCCCACGCCTGCCTTGGGAGGCCAGTGTTACTCCCCATGAGGTGGCTTTGGTAGGTGCAGTGCAGTTGAAAGGTTTTCTGCTTTGACTAAACATTTGGTAAGAGATAGCCTATAGGAGAAGTCCGATTTTATATCCCGTGTGGGACATGAGTACAACCTTTTGCTTGGTGAACTATCTGAAAGAGAATCGACAGGAACTGGCCTAAACCATTATTGGCTGAATTTCTAAGGAAAATTTCCAAGTGGAAATGGCTTCCTCAATATTTATTTATTTATTTATTTATTTTTTGAGAACGGAGTTTCGCTCTTGTTACCCAGGCTGGAGTGCAATGGCGCAATCTCGGCTCACCGCAACCTCCGCCTCCTGGGCTCAGGCAATTCTCCTGCCTCAGCCTCCTAAGTAGCTGGGATTACAGGCATGCACCACCACGCCCAGCTAGTTTTTTGTATTTTTTTAGTAGAGACGGGGTTTCACCATGTTGACCAGGATGGTCTCGATCTCTCGACCTCGTGATCCACCCGCCTCGGCCTCCCAAAGTGCTGGGATTACAGGCTTGAGCCACCGTGCCCGGCCGTATTTATTTATTTATTTATTTTGAGACAGAGTCTCCCTCCCCCGGTTGCAGCACAGTGGCACGATCTCGGCTCACTGCAACCTCCGCCTCCTGGGTTCATGTGATTCTCCTGCCTCAGCCTCCCGAGTAGCTGGGATTACAAGCACCCACCACCATGCCCAGCTAATTTTTTGTATTTTTAGTAGAGACGAGGTTTCACCATGTTGGTCAGGCTGGTCTCAAACTCCTGACCTTGTGATCTGCCCACCTCAGCCTCCCAAAGTGCTGAGATTACAGGCATGAGCCATTGCGCTTGGCCCCTAAATGTTTTACAATAGAATTTTGGCAACCTACAATATGCTTATGTTTCTGAATAAAATAATGCCCCTGCCATTCACCGTGGGGTTCTGGTTTTATAATTTTGATAAACAAAACAACAAAACCAGTTAATATCAAAGAACTCATAAACAGAAGCACCCCATGGAAATTTAAATAGGCTTTAAAATTAAAACTTTTATTAATGCAAAGACCTTTTAGATCCAGCTTTCTCCTCCATTTTATTTTTCCAGTTTAGAACATCTGTCTCTGAACCTGAATCACTCTCTGGCCAAATTACCTGCTGAAGAACTTAGGTTTCAGGCTGGTGAATGTCTATGGCTGCCTAACCCCAGTCTCCAGCATTTGGCTGCAAGCAAGCCACAGCTTTTTTGAGACACAGTCTCACTCTGTCATCCAGGCTGGAGTGTAGTGGCACAATCCTGGCTCACTGCAACCTCTGCCTTCCCGGGTTCGAGCAATTCTCCCACCTCAACTTCCCGAGTAGCTGGGATTATAGGTGTGTGCCACCACATCCGGCTAATTTTTCTATTTTTAGTAGAGACAGGGTTTCACCGTGTTGGCCAGGCTGGTCTGAAACTCTCAACCTCAAGCGATCCACCCACCTTGGCTTCCCAAAATGCTGGGATTACAGGCGTGAGCCACTGTGCCTGGCGAAGCCACAGCTTGAAACGGCATCTTTGTGTCCTTGTTATCTGGTCACTAACAGAAGGAAGAGGATAGTAGATGGCTGGAGGTGGGTCCCCTAATATTTTCCAAGAAAATATCAGGAAGACTAATGGGATGATCCCCCAAAAAGGGGAGTTTCTTTCTACACAGATACTTGATATTTGAAATGTACTGACAGGGGCTGCATGTGGTGGCTCACACGTGTAATCCTAGCATTTTGAGTCCGAAGTGAGTGGATCTCTTGAGCCCAGGAGTTCGAGACCAGACTAGGCAAGATGGTGAAAACTCATCTCTACAAAAAAATACAAAAATTTAGTTGGGCATGGTGGCACATGCCTACAGTCACAGCTACTTGGAGAGCTGAGGTTAAAGGGCCGCTTGAGCCCAGAAGTCAAGGTTGCAGTGAGCTGTGATTGCACCACTGTACTCTGGCCTGGGCAACAGAGTGAGACCCTGTCTCAAAAAGGAAAAAAAAAAAAAAAAAAAAAAAGAGGAAATACTGACTGAAGTGAAAGGCAGAATTAAATTCCATCTCAAAGAAACCTCATGTAGCAGTAATGAATGAACAGCTTTGAGCCAGGAAAGGACAGGGGCAGGAGCAGGTTTAGAAACTACTTGTTTGGTACCACCCCAGCCCCTACTCCCCTGCAGGACAGAACCTCTACACATGACCACAGTCAAAATAAAGAGACTTTATGTATCTCCTAGGATAGACTTTAGAAGCTCCTTTTTGGGTGGGGCTGCCTATAAATCTTTTAAAGTTTTTCAGATCAGAATATAAATGTCCTTCTCTAGCATTCTCATTTGAGAGATAAAATCATGATCAAAGGAGAAACCAAAAGCAAGGACAGCAGTAAGTTCTTCTAAAGCTGAGGAACAGGCTGAGAGAGGTGATGGCACTTACAAAAGGGAACTGTGCTGTAAAGATCAATTGTTCCTTGGTTTGCAAACTTCCCTGCCCAGCAGCTGCTGGAAAAGCATTTGTAAATAGCTGGAGGGCTGTCAGCACCTACCAGTCAGATTAACTTTGGCTCTGTATAAGGCAGAACGGTCACTGGAGGAAATGGAGGGGCAGCTATTCTTATTCCTGTCAGTTTTACTTTGGGCCAAACTAAAGGACTGCATTCTTCTCTTGAAGACACTCAGTTTACCTCAACTTCAGGTCACCATTCCCTAATGATTTGATGAAGGAGAGCCACTTCTCATACAGAAGTGGGAGAGAGAAACTCACAAGGGTCCCGAGAGAGCCAGAGGCAGGTGCACATGCCCTGCACTGGACTGAAGGTGGGGGTGCTCACCTGACTGTGGAGTCGCTGCAGCTCTTCTAGGCTTTGCCTCAGTTTACCCCTCTCTCCCTCCATGAGCTCCCTCAGGGCTCTTGAGTCCTCACTGGTCTGCCTTATCTGTTCTTCTAAGGAGTCATCATCAAGTCTCCGGGAGCTCTGACAGCAAAAGAAAGACAGCCAGACAGTGATGGCAATGGTAGAGGAGAGATGGGGAGGGGTGAGAGAGATGGTTAGTTGGGAGAGAGAAGGAAAAGAGAAATGGGGGAGAGCAGAGAAATGGTATGGGGAAAGATAGTAGGGAAGATGGAAGGAAGGAGAAAAAGGAGGGCAGAGACAAAAGGTGGAAGGAAGAAGGGGTAGAGAAGAGAGATTGCTCAATTTCAACCTGTAAGCAGATGTTCACTTTTGTTTCAAGCCTGAGGAAAAGGAAGCTCTGTGGTGTGAACAGCACACCACAGTCCGATAGCTCTCTTCTCCCACAATGACCTGGCCTCATATTACAATACCTCCACAAATCAACACCGCATGATCAGACAGAACAGCTGCCCTTCATCTTATTTTACCCAACACAGGTAGAAAGACACAACTTTTCTGTAGGAGGATGGAACATGAGGAGAAATAATAGCCCAAAAGGTAGGAGTGTCAGTAGAGGGCAAGTCAGGGAGAAATTTGTCATGAAGCCGGAAGAAATGCCAGTCTGCCCATGGAAACAGTCCTCTCCTCCACAGGTGGCCACATCTGGGATTCTAGAGCTGATCTTCTTAGAACTGATCTTCCCAACTTTCTGTGCTCATTTACATTCTTTTGGTGGAAGCTTCAGATCTTTTACTTTTGCCAATTCACAGCTAACTCTACCATTAGGATCAAATGGCTACAGAATAGCAATTTATAGTTTTTACTTGGATCCAAATTTCTATATGCAAAATTTCCAAGGAAATTTAAACTGGAAGCTGCCATTGTCTGTGTATCACTACCTGAAGAAAAGGTCTCCATGTGTACCTGATGTCTGCAGGAAGCTGACTTTGGAGCCCTGACACTTGGCCCCTCTGCCTCATTTGAGAACACCAGTAGTTGGTGTTCTCAAATAATAAGGGCTCATGAACAGGCACAGTGGCTCATGCCTGCAATCCCAGCACTTTGGGAGGCTGAGATGGGTGTATCACTTGAGGTCAAGAGTTCAAAACTAGCCTGGCCAACGTGGTGAAACCGTGTCTCTACTAAAAGTACAAAAATTAGCTGGGTATGGTGGTGAGCGCCTGTAATCCCAGCTACTCAGGAGGCTGAGGCACAAGAATCACTTGAACCCAGGAGGCAGAGGTTACAGTGAGCCAAGATTGTGCCACTGCACTCCAGCTGGGGTGACAGAGTAAGACTCTGTCTCAAAAACAAAAACGAGACAAAACAAAACAAAACAAAACAGTAAGGGCTCAGAAGAAATTCTTGGAGATATTTCATAGGGTTTCAGTTTCAGGGCTGATCTCACCTACTGTACTGGGTTCTAACCTGCCAATAGCCAGCTCTTGTGGGGTAAGGACCATCTCAGACTGGCCTCTTACCGTGGGCTCCATGCCATCCACAATACTCTGTATCAGTCTCTTGAGCTCGTTGAGGGCAGTACGCAAGCTGCCGGCTGGCACATCCTTGGCAGACGAGGTTTCTGAAGACTCGTCCATGGAGGAGTCTGTGGAGACCGCCGAGTCAGCGCTGTCATTGCCTCGAAGGTGTGAGCACAGATAGCGAACCTGGCAGTAGGCTTCCCAGAGCTGCAGTCTCAGCTGTTCCACAGAGAATTATTCTTCATTATGGACTCTAGAGAAAACTGCCATGTGGCCATCTTTTTCTAGCATCTGAACCCAAAATACTGACACCCAAGACACTAGTTCGAGGAGAAAGGGCTTTTTGTTCTGTGTTTGTTTTTTCAACTTATTGGTCCCAAGAAATAATACTTATTCTGAGCCAAGTACATCTATATAGACTCCAAATTCTTATTTTCCCCGTTCTCTAGCTTCTTCCATTTGCAAAATAAATCACTTCTTTATGTAATCAGTTACTTTGGTGGGAGTCAGAAACCAATTAGTAGAATGAATGGTTCTAGGTATTATGCAAAGTGTGAAAAGAAACCAATTAGATGGGGAAGATGGATCATGATTGCTCTGGAACTCTGTCAATATAAGAGGTATGGAGATGATGGTGCAAGCATTTCCTAAGAGGAACTGGGGTGACAATGACTGGGAACTGGCTGTACCTGTGATACTCTGTCCTCTAGCAATTCAATGCCCTAATGGATAAGGTGGGTGGAAAATGAAGGGCCAGGGACATGCTACATCAAGGCCTGCTTCACAACACTCTAGCCAGCAGGCCAAGGGGCTGACACAGGCACAGGGGCACAGCCTTGCCAGGCTGGCAGCTGAGCACTAGGGAGGATGGGCCCTGAGCAACTCCAGGGAGCCTCTCCTGTGGGGTGACAGGCAGGTCAGCACCTGCTCTCGCTCTTGCTCCAGCTCCTCGGCCTCCATGCTCTGCTCAATCTCTGACAGGAGGGATGTGCTGGTGGCAGCAGAGCTCTGCAGACTCCTCTCCTCATTGAGTTCTTCCACCTTCACCTGCAGCTGTCGGCAGGAGAGACGCACCTCCTGAAGCTCCAGCTGGCTTTGGTGCAGCTTTCAAAGGAAGAGCAAATGGTAGTGAGGTTTACCAAACACAAAAACCAAGACAAACTGACCCTCGACCTGATCATGCTTCTGGATCCAACCACCAATTTACAGAAAAATAAACAGGGGAGAGGAATGTGTTAAACTGCATCAGGAGATGCACTCAGCAAAGTCCTGATCTAGAAAATTCTGGCCGGGCACGGTGGCTCATGCCTGTAATCCCAGCACTTTGGGAGGCCGTGGCAGGCAGATCACCTAAGGTCAGGAGTTCAAGACCAGCCGAGCCAATATGCTGAAACACTGTCTCTATTAAAAATACAAAAATTAGCTGGGCATGGTGGTGGGCATCTGAAATCCCAGGTACTCGGGGACTGAGGCAGGAGAATCACTTGAACCCGGGAGGTGGAGGTTGCAGTGAGCAGAGATTGTGCCACTGCGCTCCAGCCTGGGTGACAATGTGAGACTCCATCTAAAATAAAAGAAAATTCTACAGGACAAACAACTCCATTTTCTTAACAAAAACATTGTAAGGGGGAAAAAAAAGATAAAGGAGAAACACAAATAAAAAAAGACTAGAGTTATACCAACCAGGCCTGGCACATGGCTCTCGCCTGTAACACCAGCATTTTGGAAGGCCAAAGCGGGCTGATAACCTGAGATCAGGAGATCAAGACCAATCTGGCCAACATGGTGAAACCTGTCTCTAATAAAAATACGAAAATTAGCTGGGTGTGGTGATGGGTGCCTGTAATCCCAGCTACTTGGGAGGCTGAGGCAGGAGAATTGCTTGAACCCAGGAGGCAGAGGTTACAGTAAACAGAGATTGCACCATTGCACTTTAGCCTGAATGACAAGAGCAAAAACTGCATCTCGAAAAAAAAAAAGTTATACCAACCAATTGCACTGTACAGGCCCATTTTAATTTATATCTTGATTCAAACAACAACTGTGAAAAAAATATGACATTAATAAAACAAGTGAAAAATTGAAAACTCACTGGACATTTTGTGGTATTAATATGCTAATTTTGGGGGGTATAATAGTACTGCAGTTACATTTTTTTTTTTTTTTTTTTTTTTTTTTGAGACGGAGTTTCGCTCTTGTTACCCAGGCTGGAGTGCAATGGTGCGATCTCGGCTCACCGCAACCTCCGCCTCCTGGGTTCAGGCAATTCTCCTGCCTCAGCCTCCTGAGTAGCTGGGATTACAGGCACGCGCCACCATGCCCAGCTAATTTTTTGTATTTTTAGTAGAGACGGGGTTTCACCATGTTGACCAGGTTGGTCTCGATCTCTCGACCTTGTGATCCACCCGCCTCGGCCTCCCAAAGTGCTGTGATTACAGGCTTGAGCCACCGCACCCGGCCTACATTTTTAAAAGTTCTTATCTTTTAGAGGTTAGTACTTTTTATATACAGATGAACTTACTAAAATTTGAGATTTATTTCAAAATAACATGAGAGAAAAGGAAATGGATGTTATGAAGATGGGGCAGCACTGGCCAGGGATAGGTGGTTTTCAGAGTTGGGCTTCATTACACTATACCACTGTGGAATGTTTGAAATCCTTTGTAATAAAAAATCAAACACACACACAGGCACACAAAATTAGATACCATTAGACTCTCACCAAGATGGCTAACATAAATAATACAAATAATATCAAGTGTTGACAAAGATGTGGGGCAATGCTGGTGGGAGTGGAAAATGTACAAATACATTGGAAAATTGACAGTTTCTAATAAAGTTAAATACAATCTATATTCCACAATCCACTTTTGGCTGTAGACCCAACAAAAATGAAATGTGCACAACCAACATATAAGATGTTCAAATAGCCACAAACGGGAAACAATCCAAATGCCAATAAAACTAGAGTAAGTAAATTGTGGTATGTTGCAATACTGCACAACAATGAAAGAATATACTGCAACTACATGCCGCAACATGGTTAAATTTCATAGACACAATGTTGAACAAAAGCCAGACATAAAAAATATACATGATTCTATTTATAAAATGTTCCCAAACTTCACTGAGGTAGAAGAAAGTTGGACTACAGGTTTGCTTTTGAGGAAGTGGCAAGTATTCTTTTTAGGGTGTTGATCATGGTCTGTATCTAGATCTCAATGGTGGTTACACAGTTATATATTTGTAAAAACTAACTGGGCTGTCCCCTTAAGATTTTTTGAAGATCTCTGAGGGAAGCTGCAGTTCTAACTGTCATGGGCAGAAATGTACATATTTTTGCCATGTCTAACATCAGCCCTTCATCCTGTGTGTTCACCTTTTGTTCTCTCTCAGTCATTTTCTGAAGACTGAAAAGAGCTTATTACTTGGAGATATTCCTTTTCAATAGTTTTCCAAACAGCTCTATTCTGCAAGCCAAATATTATATATATTATATACCCTTAAGGCTATTCCCAGGCTCTCTCACTTGATTTTTAAATGATCACAGAGATTTTCACATAAACCTACATTTTTAGAGCTGGCAGAGCCACAGAGATCAATGAATCCAACTATCTCAGGATAAAATTGAAGCTTAGAAAAAGGGAATGGCGCCAGTGGTAGAAAGAAGACAGCAGCGCAGGGGTCAGAATTGTGGGCAGTGCTCTTTCCTTCTCTCTCCATGCTGCTGCTTCAGCCCCCTCCACTCCACTGCATTCTCCATGGCCCCTTCTGTGTGGAGTTCACAACAGGACACAACTCTCTGGGGAGGTTAGCACTGCTGAATGTAAGGGGACGACCCAACCATAACTGCTAAATGCTGTGTATATATATATATATATATATATTTTTTTTTTCTGAGTCTCTGTCACCTAGAGTGCAGTGGCATGATCTTGGTTCACTGCAACCTCTGCCTCCTGGGTTCAAGTGATTCTCCTGCCTCAGCCTCCTAAGTAGCTGGAACCACAGGCATGTGCTGCCATGTCCAGCTAAATATTTTTAGTAGAGACAGGATTTCACCATGTTGGCCAGGATGGTCTCAAACTCCTGACCTCAAATGATCTGCCTGTCTTGGCCTCCTAAAGTGCTGGGATTACAGGCACGAACCACCGCGTCCAGCCTAAATGCTACCTTCTTTTTTTTTTTTTTTTTTTTTGAGATGGAGTTTCGCTCTTGTTACCCAGGCTGGAGTGCAATGGCGCAATCTCGGCTCACCGCAACCTCCTGCCTCAGCCTCCTGAGTAGCTGGGATTACAGGCACGTGCCACCATGCTCAGCTAATTTTTTGTATTTTTTAGTAGAGACGAGGTTTCACCATGTTGACCAGGATGGCTCGATCTCTTGACCTTGTGATCCACCAGCCTCGGCCTCCAAAAGTGCTGGGATTACAGGCTTGAGCCACCGCGCCCAGCCAATGCTACCTTCTTATCTGTGCACTCCCCATGACTAACTTGCTTTTAATACAGCAGACCCTAGTTGTAGAATTGTCATCAGTTTGCTAGCGGCTAGGCACATGGCCACATGCCACATCTGCCCAGAAGCAATGTTTCCTACTCTTCCTATTTGTGGACTGCAAAGCCCTCTCCTCCTTAGAAGACTCCAGGAAGTTGGGGTGGGGGGGCAGTACGGAGAACTTCCTGGGATTTAAATTAAGACTAATTTATTCTTTCATAAAACATTTCTGGGGTCACCTCTGTTCCATTAAAAAGAGAGTAGACACTGCACTGGTCTTTTCCAGATTCTTGGCCGAGTCGGCTTGTGGCTCCTGCAGAGATACAGACTGGAGTGGCTGGCAGCCAATTAGAGCTCTGTAGTTCTCATAAAGGGAGCAAGTTGCCTTGCAGAGCCTTTGGCCTATCACTTAGGTGCCCTGGGAGCCTAACCTTCACCGTCCGTACTTGGAAATAATTGGCTAATGGCACCAGTGTTTTGGAATAGCCTTAATGAGGAAGGGTTTGGTGCCCAGCTGCCCAGAAAAGGAAGAAAGGATTGGCAAGTCTGCTCTGAGTAGTTCTGGTGGATCAGCAATATGTGCTGGTCCAGTGGGAACTTCTCCAACCCCAGTTTTGAGGAAACTCAGAAAGAAAAACATCAGGGTTACAGGAAAAAAGGAGACATTCCTAGGAAGCATTTGGCACAATTACAAATGTCATATTAAACTGGCAAAAAGCTTCACAATTATTTTTTAGACAACTCCACATACATCTCAGCAGGAGAAGTTCGGCAGAAACAAGTACAAGTTCTTACACACTGAACAAAATTAGTTCAATTATTCATGCACACTCAAAGGTGCTTAATTAATGATAACAGCAAGAGAACAAAGACCAGGAGAGGTCTGCATTCTCCAGTCAACAACTGATTCACCAACTGGACAGACTTAGGCAGAAAAACCAAACTACACAAGAGAAGAGTCTGTTACATATAAGAGCCCTTTAAAATAAGAAACACTGGGTCAGGCGTGGTGGCTCAGCCTGGAATCCCAGCACTTTGTGAGGCTGAGATGGGTGGATCACAAGGTCAGGAGTTCAAAACCAGCATGGTCAACATGGTGAAACCCTGTCTCTACTAAAAATACAAAAATCAGCCGGGTGTGGTGGCACATGCCTGTAATCCCAGCTATTCAAGACACTGAGGCAAGAGAATCACTTGAACCTGGGAGGAGGAGGTTGCAGTGAGCTGAGATCGCGCCACTGCACTCCAGCCTGGGTGACAGAGCAAAACTCCATCTCAAAAAAATTAATAAAAATAAAAAAATAAGAAACATATCATTCTTTATCTAACAAAGATGACACTAAGTAAACATATGTATGAATAAGAATGACACTAAATGCTTTGTGTTTGTATAGTACACTGCATTTAAGCTCCTCTGAGGGAACTGGGATGGTGTGATGTGAAGTGATTTGTCAAATGGTAGACAATCAGCATTAGAGCAAGGTCTAGACTCCACATCACCTGCTTCCTGGGTTGCCACACAGTGAGCAGGGCCTGTGCTCTGCTAATGGACTCCACCCACTTACTGGGACTAGGCACTGCACACATCTGTAAGATGTCCAGCTGGGTATGAGACAGGACAGTTAAGTAGTACTTAGAAGGACAAACAGATTTCCTTTATTGGATAATAAGAGTTTGGCAAAATGCTTGATATATACTGGGTGCTCAGTAAATAATACTTTTTATCTTTATTCTCAGGTCTAAAAAAATTCAGAGTTGGATTTGATCAGTTGTTTAAAATCTGTTTTTAACAGCAAGACCCCAATTATATAGTGAAAGAGATCAAAAAGGGGCTCCCCTGGTTGTGGCAGGCCTGTTGCCTCGCCTGCTCAGCCATCCCTCACCCTTGTCTGAGGATTTAAAATCAAGGGATTTAACACATTCCAAGGCCACTAGCTGTACATTTTTCAAGTATGATTTAGACTCACTCAGCTGCTACCTGAGTAAGCTGGATTTTTTTATTTCTGTATCAGTACAGGCCATTTCAGCAACAGAAAGGACTTTCTAGAGGACACTGGTAATTAGTGGCAACTTGAGAGTTTCACATGAACTGAAGGACTGTAGTGATAAGTTGTTAGGGAAGATGAGAATTCAGTCTATAAATGCAGATTTTCCAAATCAATTGAGTACTGCCTGACTTGCTGCAGATTCTTAGGTGAATGACACCTTCTCAGTCTTGAAGTTCAACAGGAAGACAGTGGATGTGCACATGGTGAGCAAGTGCATGTGGCATGATGGGATTCTCACTGCTCAAGCATGTGCAGCCCACAGTGTTGGTCAGACCCCTGAGGGCCAACTAGTTCTGCCTCTGCCCCCCAACCCAGGCCCCCAATTCTTGATATGAAATAGACTTTTCACTGTAAATTCATGCTAAACTGAAAGTTTCTTTTAGGTAAGGGCCATTTTTCTCTTTCTCCATATTTACCTTCCTTTTCCTCCCATATCTCAGCAACCCTCAGGAGAGTGCTTGATAGGGTAATAAATGCTGGTCAAGAACTGATGTTCAGAGACAAGTGACACTAAGAAGTTATCACTGAGCTACAGGCAAAGCAGGTGAGAGGGTTCCAGTCGATTCTACCAAAGATTCACTGTATGACTTTGGATAAACGATTCAGTTTTTCTAAATCTCAGCTTTATGATGTATGCTAAAGATGTACGCAAAAAGCGCTCCATATGCTAAAGAGGCACACAAGTTCACTGCTATTATCATCAACCTTGAAAAACGAGGAAACTCCTTTCCATCTTGAAAACTGCTGTAAGTCTTCAGCCAGCACTATTTTCTACTCAACATTTACTGAGGCACTACTGTTAACATATGAAAAGTTACTAGCTGAAGGTACTAAAAACATGGAGAAAGAAAAGCCATTAATTTTCCCTCAAAGAGGTTCACCACTCAGGTGTCAGCTTAGCTGATGGTGTCAGGGACAAGTAATCATAGCCCAAGACACTATTTTCCTTATTCCGTAACCCAAGGCTTTCAAACAGCCTACGTAGGAGCCTAGTGGGACCTTCTGTGGCCTGGCCTCTGGGCAGAGACCCACCTGGTGCTTGAGTACACCTGGCTGACCACCTCTGCACAAACATTACTGTTGCAAACTAGTGTACTCCCTGGCATGTACAGAGAATGCCAAAGGGAAGCAATGCACTCCTAATTTCTGACCCCAGATCAGCCTAGGCCAGCCCAGCAAAGCATCTTGGTAGCAGATGCTATACTCTATTTCTGGGGAGACTGGAATGATGATATCTTTTTGTTTTGGGAGTTGTTTCTTGTCAAGTATGGGCTTGGGGATTCAGCTGAGGCCTGGTAGCAGTTCCCAAATAAGAACAAATACGGCCATGAAGCAATTTCCATCAGGAAGTAAAAAAGAGACTGATTAGGCTCACAGAGGGGTCAGTCTATGCCTTTTCTGGCAACTGGCAGAAGTAGAATATAAATCTTGCTGTGTTCAGTGGGCAGCTTCCTGGTTTCTGCTCCATGCCAGCCAACTAAATCCGTGAGCTTGGGAAGGCAGTAGCAGAAAGCATTGTGAGCTGAGTTAGAGAGGTCACAGGCTCCCTCTGAAACCTTCTAGCAGATTTCACAAATGTCAGGAGGCCGGAATAGCACTCCTAACCCTGTTCCAGCCTTGTTAATAACCCAGAAAGAACTCTGTGACACTACTCCATGGGCCAGTGGTTCAGAACACATTGGAGAAATGATCTGTGGGTGGCAATACATTTCCTTTAGACAGAGTCAAAAGAGCCAAGTTAGTGAATGCCCCAGGGCCCGCAGTGAGATCTCAGCGTCATCCACCCCTGGCTTACCCCAGCAGTAATACTGGCCTCCCAGCTTTTTCTTTTTGGCTATGTGCTCCTTTTATCTGGCCCTGCTTCTCCAGGACAGCTTCTCTACCCCAGTACCTGTAGGTCCTTGTCATGACCCTGCCTCTCCAGGATTAGCACCCGGTCCTGTAGCTCCTCCACGGTCCCTTGGAGCAGGTCATTTTCCTCTAAAGTAGCGCTGAGACGATGCTCCAGCTCCCGTTTGCGATCTGACAGCATCTTGATCTGAAAGGGTGGAGAGCCATAGGGGTGGTGTGGAGTTACACCCAGGCTGACAAGTAGGAAGTAGGGACTAGCCCAAAAACATGAAGGCAAGTATCTTTCAGTGTTCTGCCCAATGTCATGGTACCCCTATCTCTGAGAGAACAGCTATGAAACCCTAAGCTGAAGAGAAAATCCCTCCCCTCTAGAAACCTGTCTGGGAAGGAGTGGGAGTTGAGCTCTGGGGAAGCTGGAATGTGGGATGCCAGGCAGGGAGGGAAGGCTAGTGCTCTGGAAATTCCAGAGATAAGATAAAAAAGGGCTCTACCTTACCTGCCCTTAATTTTACCCCAAACTTCCAATTAGCAGGAGGAGTGAACCTAACCTGCTGCACTACTTCTTCTCAAGTCACGAGCATGAGAAAATGCCCAGGAAATCCTCTGAAGCACCATGTTTTCACACCCAGGGATTCCCCTGTCTTCTCTTCCCCACTCCTGGCCCCTCTGGCACTAGAGGTCACAGCTCAGATCCAGTGCCTTGAGTTAAGGGTAGAGTTCCCAGGGTACGGAAAGCAAAGTAATTCCTGCATCAGCCTGTGTCCTGGGATAGAATGGGACACAGATACAAGTGAATCCTGGCTTTACTCAAGAGTAACTTTTACCTGAGCGAGTCATTTGTAACATGTTGATATGTTCGTACACACTGAATACCTAGTCAGTCTCCAGATAAGTAAACCTTCTTTTAGGAAGGTATGTCTAATCTCTTCAGTGCCATTGAGAAAACAGAGGAAAACAGGAAGGAGATGCCAAGTCTCCTCTGGCCTCAAGGTATGCGGGTGAGAAGCTGAGCCAGTGCTCCCCAAGGCCAGAAATGCTTTGCTCAAAGATTACTACCCTGGCTCAGGGGCTCCAGAAAGCCTTCCCAATTGGGTCTGACTTTTGGAGGACCTTCTAGAATCCTGGAGTTCCTTGTGGATCCTCCCATTTATCAGTGCCCTGCTGGACTGATTCTCAACCAGCTTCTTGCTTCTAAATACTATGCTTTCCTAACACAGTTAAAACATTCTCTAGGTTTTTTAGTCCAGCCTGGATAACAATTCCTTAAGGCTCTTACTTGGGCAAGTCTTGGGAACCAACCTTAGAACTTTTCCAGGGGAAATTCTGAAAGGAATGTCTAGCTCCTTTCAAGTCCTATGAGATGCACTTTTCTCTTTGCTTTTTAGCTGTTCTCACTCTCTGAACTAGAATTCTGATCATAGGGCACTGATCTTCTCTGGCCACCAATCAATCAGATACGATGTTGTCCTGGGGAAATGAAGTATGTGGCCTTTGTCCAGAGAGATCAGGTATCTGGTCAAACAAAGAAATATTGTCTCTCAAGTGTGCACCTGGGTAGGGGACCGAGAGGGGCAAGCCCCTTTTGTGAATGGGCCCACTATTTCCTACACTGAAGCAAAGTTACCCATGTGAAGAGAATTCTTACTCTAGCTGATTTTCATTTAAATACCCTCTGACCTTTAAATTTTCCTTCCCATGAATCGTCTTTGTTTCCCAAGTTTCAGTCAGTGAAGTGATGAGGTGATAAGATTCTGATACACAACTGATCCTTAAAAAACTTTGTTCGGAGCTACACAAAGTGAAACTAACAATTTCATGCTTGACTTTTTTTTCATTTTTGAGATGAAATCTCACTGCGTCACCCAGGCTGGAGTGCCATGGCGCGATCTCAGCTCAATGCAACCTCTGCCTCCCTGGTTCAAGTGATTCTCTTGCCTCAGCCTCCTGAGTAGCTGGGATTACAGGCATGTGCCACCACACCCAGCTAATTTTTGTATTTTTAGTAGAGACGGGGTTCACCACGTTGGTCAGGCTGGTCTTGAACTCCTGACCTCATGATCCGCCTTCCTTGGCCTCCCAAAGTGCTGGGATTACAGGCATGAGCCACCGTGCCCGGCCTCATAGCTTGACTTTTAAAGGTAGCAGCGTTTATAGACAAAACAAGGAATCAGCATTAGGCTGCCAACTCCCTCACCCAGACCTATACACCCTGAAACTTGTGAACAAATCTGGCAATAAACATTTCTGGGGATGACCTGAACATGAGGGTCTAGAAAAAGTGAACAGGTCGGGGAAAGAGGAAGACAGGAAACTTGAAAGAGTCAGAGCGTGGCAGAGGTAGGTGAATGGCAAGTCATGCACACAAATGGTCACACACAGGCATGCCAAACCCCACTGGAACAAACTACTTACTTCAAGGACCTGCTGCTCAATACCAGTAAGCATTCCAAGGGAAAGGGAGAAGAAACCGAATGGGAGGCAGGAGAAAAGAGAAGATATTGACAGACTTTAGGAAAAACATTCTCAGGTCATTTACTGAGCAGGGGAGAAGGCTATCTGGGTTTCTCTGGCCTGACCATGATGACTGATCGCTTCGTCACGGTGGAAGGTACTCATTCAACCTGGCTCTAGACTGTCCTTCAAACTTTGACTTAGCGAAGGGGTTGCTGTCCGGATACTTGGCTAAAGGACCCTCAAAAGCAGAGCAGGTGGAAGCCTGCCCCAGGGGGAGGCCTGGTTTGGGCTGGTGATAAGATCCTTACCCTCTCCTCACCTTTCACAACCAGATTCGCATAGTACTGTTCCCCTGTTGATACTTTCTTTTCCCCTATGTTCTGGCCTCTCCTATGTTTTCAATAACATAATTTTGTTCCAGGTATCATATGAAGTGCCTCTTACGCATTAACCCATAACATCTTCACAAAAACCTATGAAGCAGAAACTTCTATTTCTCTCATTTTGTAGATGAGAGTAACAGTAGATCTTATTCAGATGGATTGAACGAGGCCTAAATGGAATAGAGAGAGGCGAGATGCCATTTCCCACCTTCTACTTGGGATTGGCAAGGATATTTTTGGAGAGAGCAACACAGTCAGTAAAATGTAGGTCATTCGTGATTTTAACACATCCGGCAGTAACTCTGAGCAACTTCATTTTTCCAGACAAGAGGCTATGCAGAGAAACATGGATCAAATGTTCCCCATTAAGTTTCACACAGAAATGTCTTTCTGTAGAAATTTTAGTCCCTTTGTCTCCCAGTGCAGAGCTCCCAGTGAGAAAAGCACTCCATCTTCGTGTACTGCTGCGTGGGAAGGCTCACCTCGGCCTGAAGGCTCTCCAGCCGGATGATGTGCTGGTTGGTTGACGAGTTTTTCTCCCGAAAGTCTTCTCTGAGGGCGTGGACCTGCATGGAGAGTTGTCTCTCAACTTCTGATGCCTGAAACAGAGGAGAGCTGCAGAGCTGATTCAGAGGTTGTGTACAGAGGTCTATTAAGATTTCTGCCTTTCATTTATCAAGCATCTCTTTGTACTTTCCATTCTATAAGGAGCACTAGATGAGATGCTGGTTTCCCACCCACCATCCATTTGTTCTTTAGTGCCAAAACAGGACAAACTCCCACCCCAACCTCCACCATTAATGGCTCTGTCTTGGTCCAAGACCACTTTACACATCAGAGGAAACAGCCCTAGAAAATAGTATGCTCTCAAATGTTAGTTAACATTATTACTCTACATATAGCAGAAACTCAGCAAATATCTACTACATTGCAAGTCTGAATATTTTACATGAAAGAATAAGATGGTTATACCTACTGCCTTAGAAATTCCTTTATTTCTCCCATCAATCTCCTCAAGTGGGCTCAGTCAAATCACATGTGTCTGCATTTCTCTCCTCTATGTAACATGGGCACACTATTTGAAATTCCTTGTTAGACCTGTTAAGATTTTTGCCGCTCATTCCTCAAGGACATTTTTGCAACTTTTAATTCTTTGGGGAGTGCCAGCAGAGGCGACTATTTCCCACCTCAATCCATTTATTATCTAATGCTAAAATACAGCAAATACCAAAATACCATTTGATGTTGTAGGAGGCTCACCTGGTAACACAAAACTCCAGCCCTCCTCCTGAGGTCCCAGCCCAGACCCTGCTGAGGGAGCCCTGCTCACTGTCCTGTGGAGAGGAGAGCCACGGGACAAATTAAGTAACTGCCTCAATGCTTTTTCCGAGGCCAAATGGGGTCAGTAAGCTTTACGGGTTCTTGGGAGAGATCACCGTGTGCTGGAATCGCCAGGAAAGGCTTTCCGAGGAAATAAGATGTAATAATGTTGAAATAGTAGGCTAGCTGTTCAATGAGGCTCTCATAGTAATGGTTACATGTTCAATAGTTCCTTTTATCTTCAAATACTATATAATCAATTGACAATCTTTTTTTAAAATTTTTGCTTCCACATATTCAACAAATGTTACTTCACTGGACCACAGAGGCACAGAAGATTCTTAATCCACAGTCCTATTTTTAAAACAATTAAAAAACACAAAACAAAATAACATCAAACCATACTCTAGTTGATTTTCATTTAAATATCCTCCGACCTTTAAATTTTCCTTCCTATGAATTATCTTTGTTTCCCAAGTTTCAAAAGTAATGAGCTAAGAAGATTCTGACATACACCCAACTCCTTAAAAAAAACATAGAAGTTTAGAGCTACATGAAGTAACTTGACTTTATGATGCAAGGCATCAGCATTAGGCTGCCAACTCCCTTACCTCACCCTACACACCCTGAAACTTGTCAACAATGCTGGCAATAAACATTCCTGGGAATGTTTCCCTTGTATTATTTCTCCTTTATACTCTAAATTTAATTTCAGATATGCACTAGGCTGTTTTAGACTTCTCAATCACTTAGAAACACATTAGTCACTCACTTTTGCCTAAGAATCACATTAGTAATATTTACTGAGTATATACTATGTGTCGAGAACTGTGCTAAATGCTTTTGATGCATTATCTTGATTGTTACCCCCAATTTACTAACAAGGAAATGGCTCAGGAAAGTGAAGGAACTTGCCCAAGAATCTGGATGGTAAAAACTTTGGGCTGGGCTGCGTGCGCTGGCTCATGCCTGTAATTCCAGCACTTTGGGAGGCTGGGGCGGGAGGACTGTTTGAGCCCAGGAGCTTGAGACCAGCCTGGCCAACAAGGTGAAACCCAATCTCCACAAAAAATACAAAAACTTGCCAGGCTTGGTGGCATGAGCCTGTAGTCCCAGCTACTCAGGAGGCTGAGGTGGGAGGATCACCTGACCTTGGGGAGGTTGAGGCTGCAGTGAGCCATGATCATGCCACTGCACTGTAAGTTTGAAAGCCAGTCTCAAAAATAAATAAATAGGCTGGACATGGTGCCACACGTCTATAATCCCAGCACTTTGGGAGGTGGAAGCGGGTGAATCATCTGAGGTCAGGAGTCTGACACCAGCCTGGCCAACATGGTGAAACCCTATCTCTACTAAAATTACAAAAATTAGGCCAGGTCAGGTGGCTCACGCCTGTAATCCCAGCACTTTGGGAGGCCGAGGCAGGTGGATCACAAGGTCAGGAGTTCAAGACCAGCCTGGCCAACATGGTGAAACTCTGTCTCTACTAAAAACACAAAAATTAGCTGGGCATGGTGGTATGCGCCTGTAATCCCATCTACTTGGGAGGCTGAGGCAGGAGAGTTGCTTGAACCAGGACCCAGGAGTCAGAGGTTGTAGAGAGCCGAGATCGCACCTCTGCACTCTAGCCTGGGCTACACAGCAAGACTCTGTCTCAAAAATATACATATAAAAATTAGCTGGGCATGGTGGTGCATGCTTGTAGTCCCAGCTACTTGAGAGGCTGAGGCAGGATAATCACTTGAACCTACCTGGGAGGCAGAAGTTGCAGTAAGGTGAGATAACGCCACTGCACTCCAGCCTGGGCGACAGAGCGAGACTATGTCTAAAAAAATAATTTTGGCTGTCTTACCCTCAAATTAGGACTGTAATACTATCTTCTTGTATTTTGAAATAGTTTTTCATACTTTTATTGCTCATTACTAAAACCAAACTTTACATGAGTCCAATTTAGCAAGGCTTTTCTTCTTTTTTTAGTACTAGGCATTTCATCTGAATCTTAAAATTTCTTCTAAGGCCGAGTACGGTAATCCCAGCTCACATCTGTAATCCCAGCACTTTGGAAGGTAGAGGCTGGTGGATCACCTGAGGTCAGGAGTTCGAGACTAGCCTGGCCCACATGGAGAAACCCCATTTCTACTAAAAATACAAAAATTAGCTGGGTGTGGTGGCAGGCACCTGTAGTCCAGTTACTCAGGAGGTTGAGGCAGGAGAACTGCTTGAACTCAGGAAGCAGAGGTTGCAGTGAGCCAAGATCATGCCACTATACTCCAGCCTGGGTGACAAAAAACTCCATCACCCACCCCTCAAAAATTGTTTTTTTTTCTAATGGAAGGTAGGGCCCATCAGGAAATCATATGCTGTAGTTTGATAGCCTATACTGAATTCAGTTGATTGTTGAGATTTCAAACATACTTAGATTTGCAAAGCACTGGGTACATACTTTAGGTAGCTGATCTTATTCCTAGCATCACCACTTTGACATGAATCACTCAAAAACGAAGCCATAGAGGTGCACTGAGGCTGCAAATCTAGTCCAGCTGGTACGAAATGCTCCTGTAGACTATCTCCTCTCAAAGTGATCTTCTTAGAAATAGAACTTTGTCTCTTCCTATCAGAAAGTTAAACTCCAGAACCTGAGGTATTAAGCACTAAGCTACAGTGTTCCCATTAAATGTCCCCCGACTCCTCAAACATGCCCAGGGATATAGTTTTTTTCTAAAGCTTTTAACCTCCATTTCTCATCTGAATTTCCAACAGCCCTAAGAAGTAGGAATCACTGGCCTCCTTTTGCAGACAAGGAGATAGAGGCTGCACTGGCCTTTGGCTACCACATCACAGCCATCTTCCAGCCAGGGGGCCAATCAATTGCCTGTGATGGTGATGGAGGGGATAGATCAATCTGAGTCATAAACCTACCATTTGCAAGGAGCTAATGCACCTTCCAAAGTAAATTATTTTCTTCTTTTTCAGAGATAGAATTTTCACACTTTGGACTTGACTAACACTATGAGTATTAGCTATTTCTGCACATAAATTAAATAATAACTCCTTAAGTTTATATTTAACTCTTATGTTCTAAATGCTTTGTGGAAGTTAAATGCTAATTAAGGAAGCACAAAGCCAGCCTCAGCTCTAGAATGAATTTCAGAGGTTCTTTGAAGAACCTTTAAAGAAATAGGAGAGTTAGCCAGAGTATCAGCAGTCTCTCTGAAGGGACACACTGTGCTCTTGAGAGGAGAAATACCGTGGAAAGACAAAAAGTTTAGTAAAATGAGCCAGGCATAGTTTAATCCCAGCACTTTGGTAGGCCAAGGTGGGAGGACTGCTTGAGCTCAGGAGTTCGAGATCAGCCTGGATAATATGGTGAAACCTTGTCTCTATGAACTTCAAACCCCTAGTAGTACTTGTCCATGAAATTTCTCTGTAATAATTGGAACTTGTCATCCATGATAATGTCCTCTAAATATACAACCACAGCATCAAATTCTTCATCAAAGGTGGAGGAGGACAGCCTGGAGCTCTCTTCCTCTAAGGCATCCATTGCCGTTACTGTTCCCACCTGTATGGGCTAGAGGAAGCACTGGGCTCCTATCTGATCCAGGGCTGGCATAGGGCCCAGCCTGCCCTCTGCTCTACAGAACCCCAACCTGCATCAAGGGCAGGTGGTCGGCTGGAAGGAGGTATTGCTGTGCAGGCCACAGCCTGCTCACTCACTGCCCAGCAGGGTCAGTGTTTATACTCAAGGCCTGGCCTCAGGCTCCTGAGCTGCAGCTACTCGCCTGCCAGGTCTCTACATCCATCTAGGCCAATGTGCCCAATTCATTATTATTATTTTGAGAAGTTCTGCTCTTGTTACTCAGGCTGGAGCACAATGGTGTGATCTCGGCTTACTGTAACCTCTGCCTCCTGGGTTTAAGCAATTCTCTTGCCTCGGCCTCCTGAGTAGCTGGGATTACAGGTGCCCGCCACCACGTCCAGCTATTTTTTATGTATTTAGTACAGATGGAGTTTTACCATGTTGATCAGGCTGGTCTTAAACTCCTGACCTCAGGTGATCCACCTGCCTCGGCCTCAAAAGTGCTGGGATTACAGACGTGAGCCACTGCGCCTGGCCTCAATTCATTCTTATAGCCAAAAATGGCAGACACAAGTCTTACAGTTTACTTGCTAAAATGATGAGTTTTGGCTACCATGCCTGACTAAGCAGCCAGTAACAACTGTGGCAAAAGACATCTGAAATTATAGGTGAATATAAAATAGATGGGAAGATTTTAATTAAGGTGTTTTTTTTTTCCATTTTAAACTCTTTTTTTCTATGACAAAAGTCACAAATGTTCAGAGTAAAAAAAAAAAAAAAAGGAAAGAGAACTGAAGAATTAAAATGAAAGTTAAAATATCTACTTACTCCTAGTATTAGTGCCACCCAAGAGAGGTAATCACTACTAGATTTTTCTTGTGAGTCTTTCTAGAAATTTTCTATTCATATGTGTATCTATGTAGATCTTATTCTTTTTAATTGTTAGCTAGTATTTATATCACAATTTAGTCCCTACTTGTGAGCATTTCAAGTGTTCCAAATTTTTTTGCTATTATAAACATTGCTGCAAAAAAATATCTTTGTTCATCCATCTTTGGGCTTATGGGTAATTTCCCGTAAGTGGAATCAAAGGGTAAAATAATATGCACATTCACTTTGAAAGGTATTGCAAAACAGTCCTCTAAAAAGGTTGCATCAGTTTATATCCCTATCAACAGTATAAATATGCCTGATACCTGTTTCTCAATATGCAGCCACCACTGGGTATTATGAAATGTTTTAATATTTAGATACTGCTTTTTTGTTTTTAGATACTCATTTCTAATATCTTCAAAAACTTGTCTCTTTTACTTTCACTTAATACAAATTGCATGATGAAACAAAAGACACTTGAAAAATAGTTGTAGTTCTGTTCCAGAATACTAAAAATTTTAACACACCTAAAACTATCTGAAATAAACTCTATAATTTGCTTGGGCGACTATTATTTAATGAATCCTCAAGTTGGCAAAACAAACTAATAGTGTTTTCCTTTCCCTGTTCATCAGAGTACCATCTAGGACAGATTACTTCCTCCCCACTGAGCAAAGCTGTTCCATCATTACTTTACTTACAAACATGATTAATAACATATGAACATTTTCCCAAACTAGAACCTTTACATTAAGCTTATTTAAACTTGCCAAAGCAGAACTGTTCACTAATAGACTTTCTTGCTACATGGAGGAAAGGAAATTGCATTAGTTACATATGAGTATCCATTTACATATTCGTTAAAAGGAAAAAAATGAACTAATAAACTCAGAAATTATCATAGAAAAGATCTACTATCTTAATATTCTGGCTGAATAATTGAGTTTTACCTTAAGACAGAAATTCTCAATCTTTCTTCTGCCAGGTGATGATGGATAATGGGCACCTTGGGGGTAGCACTGAGATGACATTTATTTTAAAATTTAAATGTAATAAAATCCCACTGCAGAATATGAGTATTTAAAAAATACTGCATTTTATTTTTTCCCCAATCTTTCTATATATATATATATGTGCACAATTACTTATAATCCTGTTTTAATTTTTTAAACTTAGCATTATATCAATAGCATTTCTATATTATTATCATTATTATTTGAGACAAAGTCTCGCTCTGCTGCCAAGACTGGAATGCAAGGGCGTGATCTCAGCTTACTACAACCTCTGCCTCCCAGGTTCAAGTGATTCTCCTGCCTCAGTCTTCCAAGGAGCTGGGACCACAGGTGTGTGCCACCACACCCACCTAAATTTTTTGCATTTTTAGTAGAGATGGAGTTTCACCATGTTGGCCAGGCTGGTCTCAAACTCTTGACCTCAGCTGTGCCCGCCTGAGCCTCCCAAAGTGATGGGATTACAGGTGTGAGCCACCATGCCCGGCCTATTAATTATTAATCCTCATTTTATATGACTGTGTAATATTCCATCAACTCCTTTACCATTCCCTTATTATTAGGCACATGGGATTTCCCTATATTTTGCAATTATAATGCATTGATAAAGACATGTCACTGGCGTAGTGGTGGAAGAACTTACCTGTGTAGAAGCAGACTGGACAACCTTACTGTGTCAGCAAGATAGATGAATATTCTTTAGAAAAGAAAACCTGGTCAGCTGGCTTACGCCTGAAATCCCAGCACTTTGGGAGGCTGAGGTGGGTAGATCACTTGAGGTTAGGAACTCAAGACCAGTCTGGCCAATATGGTGAAACTCTTAACTCTACTAAAAGAGCAAAAAAATCAGCCAAGTGTAGTGGCGCACACCTGTGGTCTTAGCTACTAGGGAGGCTAAGGCAGGAGAACTGCTTGAACCTGGGAGCTAGAGGTTGCAGTGAGCCAAGATTGCACCACTGCACACCAGCCTGGGCAACAGAGCGAGACTCTGTCTCAAAAAAAAGAAAGAAAGAAAGAAATATCAGCATGAATTTACATTTTTTGTTTGTTTGTTTTTTTGAGACAGAGTTTTGCCCTGTTGCCCAGGCTGGAGTTCAATAGTGTAATCTCAGCTCACTGCAACTTCCACCTCCGGGGTTCAAGCAATTCTCCTGCCTCAGCCTCCTGAGTAGCTGGGATTACAGGCGTGTGCCATCATATCTGGCTACTTTTGTATTTTTAGTAGAGACAAGGTTTCTCCATGTTGGTCAGGCTGGTCTCGAACTCCTAACCTCAGATGATCCGCCCACCTTGGCCACCCAAAGTGCTGGCATTAGGTGTGAGCCACTGCACCCGTCATTTTTTTTTTTTTTTTTTTTTTTTTTTGAGAGGGAGTTTCACTCTTGTTACCCAGGCTGGAGTGCACTGGTGAAATCTCAGCTCACTGTAACCTCCACCTCCCGGGTTCAAGAAATTCTCCTACCTCAGCCTCTCAAATAGCTGGCATTAGGTGACTGCCAGCATGCCTGGCTAAGTTTTTTTTAAATTTTATTTTTAGTAGAGATGAAGTTTCACCATGTTGGTCATGTTGGTCTTCAGCTCCTGACCTCAGGTGATCCACCCACCTCAGCTCCCCAAAGTGCTGGGACTACAGGTGTGAGCCACCATACTCAGCCTTACAGCCTTACAATTTTTAATGTATAGACGCAAATGAGGAGTCTGATAAACATACATGTGTTTATGGGTGTGTTTATGAGCATACATATACTTATTCCCTAGCTCTGTCCTCTGAGAGGGCCAAAATACAATGACACTCTAGTAGCAATACAAACACCCTAGTGCTCAAATCTTGGTTTCCATATGTCATTCCCTCATAAATGAACTAAGGCTCCTTGGAGAAAAGGCTAGTTTCAGGGTAGGGGCAGGAAAAACACAGATGAGCCTGGAATATCTCATGGTACTAGAAAGTAAGAAAGTACTAAAAAAATAATGGTGGAACACGAAAAACATGATGGTTGACACAGGAGTCAATCTGAAGGAGCTCCCAATGGCTAAGGCAAGGACTGTTTAAACAATAAACAAATAATGACAGTAAGGGACTATAACACATAGGATAAATATTCATGAGTCTACACTGATAAACAATTCAATAAACAAACAGGGGAGGATCCAAGATGGCCGATTAGGAGCAGCTCAGGATTGCAGCTCCCAGTGAAAGCGCGGAGGGTGAGTGGACGCTGCATTTCCAGACAGATTTTTATTGCCCACGGACCAGGAGATTCCCAGGTGGAGAAGCCCCACGGGTCGCCAGCGTAGCTGGTTTGGTCGGCTCAGCTGTTTTCACCGGGACGGCTGTTTTGTAAGCGCGCTGGCATGGTGGTTCTCTGTACAAAATACACAGGTCTGGGCACGGCTTTAGCTGGCAATTGGAGCTCCGGGAAGGCAGAGTCACCCATTCATCTGATTAAAGAGGGGACTGAAACAGGGAGCCAGGCCAGGAGATTCCCGGGCAAAAAAGCACCAGGAATGTCAGCGCTGCTGTTTCAGCTGGCACAGTGGGTCGCTGCATGGGAAATCACACAGATCCCTGCACCTTTTCAACAGGCGACTGGAACACTTGGGAGGTAGTAGACTGTTCAACTTAAAAAAAAAAAAAAGCTCTGATGCAGGGAGCCAGGAGATCAGGCTCAGCTGGTCCCACCCCCACAAAAAAACAGCAATCGGAAATGCTCTGGATTGAGAGTTTCACAGCAAGCACAGCTGAACTCGGGATGGTCCAGCTCTGTGGGGGAAGGGCGTCCACCATTATTGAGGCAGTCCACCACTACGGAGGTAGTTTGCCATTGCTGAGGCAGCCCGCCATTACAGAGACAGTCTGCCATTATAGAGGTGGGGCGCCATTGCCGAGGCAGTTCTAACTACACCCATATAAAGAGGACTGCAGGGAAGTTCACATGGCAGCTGGACGGAGCCCACAGCAGCTCAGCAAAGCCTCTGCAGGCAGTGACTAAGCTGCCTCCTCGCTGGGCAGGGCAGCCCTGAAAAAAGGCAGGAGCACAACAGAAACTCATAAATAAACCCTTAACTCCCCGTGACAGTGCACCTGGTAGGGGAAAGAGGGCAGTTTATGAGTTCTGCTGCAGCAGACTTAAACGTACCTGCCCAGGAGCTCTGAATGAACAACAGAGCTCACAGCTCAGCACCTGAGCTCCTATAAAGGACAGACTGTCTCCTCAAGCAGCTCCCTGACCCCCGTATATCCAAAGAGTCACCTCGTAAAGGAGAGCTCAGACTGACATCTGGCAGGTATCCTTCTGGGACAAAGAGAGCAGAAGAAACTGGCAGCAACCCTTACTGTTCTGCAGCCGCTGCAGGTGATCCCCAGGCAAGCAGGGCCTGGAGTGGACCTCAGCAGTCCTACAGCAGAGGGGCGACACTGTTAGAAGGAAAACTAAGAAACAGAAAGAAATAACTTCATCAACAAACTGGATGTTCACTCAGAGACCCAATCTGAAAATCAACAACTACAAAGATGACAGGTGGATAAATCTACAAAGATGGGAAGAAACCAGTGCAAAAAGGATGAAAACACTCGAAACCAGAACGCTTCACCTCCTACAAGGGATCACAACTCCACCAGCAAGGGAACAAGGCTGGATGGAGAATGAGTGTGATGAAATGACAGAATCAGACTTCAGAAGGTAGGTAATAAGAAACTTCTGTGAATTAAAAGAACATGTTCTAACCCAATGCAAAGAAACAAAGAACCTTGAAAAAAGATTTGACAAAATGCTAAAAAGAATAAACAACTTAGAGAGGAATGTAAGTGAATTGATGGAGCTGAAAAGCACAACACGAGAACTTCGCGAAGCATACACAAGTTTCAACAGCCAAACTGACCAAGCAGAAGAAAGGATATCAGAGATCAAAGATCAACTCAATGAAATAAAACAAGAAGGCAAGGTAAGAGAAAAAAGGGTAAAAAGGAATGAACAAAGTCTCCAAGAAATATGGGACTATGTGAAAAGACCTAATCTACATTTGACAGGTGTACCTGAATGTGACGAAGAGAATGAATCCAAGCTGGAAAATACTCTTCCTGGATATTATCCAGGAAAACTTCCCCAACCTAGCAAGGCAGGCCAATACACAAGTCCAGGAAATACAGAGAAGACCACAAAGATATTCCTCAAGAAGAGCAACCCCAAGGCACATAATTGTCAGATTCACCAGGGTTGAAATGAAGGAGAAAATGCGAAGGGCAGCCAGAAAGGTCGGGTTACCCACAAAGGGAAGCCCATGAGACTCATAGCAGATCTCTCAGCAGAAACCCTACAAGACAGAAGAGAGTGGGGGCCAATATTCAACATCCTTAAAGAAAAGAACCTTCAACCCAGAATTTCATATCCAGCCAAACTAAGCTTCATAAGTGAAGGAAAAGTAAAATCCTTTGCGAACAAGCAAGTACTCAGAGATTTCGTCACCACCAGGCCTGCTTTACAAGAGCTCCTGAAAGAGGCACTAAACATAGAAAGGAACAACCAGTACCAGTACCAGCCACTCCAAAAACATACCAAATGGTAAAGAGCATCAACACAATGAAGAAACTGCATCAACTAATGGGCAAAACAGCCAGCCAGCATCAAAATGGCAGGATCAAATTCACACATAACAATATTAAACCTGGCTGGGCGCAGTGGCTTAAGCCTGTAATCCCAGCACTTTGGGAGGCCGAGGTGGGTGAATCACGAGGTCAAGAGATCGAGACCATCTTGGTCAACATGGTGAAACCCCGTCTCTAATAACAATACAAAAAAAATTAGCTGGGCATGGTGGTGCGTGCCTGTAATCCCAGCTACTCAGGAGGCTGAGGCAGGAGAATTGCCTGAACCCAGGAGGCGGAGGTTGTGGTGAGCCGAGATCGTGCCATTGCACTCCAGCCCGGGTAACAAGAGCAAAACTCTGTCTCAAATTAAAAAAAAAAAAAAAAAAATTAAACCTAAATGTAAATGGGCTAAATGCCCCAATCAAAAGACACAGACTGGCAAATTGGATAAAAAGCCAAAACTCATTGGTGTGCTGTAACCAGGAAACCCAACTCACATGCAAGGATACACAAAGGCTTGAAATAAAGGGATGGAGGAAGATTTACCAAGCAAATGGAGAGAAAAAAAAAAAAAAAAGAAAGAGTTGCAATTCTCATCTCTGATAAAATAGACTTTAAACCAACAAAGATCAAAAGAGACAAAGAAGGACATTACATAATGGTAAAAGGATCAATGCAACAAGAGCTAACGATCCTAAATATATATGCACCCAATGCAGGAGCACCCAGATACATAAGGCAAGTTCTTAATGACTTAAAAAGAGACTTAGACTCCCACACAATAATAGTGGGAGACTTTAACACCCCATTGTCAATATTAGACAGATCAACGAGACAGAAAATTAACAAGGATGTCCAGTACTTGAACTCAGACCTGGACCAAGCAAACCTAATAGACATTTACAGAACTCTCCAGCCCAAATCCACAGAATATACATTCTTCTCAGCACCACATCGCACCTACTCTAAAATTGACCATATAATTGGAAGTAAATCACTCCTCAGCAAATGCAAAAGAACGGAAATCATAACAAACAGTCTCTCAGACCACAGTGCAATCAAGTTAGAACTCAGAATTCAGAAACTAACTCAGAACAGCACAGCTTCATGGAAACTGAACAACTGGCTCTTGAATGTTGACTGGATAAACAATGAAATGAAGGCAGAAATAAAGATGTTCTTCGAAATCAATGAGAATGAAGACACAACATACCAGAATCTCTGGGACACATTTAAAGCAGTCTCTAGAGGAAAATATATAGCAATAAATGCCCACATGAGAAGCAAGGAGAGATCTAAAATCGACACCCTATCATCAAAATTGAAAGAGATAGAGGAGCAAGATAAAAAAAACTCAAAACCTAGAGAAGACAAGAAATAACTAAGATCAGAGCAGAACTGAAGGAGATAGAGGCACAAAAAAACCCTTTAAAAAAATAAATAAATCCAGGAGCTGGGTTTTTAAAAAGATCAACAAAATAGACCACTAGCCAGATTAATAAAAAAGAAAAGAGAGAATAATCAAATAGATGCAATAAAAAACGATAAAGGGGATACCACCACAGATTCCACAGAAATTCAAACCATCATCAGAGATTATTACAAACAACTCTATGCACATAAACTAGTAAACCTGGAAGAAATGGATAAATTCCTGGACACTTGCATCCTCCCAAGCATAAACCAGGAAGTCGTCGAAACCCTGAATAGATCAATAACAAGGTCTGAAGTTGAGGCAGCAATTAAAAGCCCACCACCTAAAAAAAGCCCAAGTCCAGATGGGTTCACTGCAAAATTCTACCAGACATACAAAGAGGAGCTGGTACCATTCCTTCTGAAACTATTCCAAACAATCCAAAAAGAGGGAATCCTTCCCAAATCATTTTATGAGACCAACATCATCCTGATACCAAAACCCGGCAGAAACTCAGCAAGAAAAGAAAACTTCAGGCCAATATCCATGATGAACACAGATGCAAAAATCTTTAATAAAATACTGGAAAACCGATTGCAACAGCACATCAAAAAGGTTATCCACCATGATCAAGTAGGATTCATCTCACGGATGCAAGGCTGGTTCAACATAGGCAAGTCTATAAACATAATTTACCACATAAACAGAACCAAAGACAAAAGCCACATGATTATCTCAATAGATGCAGAGAAGGCCTTTGACAAAATTCAACAGCTCTTTATGCTAAAAGACCTTCAATAAACTAGGTATTGATGGAACATATCTCAGAATAATAAAAGCTATTTACAACAAACCAACAGCCAATATCATATTGAATGGGCAAAAACTGGAAGCATTCCCTTTGAAATCTGGCACTAGACAAGGATGCCTTCTCTCACCACTCCTATTCAATATAGTACTGGAAGTTCTAGCCAGAGCAATCAGGCAAGAAGAAGAAATGAAGTGTATTCAAATAGGAAAGGAGGAGGTCAAAGTGTCTCTATTTGCAGATGACATGATTGTCTATCTAGAAGAATGCATCGTCTCAGCCCAAAATCTCCTGAAACTGATAAGCAACTTCAGCAAAGTCTCAGGATACAAAATCAATGCGCAAAAATCACAAGCATTCCTATACACAAATAACAGACTTAAAGACAGCCACATCAAAAATGAACTGCCATTCACAATTGCTACAAAGAGAATAAAATACCTAGGAATACAACTAACAAAGAACGTAAAGGACCTCTTCAAGGAGAACTACAAACCACTGCTCAATGAAATAAGAGAGGACATAAACAGAGGGAGAAACATTCCATTTTCATGGTTAGGAGGAATCAATATTGTGAAAATGGCCACACTGCCCAAAGTAATTTACAGATTCAATGCTATCTCCATCAAGCTACCTATGACCTTCTTCACAGAACTGGAAAAAACCACCTTAAACTTCATATGGAACCAAAAGAGAGCCTGCATAGCCAAGTCAATTCTAAGCAAAAAGAACAAAGCAGGAGGCATCACACTACTGGACTTCAAACTATACTACAAGGCTACAGCAATCAAAACAGCATGGTACTGGTAC
The DNA here is from genome assembly GCF_048565385.1 of Saimiri boliviensis. Taxonomy (NCBI): domain Eukaryota; kingdom Metazoa; phylum Chordata; class Mammalia; order Primates; family Cebidae; genus Saimiri; species Saimiri boliviensis. The sequence goes on from NC_133455.1 coordinate 12,918,653, forward strand.
CAAAACAGAGATTAGACTAATGGAACAGAACAGAGGCCTCGGAGGCAACACAACACATCTACAACCATCTGATCTTTGACAAACCTGACAAAAACAAGCAATGGGGAAAGGATTCCCTGTTTCATAAATGTTGTTGGGAAAACTGGCTAGCCATGTGCAGAAAGCAGAAACTGGATCCCTTCCTGATACCTTACACTAAAATTAACTCCAGATGGATTAAAGACTTAAACAAGACCTAACACCATAAAAACCCTAGAAGAAAATCTAGGCAAAACCATTCAAGACATAGGCGTAGGCAAGGACTTCATGACCAGAACACCAAAAGCATGGGCAACAAAAGCCAAAATAGACAAATGGGAGCTAATCAAACTCACAGCTTCTGTACAGCAAAAGAAACAGGCATTAGAGTGAATCAGCAACCAACAGAATGGGAAAAAATGTTTGCAGTCTACCCATCTGACAAAGGGCTAATATCCAGAATCTACAAAGAACTAAAACAAATTTACAAGAAAAAAAAACAAGCCCATTCAAAAGTGGGTGAAGGATATGAACAGACACTTTACAAAAGAAGACATACAATGATGAGTTCGTGTCCTTTGTAGGGACATGGATGAACCTGGAAACCATCATTCGCAGCGAACTGACACAAGAGCGGAAAATCAAACACCGCATGTTCTCACTCATAGGCGGGTGTTGAACAATGAGAACACATGGACACAGGGAGGGGAGCACTACACACTGGGGTCTGTTGGGGGGAAATGGGGGAGGGACAGTGGTGGGTAGGGAGTTGGGGAGAGAGAGCATGGGGAGAAATGCCAGATATAGGTGAAGGGGAGGAAGGCAGCAAATCACACTGCCATGTGTGTACCTCTGCAACTATCTTGCATGTTCTTCATATGTACCCCCAAATCTAAAATGCAATAAAAAAAAAGACATACATGAGGCCAACAAACATAGAAAAAATGCTCATCATCACTGGTCATTAGAGAAATGCAAATCAAAACTACATTGAGATACCATCTCACGCCAGAATGGCGATCATTAAAAAATCTGGAGACAACGGATGTTGGAGAGGATGTGGAGAAATAGGAACACTTTTACACTGTTGGTGGGAGTGTAAATTAGTTCAACCACTGTGGAAGACAGTGAGGCAATTCCTCAAGGACCTAGAAATGAAATTCTATTTGACCCAGTAATCCCATTACTGGGTATATACCCAAAGGATTATAAATCATTCTACTATCAGGACACATGCACACGCACACGAATGTTCATTGCAGCACAGTTTACAATAGCAAAGACCTGGAACCAACCCAAATGCCCATCCATGATAGACTGGACAGGGAAAATGTGGCACATATATACCATGGAATATTATGCAGCCATAAAAAACGATGAGTTCATGTCCTTTGTAGGGACATGGATGAACCTGGAAGCCATCATTCTCAGCAAACTGACACAAGAACAGAAAATCAAACACTGCATGTTCACACTCGTAGGTGGGTGTTGAACAATGAGAATACATGGACACAGGGAGCGGAGCACCACACACTGGGGTCTGTCGGGGGGAAATAGGGGAGGGACAGCAGGGGGTGGGGAGTTGGGGAGAGATAGCATGGGGAGAAATGACAGATATAGATGATGGGGAGGAAGGTAGCAAATCACATTGCCATGTGTGTACCTATGCAACAATCTTGCATGTTCTTATGTACCCCAAAACCTAAAATGCAATTTAAAAAAATGGGAGGGGGCAGGAAAGGGCTGTTCTCCTTTACAGAATAAATGTAGAAGAAATGATGAATATAGATAATCAGGCTGGCTACGGTGGCTCATACCTGTAATCCTGGCACTTTGGGAAGCTGAGGTGGGTGGATCAAGTGAGGTCAGGAGTTCAAGACCAGGCTAGCCAAAATGGTGAAACCCCACCTCTACTAAAAATATAAAATGTAGCCAACTGTAGTAGCTGGCACCTTTAGTCTCGGCTACTCAGGAGGCTGAGGCAGGAAAATTGCTTGAACCTGGGTGGTGGAGGTAGCGATGAGACAAGACTGTGCCCTGCACTCCAGCCTGGGTGACAGAGAGAGACTCTGTCTCAAAAAAGAAAGGAAAAGAAAAGAAAAGAAAATGATCATTAGGCAAGCATCACAGTAACTGCTGCAGGCAAGATTACAGAATACAGAATGAATGTTAAAATTTGTGGGCAAAAGTCTCATGAGAAACAGGGTATCTTCATTATCCTCAAAGTACCTCGTCATAAGATTTACTGATTTAGGGAGGCTGAGGTGGGCGGATCACAAGGTCAGGAGTTTGAGACCAGCCTGGACAACATGGTGAAACCCCATCTCTACTAAAAATACAAAAATTAGCCAGCTGTGGTGGTGGGCACCTGTAGTCCCAGCTACTCGGGAGGCTGAGGCAGGAGAACCGCTTGAACCCAGGACACAAAGGTTGCGGTGAGCTGAGATCGCGCCACTGGACTCCAGCCTGGGCAACAGAGCAAAACTCCATTTCAAAAAAAAAAATTGTTGATTTATTAATTGCAAAGGAAAAAATCATTTGTAGTGGGGAGCCTGGCAAATGCTACCTTAACCAGGCAGTCAAAGTTAACATCACCAGTAAGAAGACACGACAATATCACATGTCCTCCATATGATGTACTGAGAAGGGCCTAACTGTACTTTTGTGCTATTTTTGGGAAGACTGTATAGCTTCAATCTAACTGACAAAACATTAGACAAACTCAAATGAATGACTTTGTACCAAATAATTGATCAACAGTCTTCAAAAGTATCAAGTTCAAGAGAAACAGACCATTCAGAATGAACCATCATCAATTAAAACAGAAATGAAGGAAAGAGGGAAGGAAGGAGAGAAGGGGAGAGGGGAGAGGGTGGAGGGTGAAGCGGGGAGAGGGGAGAAAATCAAGGCCAGGCATGGTGGCTCATGCTTGTAATCCCAGCACTTTGGGAGGCCAACATAGGTAGATCACAAGGTCAGGAGTTCAAGATCAGCCTGGCCAACATAGTGAAACCCCATCTCTACTAAAAAGTAGAAAAAAATTAGCCAGGCATGGTGGCGAGCACCTGTAGTCCCAGCTACTTGGGAGGCTGAGGCAGGTAATCGCTTGAATCTGGGAGGCAGATGTTGCAGTGAGCCGAGACTGTGCCACTGCACTCCAGCCTGGGCAACACAGTGAGACTCTGTTTCAAAAAAAAAAAAGACTGATAAACTGGCAGAGATTGGAGGAGAGAAAAGAAACATGACAATTAAGGACAACATGGGAGCCTGAACTAGAAGAAGAACACTTGTGGAGAAATTGTCAGAATTCCGGTATGTAGATTAATTAATACTAGTGTCTCAATATTAATTTCCTGGTTTTGATAACTGCACTATGATTACAAAAGATGTTAACATTAGGGGGAGCTGGGTGAAGGGTATCTGAGAATCCATATTGCTTTTGTAGCTTCTTTTTAAGTCTAACTTTTAAAAATCCCAAACTAGTTTTGCCCCCAAGACACTTAACAGAAGATGATGCAAATCCTCTCTGGAGGACAGTACCTTCAATCCAAAGATCAAATAATCTCCATAAATAGTTTTCTAATAAAAACAAGCAGATTATAGGAAAAAATTAAAAATAAACATACACCATGGAAACAAGGACTCATTAGGAAGAAGTGGTAGAAACAGATTCATAAACACTTCAGATCCTAATATCATCAGATGTAGACTATAAAACTATGCTATGTTTAGAGAAATAAAAGATTAAAAACATCTCCAGGGCACTGGGCGCAGTGGCTCATGCCTACAATCCCAGCACTCTGGGAAGCCAAGGCAGGAGGATCAAGAGGTCAAGAGTTCAAGACCAGCCTGGTCAATATGGTGAAACCCACACCTCTACTAAAAATACAAAAATTAGCCAGGCATGGTGGTGCACGCCTGTAATCCCAGGTACTCTAGAGGCTGAGGCAGGAGAATTGCTTGAACCCAGGAGGTAGAGATTGCAGTGAGCCGAGATCAGGCCATTGCACTCCAGCCTGGGTGACAGAGCAAGACTCCATCTTGGCAGGGGTGGAGAGAATATTGGCCAGGTGTGGTGGCTCATGCCTGTAATCCCAGCCCTTTGGGAGTACTTCAGGAGGATCACCAGAGGTCGGGAGTTCAAGACCAGCCTGATGAACATGGAGAAACCCCATCTCTACTAAAAATACAAAATTAGCTGGGCATGGTGACACATGCCTGTAATCCCAGCTACTCGGGAGGCTGAGGCAAGAGAATCACTTGAACTCAGGAGGCGGAGGTTGCAGTGAACTGAGATCGCACCACTGCACCCCAGCCTGGGCAACTGGGCAACAAGAGTAAAACTGTCTCAAAATATATATATATATATCCAGCGAAGAGGAAAATGTAAAATATAACATTCTCAGATTGGGAAAAGATCCAAAATGCCTAGAAATAAAAAATAATAACTTAAAATTAAAAACCCAGACCAGGTGCATTGGCTCAGGCTTGTAAAATCCCAGCACTTTGGGAGGCCAAGGTGGAAAGATCACTTGAGGCCTGGAGTTCAAGACCAGCCTGGGCAACACAGAAAAACCTTGTCTCTACTAAAAATACAAAAATTAGCTGTGCATGGTGGCACATGTCTGTTAATCCCAGCTACTTGGGAGGCTGAAGTATGAATATCGCCTGAACCTAGGAGGCAGAGGTTGCAATAAGCCAAGATCATGCCATTATACTCTAGCCTGGGCAACAGTCAGACTCCGTCTCAAACAAAAACAAACACAAACCCCCTCCCCACAAAACCCAATGGGTAGTATTAAAATTAAAGACTTCTGAGCATTAGAAGACATCATTAAGAAAATAAATCTTTAAAGTTCAGATTGGAAGAATGTTTATAACACATATATCTAACTTATATTCATGTACTGAGAAGGGCCCAACTGTACTTTTGTGCTATTTTTGGGAAGACTGCATAGCCTCAATCTAACCGACAAAACATTAGACAAACCCAAATGAATGACTTTGTATTTTCAGAATATATGAATTCAGAATATATGAAAACCTCTAACTCAGTAAAAAGACACCTAATTTTTTAAATGAGTAAAACATTTGAACGTACTTCACAGACAAAGATAAATGAATGGCCAATAGGCACATGAAAAAGTGCTCTACATCATTAGTGACCAGGGAAATGTAAATTAAAACCACAATGAGATACTACTACATACTCATAGGAAGGCTACAATTATAAAGACCACCACCACAAACTACTAGGAATGCCAAAACTGGAATTCCCAAACATTGTTGGTGGGAGTGTAAAACGGCATAACCTACTTTGGGGGAAAAAAACCTTTGCAGTTTCTTATTAACCTAATGGACAGAGTTTAAGAACACATGTGACAACTGAAGGGGAAATTACCAAATTAGAAGACTAGTCAGAAGGAATTATCTACCCTACAATACAGAGACAAAGATGGAAAATAGAAGAGCTATGTTAGTATATTCCCCATAAGTTTAAACTTCAGTTCCAGGAAGGACAGAGTGAATGGGAGAGAGGCAATACTTGATGAGATAATGGCTGATAATTTCGTAACAATGAAAAACACCATTTCACAAACTCAAGATGCCCAATGAACCCAAAGCAGAATAAATAAAAAGAAATCCATACCCAGATGTAAAGAAACTGTGGAACACCAAAGACTAAGTAAGATGATCTTTTTTTTTTTTTTTTTTTTTTTGAGACGGAGTTTCACTCGTTACCCAGGCTGGAGTGCAAGGGTGTGATCTCGGCTCACCGTAACCTCCACCTCCTGGGTTCAGGCAATTCTCCTGCCTCAGCCTCCCGAGTAGCTGGGATTACAGGCACGCCCCACCATGCCCAGCTAATTTTTTGTATTTTTAATTGAGACGGGATTTCACCATGTTGACCAGGATGGTCTCGATCTCTTGACCTCATATCCGCCCGCCTCAGCCTCCCAAAGTGCTGGGATTACAGGCTTGAGCCACCGCGCCCGGCCAGATGATCTTAAAAAGAAGATAAAAGATGACCTTTCCAGAGAAAACACTTGATTCCCCTAATGACTACTAACAGGGCCCTTATTAGCAGATCTCTTTAAAATAAAAAGACACATATAAAAATGTAATATGAAAAGACATTTTCTTGCTGAAATCTTTTAGTGGTTCCCTGTTACCAATAGGCACAAAAAGCCTTCTAAGGCCAGTCCCCTGCCATCCTCTAACTCCAGTAATTCTTTCCCCTTTATCTTTCTTCTTTCCATAGACACGCTTCTTCCCTACTTTTCACAGGACTGTCTTTCTAGACTTAGCTATAGCATCACCTCTTCCAGAAGCTTTCTGTGCTCCCAGGCATTCCAGAGTAACCCTCCTTTGTGTTCTCAGCACCCCAGGCACAACCTCCAGCAGAGGATATATTGCATTTTATGACAGTTATCTTCTTATGAGTCCTTCACCTCATTTTAAGCTTTTTAAGGACATTGACTATGTCTAATTCATTTTTGTATTCCCAGTAGCTAGTCCAGTGCCTGGCTAAGAAATGCCTGAACTGAATGAAGGATCTTTCAAGGCCGAAACAAACTGTCCTTCAGAAATAAAAGTTTAAATGTACAGTAGGTAACTACAGAATGAAATGAAAACAAGAAAAAAACCTCCAAGAAACTAGAGTAGACACACAGACCCCAAATTTAAAATAAACGTCAATAAAAGTTTAATAAGCCTTTCTGTATGGCTAGATTTATCCTAGGTACTGGGAATAAAACAGAGAAGACAGATCTGGCACCATCTTAGATTTCAACGATGTCAGAGATGGACCTTCCCAAAATAAAAGAGAATCAGTTATCTGAACTCCTTCGTTACACAGATGAGGAAATTGAGGCCCAGAGGAGATGCCTTGGTCACAGAGTAAGGGATAGGTAACAAAATAAGGTACCATTTAGGGAGAAAGGGAAAAAATGGAAAAGCAAATCACAAGAAACAAAGACCTGTAATTTTTTCCCCCCACATCAGACAGGCAATGTGCTGACATCATAATAAGGTGTGAGGAAGGCACACCTCAAAACAAGTGTGAAAGCCCCAATCATCATGTTTATGAACTACAAAAAAAATCAAGGACCTGTAATTTTAACAGCAATGCACTTGACAGTGAAAGGCTAAAGAAGGAGAAGAAACTAAAACAAAACTTAGGCTTAGCAGAATCCCCATGTTTGCAAATATATATTAATAGGAAAACATTTTCTTTTCCTGGTCTCTCATCCTAGGCTTCAATTAGTTTGAAACTTATTTTATTACTTTAATTTCTTCCCTGCTACACTTTGAGCTCAAGCATTCAGGATATTTATTTAGCACATCATTGGTATTCAATGCATATTTGGAGAATTAATGATTTATGTTTTCTTATTCTAATAAGTCCATTTTCCTTTCAACTTCTACTTTCATTTTTTAAAATACGGCATCTTCTTTAGGCCTTGCATAGTACTACTTTGCTACCAAATGAAAGCAAACACAGAAACAAATACTTAACAATTTGTTCAGGTGAAAATTATGAGTTTTTTTTTTTTTTTTTTTTTGAGACAGAGTTTCGCTCTTGTTACCCAGGCTGGAGTGCAATGGCGCGATCTCGGCTCACTGCAACCTCCGCCTCCTGGGTTCAGGCAATTCTCCTGCCTCAGCCTCCTGAGTAGCTGGGATTACAGGCACATGCCACCATGCCCAGCTAATTTTTTGTATTTTTAGTAGAGACGGGGTTTCACTATGTTGACCGGAATGGTCTCGATCTCTCGACCTCGTGATCCACCCGCCTCGGCCTCCCAAAGTGCTAGGATTACAGGCTTGAGCCACCGCGCCCGGCCTGAAAATTATGAGACTTTAACAAACTGAAGCTTCATAGTGTTCAAGCTTATTATTGTGTTTAACAAGTATCTGTTTTCTGAACAACCTAAAGTTTGAAGCCTGAGGAGGCAGATGTTTACCCACATAGCCCACACTGAGTTCCTGGGTTCCTGTACCTTTATGTGGCTATGTGAGAATGGCTGTGGCTTTGGGCATCTGCTGTGCTACTTTACTAATGCTACCTTAGTCCAGACATGAGATGCAGGCATATGAAACCCACCCTGTGCCTAAGATGTGTGTACAGGGATGTTCAATGTTTCTGATAGTGAAAAACTGGAGGCAACCTAAATGTTCACTGTTAGCAGACTGGATTAAAAATATTATGGTGGCCAGGCACGGTGGCTCACGCCTGTAATCTCAGCACTTTGGGAGGCCAAGGCGGGTGGATCACAAGGTCAAGAGATCGAGACCATCCTAGTCAACATGGTGAAACCCCATCTCTACTAAAAATACAAAAAATTAGCTGGGCATGGTGGCGCGTACCTGTAATCCCAGCTATTTAGGAGGCTGAGGCAGGAGAATTGCCTGAACCCAGGAGGCGGAGGTTGCGGTGAGCCGAGATCGCGCCATTGCACTCCAGCCTGGGTAACAAGAGCGAAACTCCGTCTCAAAAAAAAAAAAAAATGATGGTGTATGAGTGCAATGAAAATGCTATACACATCTACCCCAACATGAAAAGGTTTCAACAATGCAATGCTAAGTTAAAAAAAAAAAAAGCACGTTTGATCCCACTTACATGCAATTATGTGCATGTATCTGTTTACATGTATACATGCATAGAAGAAAGCTTGTATGGCTATTCTTCAAAATGTCATCAGTAATATCACCTCTCGGGGGGTGAGATTCCTGGCAAATTTTTATTTTGGATAAATTACTTTTTAATCAATATCTATTATTATAAATGATATTTTTAAAATTACTTTTTAAATAATGTTGGAGGCCAGGCACTCACACCTATAATCCCAGCACTTTGGGAGGCTAAGGTGGGAGGATCACCTGAGGTCAGGAGTTCAAGATAATCCTGGCCGACATGGTGAAACCCTGTCTCTACCAAAAATACAAAAATTAGCCAGGCATAGTGGCGCACACCTGTAATCCAAGCTACTCAGGAGGCTACAGCAGGACAATCATTTGAACCACACAGTGGAGGTTGCAGTGAGCAGAGATCACACCATTGCACTACACCCTGGGCAACAGAGTAAGACTCTGTCTCCAAAAATAAAAATAAATAAATAATCAAAAACGCCCTCCAAAAAACCCCAAAACAAGCAAACAAAAATAATGTTTGAATATTCTACTGAAATACGTATTACCTTTTTTTTTTTTTCCTGAGACAGGGTTCCACCCTGTTGCCAGACTGGAATGCAGTGTCATGATCATGGCTCACTGTAGCCTTGACCTCCCCAATCTCAGGTGGTCCTCCCACCTCAGGCCCACAAGTAGCTGGGACTACAGGAACACGCCACCACACTAGGTTAATCTTTGTTTTTTTGTTTTGTTTTGTTTTTTGTTTTTGTGGTAGAGACAGGGTTTCATCATGCTGGCCAGGCTGGTCTCAAACTCCTGGGCTCAAGCAATTTGCGTGCCTCGGCCTCTCAAAGTGTTGGCATTGTAGGCATGAGCCACCGTGCCTGGTCTATCTCATTTTTTGATGCAAAATATTTATTTTTCCATCAAACTATTGATTCATTTGGCATGCTTTTGGCTGGAGGTTGTATTATCTTAATAATCAGGAGAAATAAAGCCTAAGAGTTCAAGGCTACAGCAAGCTATGATCACGCCTGCAAATAGCTACTGTACTCCAGCCTCGGTAACGCAGCAAGACCTCTGTCTCTTGAAAAAAAAAAAAAAAAAAAAAGGGTAAATTCATAAGACATCAACCTAGGGAGAAAGGTGAAAGAAAAAAATTGTGTTGGTAACATCAAACAAAGATTAGGAATTTCAATAATAATGAGGCTGGGGCGAGTGATACAATAATCATAACAAATTACAGAAAGTGTAAGCTTAGAAAGAT